>NC_069499.1:419827485-420429985 GCF_027579735.1 Bombina bombina
TTTATAAAGCAGGATACTGCTGTGTAGCTGGGGTGTAGCAAAAGAATCTGGCCATTTAAAAAGACATTCTAATGCAAATATAAAATGATCTTTTTATGCATGTGCCTTTATAATTATATTTTCATGCTGTAAAAGGGGTTAAACTTGTGTCTTGGATCCACTACAGTTTGCAGATCCTGAGCAGTGATCGGAAGCTGCTACAGCTACATTCATGTGCTGCATCTAACTCAAACCTCACAGCATTTCCCGGAAGTTTCCTGGGATGTGGAAAGTCAGCTGGCTTGTGAGCAGTGGGCAAATGTCACTTTGTGGGCAGGGCCACATTGTGAAGGTTGGAGGTTTGCAGAACTGTGGGCATGTCTGGGCAGGTCTGAGGAAGTGGCTGAAACAATCCCTGAAAGGACCACTCAATGCCGTAGAATTGCATAATTAACAAGTATATAATAAAAAGACAATGCAATAGCACCCACTCTGAATTTCACAAAAGCAGTAGATTTTTTTTCTGTCAGATTTTTTTTTCTATTTTCCGGATCACTGTATCATGTGACAGACATCAGCCAATCACAGACTAGTATACGTATACCCTGTGAGCTTGTGCACATGCTCAGTAGGATCTTGTTCCCCAGAAAGTGTGAATATAAAAAGACAAGTAAATTGGAAAGTGTCTTAAAACTGCATGTTCTTGCTGAATCATAAAACTTTATTTTGACTTGAGTGTCCCTTTAAACCAGTTGACCGAGAAAGAGAGGCCGCTGGAGGAAACTGGCCAGACCTCACCACCCGTGACAATCCTAAATGATGCAGGAATGTTGGGAGCTCCACTAACAGGCTACTTGGCCTTGTCCTGCTTCAAAGCCACAATGTGTTATGACTCCCAATTGAAACTTTAGCTGTGTAGTTTAACCCATTGTGAGAGAAAACACAATTTTCTACAGTAAAAGCAAGAAAAATAAATGATTAATGTATATTCCAATTAAGTGTCATTTTACTTAATTACATTAATTTATGTAGAATTACATTTAGGGGCCCATTTATCAAGCTCCAGATGGAGCATGAAGGCCCGTGTTTTTGGTGAGCCTGCTCCATAACCTGTCCACCTGCTCTGAGCAGGAGGACAGACATCGCCGCAATTCAACCCAATCGAGTATGATCGCGTTGATTGGCACCTCCCTGCTGGTGGCTGATTGGCCGCGAATCTGCAGGGGGCGGCGTTGCTCCAGCAGTTCACAAGAGATGCTGGTGCAATGCTGAATACGGAGAGCGTATTGCTCTCTGCATTCAGCGAGGTCTGTCGGACCTGATTTGCAGTGTCGGATCAGGTCCGACAGACCTTTGTTAAATAGGCCCCTGTGTGTTTTCATTTCCCTTAAGCACAATGTTTATAACTTTCATATTAATAATAAAAACAGGAAGTACCTTGTTGAGCTGCAGACATCGCCGCACGTCGGACATCTTTCACACGTAGCACCAGAAACACCAAGAATGTTGCAGACACATTTCCCGCAGACACATTCACCTCTTCCACTGCAGACTAATCCCCCTTCTGATATGCAGCTGTCTATATTTGTAGTACAGTTACAGTATTCACCTGTCCATCCACTGTGGCATACGCAGTCTCCACAGTCGCAATCTCCGTGACCTATGCAATTATTACTGAAATGTTACATCATTTACATTTGACTCAAGACGACACATTCATCAATTAAAAAATGACTAAATAGAGACATATAGAGATATGAAAGCGAAAAATAAACGCACACAATTTAGGAAGAGCGTGAACTTTTTAAAATTACAATATAATTGCATTATCAAATTTACTTTCTTCTCTGTATCATTAGTTGAACAGCAGACTTGCTTTTTAGAAGGGTGAAAGGAGCACCCACCCTGGGTCCCATGTTTTTGGGGGCCTTGCACTGTCATCAGAGGTGAAGGTATGAGAAGTTGTAATGTGCACTGTGTATTTAGTTTCTGAGTGTTTATCGTATCAAAAGGTGTAATATACAGTTTTATTCTTTATATAGGACACACTGAATGTTGGGACAGTGGTGGGGTATACAGGGGTAGGGCATATCTGGGGAGGGGAATAAGGGGGGCTGGGCTGAGGGGCCACACATATGCTAAGGGTGGCCCTGTTGAAGAGGATACTGTATCTAGATATAGGGGTATATTTATCAATGTGCGAGCGGACATGATGCGAAGTAGTGTATCATGTCCGACGCACATCAATAAATGCCGACAGCATACGCTGTCGGCATTTATCATTGGACCAGCAGTTTTTGTGAACTGCTGGTGCAATGTCGCCCCCTGCAGATTCGCTGCCAATCAGCCGCTAGTAGAGGGTGTCAATCAACCTGATCGTATTCGATCGGGTCGATTTCTGTCCGCCGCCTCAGAGCAGTTGGACAAGTTATGGAGCAGCCTTTAATTAGAAAAGAGTGCATCACTTTTAATATGCTTTCATATAAGTTGATGACTGTTCAAAAATGTAACATAGTAAAGATTACAGTTAGGAGCAGTAATTATATTAATCATAATTAAGGGGACATTCATGGGGTATTCTAAAGCAACAATTAAATGCTCTACTTTGCAAGATCATATTATTTTTGTATGTGCCACTGAAAAACATTGCAGTTCTTGAAGGGACTGTAAACAACTTGATATTATTATATAAATATTAGGTTATGCATAATAATATGTTGCAATATACTTTCATTATTTATTTTGCCCACTTTTCATGTTGCATTGGTGCAGTAAAATGTTCCCTTAAAGCTGTTGTTTACAGTTTTTTAAACTTAAAGGGATAGGAAAGTCAAAATTAAACTTGCATGATTCAGGTAGAGCATGTAAGTTTAAGACACTTTTAAATGAACTTCTATTTTCAAATGTGCTTCGTTCTCTTTGTATTCCTTGTTGAAAAAGAATACACACATATCTTACACTAGTTGAAGATAGCTGCTGATTGGTGCCTGCACACATTTGTCTCTTGTGATTGGCTAACTAGATGTGTTCAGCTAGCTGCCAGTAGTGCAATGCTGTTCCTTCAGCAAAAGATAACAAGATAATGAAGCAAATTTGACAATAGAAGTACATTGAAAAGTTGTTTAAAACTGCATGTTCTATCCAAATCATAAAATAAATTTTGGGGGGTTTCTGTCCATTTAAATGCAATTATCATTTTTGAACTACAAAAGTCTCCATATACAGTAGGGTTTAAAATATGTTTTAGGTTTCTGTATGTTAAACATTCACCCAATGGGGCCGATTTATGAAAGTGCGAGCGAACATGATACGATGAACGAGTATCATGTCCGCTACACATTGATAAATGCTTACAGCATACGCTTGTGAACTGCTTATGCAGTGCTGCCCCCTGCAGATTCCCAGCCAGGGGGGGGGGTGTCAATCAGCCCGATCGTATAGGATTGGGCGGATTGATGTCCGCAGTCTCAGAGCAGGTGGCCAAGCTATGGAGCAGCGGTCTTTAGACCGCTGCTTCATAACTGCTGCTTCCGGCGAGCCTGAAGGCTCGTGCGGAAATGGGCATCAAGCTCTATTTGGAGCTGGATAATTCTGCACCAATGTCTCCATGTTTTACTAACTAAGGATTAAGTGCATACAGTGGTTTCACTGACATGATGTGGCTGGTTCTTATTGCCCATGAACACGGGATATTTAGTATATATGTATGGCATTTATTCTCATATTAGAAGTTCATTGAAACTATGCAAAAATGGTGATCAGTTTTACAACATAAATGCCTAAAAGTTATAGATTTTTTAAATTTATGTTTGTGTTTATTTATATATATATATATATATATATATATTATACAATCACAAGGAATCACTTAATTTTAACAATTGTAGATTTTTCTCAGGCTTCTTAACTTAGAGCAGTGCTGAAGTCTTCACATTTCCTTTAAAAATCATCTATGTAAAATTGAAGGGACATAAAAGATTAAAAGTATTATGCTGGGGCTTCTGATAAGCAACGTCTGGGTGTATAAATATGTATATATATATATATATATATATATATATATATATATATATATATATATATATATATAAACTCCTGCACATATCAAGCAGGCGCTCTGTACAATGTAACATGGTCAGGATACTAAAGTCTACCGGGAACAGTGGAAAACCATCATTTTGTAGACTTGCATTACAGAAAAAGTGAACTAAATAAGTAAATTTCACTGTTTTGTACCATTATGATTCAGCAAGAGCATGCAGGTTTAAGACACTTTCCAATTTACTTCAATTATCAAATGTTGCACAGTCTTTTATACACACTTTCTGGGGAACTACTGAGCATGTGCACAAGCTCACCGGTATATGTATACTAGTCTGTGATTGGCTGATGTCAGTTACATGACACATGGGGACGAAAAAATGATAGGAAAAATAAATTTGCCAGAAAAATAAATCTACTGCTTTTTTAAAATTCAGAATAGGTATTATTGCATTGTCTTCTTATTATGCACTTGTTAATTATGCAATTTTACTGCAGTATGGTGAATTCAGTTTCCCTTTAAACATAGAAATAATGCAGCACATTAGAAAATATATACCTCCACAAATAAGTCCCCTGTGTCTTACACAAGAAAAATTGTCACATTCACAGTGTGACCCATAAACACGTCCATACACTGAAGGATTACAGATACACTGTCCGCAGTAGCACTCCCCTCTCCCGCTGCACGGGTCTAGCTCTGTACAGGAGCTGCTGTTCAGGGAGTTCTCATTGCATTCACAATGTCTGCCAAGGAAGCCCGGATGGCAAATGCAAACACCACACTCCAAAGAGCCATTCCCCTGACTGCACTCAGCGCTGTCCACTTCAGCAGCTGTCTGACAATGACAAGCACATGCCGACTGAATCTCAATCTCCAAGCTGTCTTGAAGGCCCACAGGTTTTATCACTATGTGTCTTGTTTGTTTTTCACAAGATGTTGAATTTATTGTCACCTTAAATGACACCTAGAATGAAAGGAATACAAAAAAAGGCGCTGGGTTATGTGTCAGTTTTTTTCTTGACATTGGCTGCTATTGTACTGCAACATCTTAGTATAGTTATTAAAGATACTTCTTAAAACAAAGCTCACAGTTTAACATATTTAGATTTTGTTAGAGTTGTTTAAAATATATGAGCACATAAGTTTTATTCTCTCATTTGTAAAAGTGGAAAGGACATTGAAATAAAAATTATACTTTCATGGTACAGACAGAGCTAGCGATTTTAACTGACTTTTCAATTTTTAATTTACATCTCTTTGCTGAAAAGTATATGTAATGCACTACTGTGAGCTAGCTGATGATTAGTGGACTGGTCCTTATGCCTCTTGTAATAGGCTCACTAGATGTGTTTAGCTAGGTCCCAGTAATAAACTGCTGCTCTTGAGCTGAATTTAACCATGTATTTAACCCACTTGCAGGGGTTAAACACAAAATGATATGCTAGCAACAGTGCAATAATAAAATGTTCTAACATATTATAGCATTTTCTTATTGCACTTTTATGTCCCTTTAAAGAGATATTCTAAATTCCCTTTAAGGGATATCCAAAAGCAAAAATGGCATGCTAGCCTAGTTTACTATGCGTTTAGCCACCAGATATAGGTTAAATACATACATAAATTCCCTCTCAGGAGTCACAAGCATTGTTGCTCCCAAGCAAGGCAGATCAGCTAACCCAGAGTGGCTATCAGTCACTACCCTTGTCCTGCTCAGCAACTTTCAACCAGGGCTTTACCTAAGTCTGAAACTCCTTGGCAGGGGTTCAACAAATATTAATCTAGGATCAGTAATGAATTAGAGCCTGTTATTTTGCTTTCCAATGTCCCTTTACATATTGCATAAATTATACAATAACAAAATGTTGGTTTCGTGTTATGTACCTCTATATTGTGCATCATGGCATTTGTGAAACATCCTGGGGCCAATGTTCTAATTTTTTAAATGCTGTGTTCACAAAAAAATATCATGAAAAGAGAGTTCATATTTGTCCACCATGAGACATAAACAAACAGTTAAAAAACAACAACCTGTTTCTTTGTAAATTGTTATGAAACTAGGAATTACAAAAATAAAAATAAACTTGCGTACACACTGTATCTTATTGTATGGTACCAGTTAAAACTCATAACATTTTAATCTAAAACAAATCTACATAAAATAGAAACACTGCAGCAAATTATTGTCTCAGAATAAGATCAAGATCTAAGCAACTGGAAAGCTAGGCAGTTGCCTAGGGGATCTTTAATTACACGGCATGTGCTGGAAGCCACTTCTGCTTCAGTCACATTCTGCTCAGCATATAGTATCTAGGGTACACTACATGAATTGTTTAGCTACGCTTTTATCATGCGATGCAAATGTCACTTGTCTCATGGAGCCAGGGAAGGAGATTTGGCCGTGTCTACTGTTAGCTGTCATCAATTGCTGTGGATAGGGCTGACAGCTGTATCTCCTACACTGTCTCAATATGAGTATTAGGTATTTTGCTATTTTTATTCTGTACACACATGCACAGCAGTTATAGTCAAAACAAAGTTTATTAAATACAAACACAATTCCAAATAACCGTTCTAGATTATGAACTTTACAACACACACACACACATATATATAATTACAGTATATACATACATACTTACACATATACACTAAATTAATTATTGTTGTTCATATTTCCATGACCTACCCTTTTTATGTTTTTATGTTTCTTAAAACATGAGTACCAAAAAATGACTACATAGCAATATTGGGGTCTGAATATCTATCTATCTATCTATCTATCTATCTATCTATCTATCTATCTATCTATCTATCTATCTATCTATCTATCTATCCCTCTCTCTCTCTGTCTTTGTCTATCTTTCTCTCCTCATAGACTTCAATGGCGCAGAAGAAAAACCTAACACTTATCGCTCCTGTTGATAGGATTTTTTCAGAGACGACTTTCTTCTTGTGAAAGTGAAGCATACTAAAATCTGGATTTGTATAGATGTTAATGTGCTTCTCTTTCACAAGAAGAAATTCAGCTTCGAAAAGATCTGAACATCATGAAAGTCTGCCTACGTCCGCATTTGGCATTGAACGAAAATGCTGAAAAGTCTAATAATTATCATAGTTATTGTAAAATATATATACAGTATATTCTATTGATTTTGTTAGAATATTTTTGTAAATCTATAATAATTATTTGCAGTAATTATTAATATTTTCAATATTTTATATTTAATACATTTTCAATAGAATATATATATATACTGTATATATTACAGTAACTATAATTATTATTAATATTTTTTTCAATATTGTATATTTAATATTTACATAACGCGCCTTAAGATAGCTAATGCTTCATGTGCTCTAACCCAACACCGCGCTATGCCTTTTTTACATTCCAATGTTTTTCAAATAGGAAAAAAAAAAAAATCTTTTTATTTTTAAATAACAAAATTAATGCTTATCTGATAAATTTCTTTTTTTCCGGATATGGAGAGTCCACAACATAATTCAATTACTAGTGGGAATATCACTCCTGACCAGCAGGAGGAGGCAAAAAGCACCACAGCAAAGCTGTTAAGTATCACTCCCCTACCCATAATCCCCAGTCATTCAACTGAAGGGAAATGGAAAAGGAATAACACAAAGGTGTAGAGGTGCCTGAGGTCATAAATAACTTTTAATAAAGGGTAGGGTCGTGGACTCTCCATATCCGAAAAGAAAGACATTTATTAGGTAAGCATAAATTTTGTTTTCTTTCCTAAGATATGGAGAGTCCATGGCGTCATTCAATTACTAGTGCGAACCAATACCCAAGCTAGAGGACACAGAATGAACAGGGAGGGAGAACAAGACAGGCAGACCTAAACAGAAGGCATCACCGATTGAAGAACCTTTCTCCCAAAAGAGGCCTCAGTCGAGGCAAAAGTATCAAATTTGGAAAATTTGGAAAAAGTATGCAGAGAGGACCAAGTTGCAGCCTTGCAAATCTGTTCCATAGAAGATTCATTTCTGAAAGCCCAAGAAGAGTAGACAGCCCTAGTGGAATGAGCTGTGATTCTCTCAGGAGGCTGCTGTCCAGAAGTGTCATAATCAAAACTAATCATACTTCTCAACCAGAGGGAAAGAGAAGTAGAAGTAGCCTTCTGACCCTTACACTTTCCTGAGAAACAAACAAACAGGGCAGAAAACTGGCGAAAATCCTTAGTCCCCTGTAGGTAGAATTTTAGAGCATGCACAACATCCAAGTTGTGCAACAGACGTTCTTTATGAGAAGAAGGATTGGGACAGAGAGAGAAGGAACAAGAATTTCCTGATTAATATTTCTATCCAAAACCACTTTAGGAGGAAACCCCAATTTAGTACGAAGAACCACCTTATCCGTATGAAAGATAAGGTAAGGCGAATCACAATGCAATGCTGAGGGTTCTGAAACTCTCCGAGCTGAAGAGATAGCAATAAGAAACAAAACCTTCCAAGATAGCAACTTAATATCACCCTAAGAGTAATGGGGAAACCAGACGTGGACTCCATGCACACTTGCCCTTAGAGAGATACAACTGCACCTCACTGACGAGGCCCATAGGAGGCCGAAACGATCGTCTGGGGTTGTTGCTTCCCTTGTTCAGAGAAGAATTGACTGGTATTTCGGCATTGGACTGTCATTGGGCAGGGTCAGACTGATATGCTTCAGGATATTTTTTCTCTGTGAAGGGGCATAGTGTGCAAAAAGAACTGGCACCCTGAGGAATTCAATAAAAATGAACATGCATGGAAGTCATTCAAGCTTCTGTTCTATCTCATGGAGTGCTGTTCTCTCTCTTCCGATTTTTATGCAAATTGCTCTTGGGTCACCCTAAGAGTAATGGGGAAACCAGACGTGGACTCCATGCACACTTGCCCTTAGAGAGATACAACTGCACCTCACTGACGAGGCCCATAGGAGGCCGAAACGATCGTCTGGGGTTGTTGCTTCCCTTGTTCAGAGAAGAATTGACTGGTATTTCGGCGCTGGACTGTCATTGGGCAGGGTCAGACTGATATGCTTCAGGATATTTTTTCTCTGTGAAGGGGCATAGTGTGCAAAAAGAACTGGCACCCTGAGGAATTCAATAAAAATGAACATGCATGGAAGTCATTCCAGCTTCTGTTCTATCTCATGGAGTGTTGTTCTCTCTCTTCCGATTTTTATGCAAATTGCTCTTGGGTCACCCTAAGAGTAATGGGGAAACCAGACGTGGACACCATGCACACTTGCCCTTAGAGAGATACAACTGCACCTCACTGACGAGGCCCATAGGGGGCCGAAACGATCGTCTGGGGTTGTTGCTTCCCTTGTTCAGAGAAGAATTGACTGGTATTTCGGCGCTGGACGGTCATTGGGCAGGGTCAGACTGATATGCTTCAGGATATTTTTTCTCTGTGAAGGGGCATAGTGTGCAAAAAGAACTGGCACCCTGAGGAATTCAATAAAAATGAACATGCATGGAAGTCATTCCAGCTTCTGTTCTATCTCATGGAGTGCTGTTCTCTCTCTTCCGAACTTAATATCTATGGAATGCATTGGCTCAAATGGAGCCTGCTGCAAAACTTTAAGAAAAAGAGTAAGGCTCCAAGGAGGAGCAACAGGTTTAAACACAGGCCTGATTCTGACCAGGGCCTGACAAAAAGATTGAACATCTGGCACATCTGCCAGACGCTTGTGTAACAAAATAGATAATGCAGAAATCTGACCTTTCAGAGAACTGACTGAAAACCCTTTCTCCAAACCTTCCTGGAGAAAAGACAAAATTGTAGGAATCCTGACCCTACTCCAAGAGTAGCCCTTAGATTCACACCAATAAAGGTATTTACGCCATACCTTATGGTAATTTTTTCGAATAACAGGCTTGCGAGCCTGGATCATGGTCTCAATAACGACTCAGAACATCCACGCTTAGACAGAACTAAGCGTTTAATCTCCAAGCAGTCAGCTTCAGAGAAACGAGATTTGGATGGAGGAATGGAGGAATGGAGTTAGAAGATCCTTCCTCAGAGGCAACCTCCAAGGCGGCTGAGATGACATCTTCACTAGGTCTGCATACCAGATCCTGCAAGGCCATGCAGGAGCGATTAGAATTAGCGATGCTCTCTCTTGTTTGATACGAGCAATAACTTGTGGAAGGAGTGCAAATGGAGGAAACAGGTATGCTATACTGAAATCCCAAGGAACTGCCAGATAATCTATCAGAGCGGCCTGAGGGTCTCTTGACCTTGAACCGTACCTTGGAAGCTTGGCGTTCTCCTGAGACACCATCAGATCCAACTCCGGCACCCCTCATTTGAAGGTTAACCTCGAGAACACCTCCGGATGGAGAGCCCACTCCCCGGGATGAAATGTCTGTCTGCTCAGGAAATCCGCTTCCCTGTTGTCCACTCCAGGAATGTGGATGGCAGATAGACAACAATTGTGAGCTTCTGCCCACTGAATAATCTGTGCCACCTCCTTCATGGCTAAGGAACTACGAATTCCTCCCTGGTGCTGATGTAAGCCACTGAGGTGATGTTGTCTTACTGAAACCTGATAAACTGGGCTAAAGACAATTGAGGCCAAGCCATCAGAGCATTGTAAATAGCTCTCAACTCCAAGATGTTTATGGGGAGAGCAGACTCCTCCCGAGTCCATAGTCCCTGGACCTTTAATGAGTCCCAGACTGCTCCCCAGCCTAGCAGGCTGGCGACCGTGGTCACAATCACCCAGGAAGGTCTCCGGAAGCATGTGGCCTGAGACAGATGGTCCTGAGAAAGCCACCACGAGAGAGAGTCTTTTGTCGACTGGTCTAGATCTATCCTCTGAGACATATCCAAATGGTCTCTGTTCCATTGTCTGAGCATGCATAATTGCAGAGCTCACAAATGGAATCGAGCAAAGGGAATGATGTCCATGGAAGCGACCATCAGACCAATTACCTCCATACATTGAGCCACTGATGGCTGAACCTCAGCAACATGTAGAACAGCTGCCTGGCAAAATAGTGTGCTCGTGCCGACTGTGGAAATCTGCCCAATTCCACTGTAGCAATGTGAAATACGAAAATGTCCACAGCACAACTTGCTTAAAAAGTGTCTTTATTGACAAATGAAAGAGCGACGTTTCGTGACTACTGTCTCTTAATCATGCTATACAAACAATACTCAGAGGTGATCCTTTTAAACTGTTTGGCTTGGCGCCAATACATTCTATACTTGAGCGCCACTGATGGCTGAACAGTAGACTGAAGAGAGAGGCAAGAGGAGAGCATTTTGGATTTTCTGACCTCCGTCAGAAATATTTTCATAGATAGGGAATCTATTATGGTCCCTAAGAAAACCACCTTTGTATCTGGAACTAGGGAACTCTTTTTCCATATTCACTTTCCAACCGTGGGAAAGCAGAAAAGACAACAAGATCTCTGTATGAGAGTTTGCTTGTTGAAAAGATGGCACCTGAACCAATATGTCATCCAGGTAAGGCACCACTGCAATTCCCTGAGACCTGATCACTGCCAAGAGAGCCCCCAGAACCGTTGAGAAAATTCTGGGAGCTGTGGCAAGTCCAAACAGAAGAGCCACAAACTGAAAGTGTTTGTCTAGAAAGGCGATTCTCAGGAATTTGTGATGAATCCTGTGGATGGGAACATAAAGATATGAGTCCTTCAGTTCTATGGTCATCATGAACTGACCCTCTTGGACCAAAGGAAGAATGGAATGAATGATTTCCATTTTGAAGGACGGTACCCTGAGAAACTTGTTGAGGCACTTTAGGTCTAAAATGGGTTGAAAAGTTCCCTCTTTTTTGGGAACCACAAACAGATTTGAATACAATCCTAGACCCTGTTCCCTTACTGGAATTGGAACAATCACTTCCAGGGAGGAAAGGTCCTGAACGCAGTTCAAGAATGCCTCTCTTTTTACCTGGTCTGCAGATAATCTTGAGAGGTGGAATCTGCTCCTGGGAAGGAAAGTTTTGAATTCTATTTTGTAACCCTGAGATACTATGTCCACAGCCCAAGGATCTGGGACATCTCTTCTCCACGCTTGACCAAACAGGGAAAGTCTTCCCCCGACTTGATCCAATCCAGGACTGGGGGCCGACCCTTCATGCTAACTTAGACTCAGCTGAGGGTTTCTTTGATTGCTTCCCCTTATTCCAAGACTGATTGGGCTTCCAAGAAGACTTGGACTGATCCTGCTTGGAAGATGGTGAGGAAGACTTCTGACCTTTGAAGTTACGAAAGGAAGTAAAATTACTTTGACGTCCTTTGAGTCTGTTTTTCTTGTCTTGCAGTAGAAAAGACCCTTTTCCACCCGTAATATCAGAAATTATTTCTGCCAAACTAGGTCCAAACAAGGTCTTACCCTTGTAAGGAAGCATCAGAAGCTTGGACTTAGAGGTAACATCAGCTGACAAAGATTTTAGCCACAATGCCCTACGGGCTAGGACAGAGAAGCCAGACATCTTGGCTCCCAGTCTAATAACTTGCATGTTAGCATCAGAAATAAAGGAATTGGCTAGTTTGAGAGCCTTAATCCTATCTTGTATCTCCTCCAATGGAGTCTCTACTAAAATTGATTCAGACAAGGCGTCACACCAATAAGATTCCGCACTTGCTACTGTGGCAATACAAACTGCAGGTTGCCATTGAAGACCTTTATGCCACTTGTAATTCAGCCCTCTGTCATCAACAAGTAGTATATAAAATTGCTGCATTGTGCTTACATTAGATAATGGGATTTAAAAAAAAACCAAAAAACACATTTTGGTCACTGATGTAATAATAGAACAAAATATGAATTCTAGAGACAAGGGCCGACTCATGGGTCCAAGTGGGTCTAATGGACCCAGGCAGCACTTGACAAGACCTAGACCACTGTCATACCTAGACCATTCCAGTTCTCTGTCTCCATGGGTCCCAGACTCCCAGCAGACTCCCAGCCGCATAACCTCATCATACACAAAGACATAGAATCATCCATGGGTGACATTCAAGGTGGGACAAGTGTATCTCTTCCCTAGCTACCATCCCATTTATTTTGCAATTGTGCATAGACATTAGTTGCATGCAGGTAGGCAGGCTTAGTATGGTTAGCGGCCAGGCTAGTAGGTTGATATTCTAATCAATAATGTTACTACTGGGCGGCATCATTGCATTCCTTGACCCAGGCAGCACAATATCTTCAGCCAGGTAGCTCCCTTGTAGTCCTCACATTTCTTCTTAAAGTGGCCATGGATATGTGCACATGCGCACAGCGTAATTTCTTATTCAATTACACATGTAATCAAACATAAATAAAGTGTCTCTCCACTTGTTTATTAAAAGTCAATATATAGTTATGACAATTAAAAAAAATATTGTCTATACCTGTCCATCATTTATTTTTAATATACACATTAATTAACATGGCTCCTAAATTCATTAACTCTACTCTACGTTGTCCCCTTTAGTGTACAGAGAACCTGAAGTATACAGTTAATGAATTAAGGAGTAATCGTGATGAATGTGCATATTTAAAAACTATAAAGAATAGAGATTCTATTGAAAACTCCACATAGACCCAAACAAACCATCTCCAGACTATACACAGCGATCCAATCAACATTTAATAATACAAAATCATCAATAATTTTGAAATGGGAAAAAGATGTAAACATTACAAAGGAGAAGAAATTATGAGATGAAATTTTCAATTCAGCAGGTAAGGGACTCATAAGTGCTGATCTAAGAGAAAACACAATTAAAACCATGTTTAGATGGTACTTAACACCCTTAAAAACTCCACATATGTCTCCCACTAACAATAGATTTTGTTACAGAGGATGCAGAGTTAAAGGCTCACACCGTCATATGTGGTGGGATTGTGATCAAGTTAAACCAATTTGGGGGAAATGATCGACCCTACTTAGCGACATACTAGAACATATACAGCTATCTATATCTAAAACTCTTTTACACAAACTAATACAAAAATATAATAAATATATTAATCCCTTTATAAAATAGAAAATGAAAAATTAATTGCAAAGGATTGTAAATCTAACCCTAAAAGGTTCTTTAAGTACATAAATAGCAAAAAAATCTAAGAAAGACAGGGAAAAGGCTGAGATACTAAACCAGTTTTTTTCTTCAGTATACACAAGAGAGGAACCATTGGATGATACTTTGGAACAAAATAGAACATGCCAGCCCATACCATTAACTGGGTTATGTATAGAGGATATCAGCAACAAATTGGATAATATTAAGGTAAATAAAACTCCAGGTCCAGATGGAATACACCCAAGGGTGTTAAGGGAATTTAGCACTGTTATAGTCAAACCTCTACTCTTAATTTTTCAAGACTCATTATCCTCAGGCATGGTACCCAAGGATTGGCGTAAAGCTGATGTGATGCCACTCTTCAAAAAGGGAAGTAGGGATAATCCAGGAAGCTATAGACCAGTTAGTCTGACATCAATAGTGGGGAAGATATTTGAAGGGATTATAAGGGATTATATTGATGAGCATATTTGTTTAAACAAGAATATGAGTTCTAATCAGCATGGTTTTATGAGAAATAGATCATGTCAAACTAATCTAATTAGATTCTATGAGGAAGGAAGTAAAAATATGGATAAAGGGGAATCAGTTGATGTGATATACTTAGATTTTGCAAAGGCGTTTGATACAGTGCCACATGAGAGATTAATGCACAAAATTAAGGGACTGCGAATATCTGAAAATGTTAGTTTATGGATAAATAACTGGATAAAAGATAGGGAGCAACGAGTAGTAGTAAATGGATCATACTCAGATTGGACAATGGTAATCAGTGGAGTACCCCAGGGATCAGTGCTGGGCCCTATTCTTTTTAATATTTTTATAAATGACTTGGAGCTAGGATTAAATAATAGCGACATCTCTATTTTTGCAGATGATACTAAGTTAAGTAAGGTCATTAGGTCAGCGCAGGATGAACTTTCGTTACAAAAGGACCTGCAAAAATTAGAAGTATGGGAAGGTAAATGGAAAATTAGATTTAATATGGGAAAATGCAAGGTTCTACATTTTGGAAGTAAAAGTAAGCAGGCAACTTATTATTTAAATGGGACAAGACTTAGCCAAACACAGGAGGAAAGGGATTTGGGGGTAGTAATAGATAACAAGCTAAAGATGGCTGCACAATGCAGGGCAGCAGCTTCAAATGCTAATAAGATACTAGCATGTATTAAAAGAGGCATTGACTCAAGAAAGGAAAGGATAATTCTGTCACTATATAAAGCCCTGGTAAGACCTCACCTTGAGTATGGAGTGCAGTTCTGGGGACCAATCGCAAAAAAAGATATTGCAGAACTAGAAAAAGTTCAGAGAAGGGCCTCAAAGCTAATAAGGGGATTGGAGAATTTAACCTATGAGGAGAGGCTAGCCAAACTGGGTCTGTTTTCTTTAGAAAAAAGGCGCTTAAGAGGTGACATGATTACTTTATATAAATATATTCAAGGCCCATATACAGAGATGGCAGAAGCTCTGTTTATTCCAAGAAAAAATTGTTTGTGACCAGAGGTCACAATTTAAGGTTGGAGGAAAGGAGATTTAATCTCCTGCAACGGAAACGTTTTTTCACTGTAAGAGCAATAAAATTGTGTAATTCATTACCAAAGGAGGTAGTGAATACCAATACCCCGGATACATTTAAAAATTATTTGGATACATTTCTGTCTATAAACAAAATTCATGGATATGATTGCTAGTATTAAATGGGTCACCTTTTAGTGGGATTATTTAATTTTAACTGTAGCTTTTTGTATATATTTTAGATTTGTATAGGTTGAACTCGATGGACTTCGGTCTTTTTTCAACCTCATCTACTATATTACTATGTTACTATGTTACTATGTAGTATGCACGATCACCAGAACCTGCATAGCCGAGTATTGGAAAACAAATGCGTCTACTTGGGCAGAGATTAGAAATAAAATATCTTTAACATACAAAATGTATGAATCAGCAGCTGGAGTCCTAGATACAAAAGAACTATTCGATAAGGTTTGATACTATTGGATTTTAAGGGGTACACCAGACACTTAGGACGAAAGTCCATATCACCAACCCAACAGGGACATCATAAACATTTCGGTGTCTCGCTTTTTTTTTTTTTTCTATTCGTTCAGATTTATTATACCCTTCTGTATTACAGTATATTTAGTTAATTTAGTTGTTTCATGTTTAATTTACAACTTGGATATAATAATAAGTAAAAGAAGATTATTCACTAAGTGACAAACACATTTATCTTCTAATTCTGCTCATTAGACACAGGGAATTTCTTTCAGAAACTGGAAAATATCGCTTGGACATTTAGTGAGTGGAAAAGCAACCTCACTTGGCGATTCCGTCTCACCTTATTGGACTTTGCTAAATAAGATGTATAAAAAGGAAGGGAGATGTTCCTTTAAGGGCTATTAGATTACGTGTAATTAGTTTAAATATCTGATAATTTCTTTTTTATTTTGTGTAATTTAGTGTTTGTTTTTTTGTAATTTAGGTAATTGTATTTAATTTAGGTAAATGGTTTAATTGTAGTGTAAGGTTAGGTGTTAGTGTAAGACAGGTTAGGTTTTATTTTACAGGTAAATTTGTATTTATTTTAACTAGGTAGCTAGAAAATAGTTAATAACTATTTACTAACTAGTCTACCTAGTTAAAATAAATACAAACTTGCCTGTGAAATAAAATAAAACCGAAGATAGATACAATGTAACTATTAGTTATATTGTAGCTAGCTTAGGGTTTATTTTACAGATAAGTATTTAGTTTTAAATAGGAATTATTTAGTTATTAATAGTAGGTTTTATTAAGATTTATTTTAATTACATTAAAGTTAGTGGGTGTTAGGGTTAGATTTAGGGGTTAATAAATTTAGCATAGTGGCGGCGACATTGGGGGCGGCAGATTAGGGGTTGATAAATGTAGGTAGGTGGCGGGGATGTTAGGGACAGCAGACTAGGGGTTAATAATATTTAACTATTGTTTGCAATGTGGGAGTACGGTGGTTTAGGGGTTAATATGTTTACTATAGTGGCGGCGACGTGGGGGGCGGCAGGTTAGGGGTTAATAAGTGTAGGTAGGTTGCGGCGACATTGGGGGTGGGAGATTCGGGGTTAATAAGTATAATGTAGGTGTCGGAGATGTCGGGGGCGGCAGATTAGGGGTTTATAAGTGTAAGATTAGGGGTGTTTAGACTCAGGGTTCAAGTTACGGTGTTAGGTGTAAACATACATTTTGTTTCCCCATAGGAATCAATGGGGCTGCGTTACGGAGCTTTACACTGCTTTTTTGCAGGTGTTAGGCTTTTTTTCAGCCGACTCTCCCCATGTAAAACCAGCTAACTGTAGCTTTCAGCAGCGCTGGTATTGGAGTGCGGTATGTAGCTCAATTTTGCTCTACGCTCACTTTTTGCCTGATAACGCCGGGTTTTTGTAAACCTGTAATACCAGCACTGTAGGGAAGTGAGCGGTGATAATAACTTGCAGGTTAGCATTGCACCCCTCATAATGCAAAACTCGTAATCTAGCCGTTACATAGTAAAAGTATCTTAGTCTCTGTGAGCAAGTGTTGTGTTTAAAATGCTGGTGCGCGGTACATACTTAAATAAACTTTTGAAACAGCTATAGCTTTTATTAGAAACATTTTTGCTAATACATGTATATAACAAAAATGATTCTATGCAAAACTGAAATGCATCCACGGGGAATACAATGTTGGCTGTAATGTCCCTTTAATTCAGTGCTCGACAAATTTAAAAAAAAATTAGGATCCAGTAGGATATACAGGAGCCAGGCATACTTTTAGGAGCCAGACTGTGTTATTTGTATATAGAGCAACCCAAAAAATTAGGAGTCAAGGGTAGAATTAATTAGTTATGTAATTGAAGCTTGTATGGAATTTAATCTGCCACAACAAAATGGTGGGTAAAATGAAATTAGGGATAAATTCTGGAGGGGGGGGGGGGGGCAGCTGTTTGATCCATTCACAGTAGATTCCCATAGACATTTCCTATACAGAGTAAAGCTAGAATATAAATAATTTGCTTGGAGCTATAATTTGACACACATTGTCTGGAAAATGTGTGTTATTTGATGGCTGTCAAGTAACATTAGTTGAGTATAACTGTTACGTAATGGTGTAGTGATTAATTAAATAATATGTTATCCTGTTAATAAAATCCCTGTAATAAAAAATACATTTTGGCACGAAGTCACTTACTAAACTAAAAGACAGAAACAGTTTTCAAGGTACTTACAGTGTCTCCAATCATAATATGCTGACATTTTCTGCTTCCTGGAATGAAGGTGTCATTATTACATAGTGCGGTAAAAGAAAGGTTCAGTCCCTCTGTGTCTCCAGAAACCTCAAGCTCAATTTCTGACCTCAGTTCCTAAATACAAAAAGGTTGTTTTAAGTTATTTTAAATACACAATACTATCTGCATTTTGGATTTAAGACATTGTTATACAATATTATATGATTTATTTTACTTAAATTCATAATTTTGGTGTTTTGCAAAAGTAATATTATAATGTCCTGAGAAATGTATAACTGTGTTCCTAAAAATTCTGCATTACAGTCCTAAAAAAGGGACTTCAGTTGCTCTGTCTCATTATTTTGACTGAATTTCTTGGCTTCACAAAAGCCATCCAGCTACTGTTATCACTGCTATAAGATTTGCTAGGTTGAAGCCATGCATGCTTCCTCCAGCCCTATAATATGACAGATAAAACTAGATAACATTCTTTCAAGAGATTATGGGCTAGATTTATCAAAGCTTAGAGGTGGCGAAGAGGTTAGGGAAGCGGCGGTCTGGTGACCGCTGCTTGTTAAATTATGGTGAGCAAGTTCTTGTGAGAACTTGCAGCCCGGGGCTTTGATAAATCGAGCCCTTAGTCCTGCAGCACTGATTTTTTAAGCAGGATGCAAATCACTTCTCTGTATTTGATACAAGGTTCAGCCCAGTGATTGAACAATCCCTTTAAGACCCTTGTCACAGAGTTCATATGGAATATATTGCTGGGTATGAAAATCTAACATTAATAGAAGAAAAATCTGTTATTGTTGTCTATACTTTTAATATTTTTTTAATTTATATTTTTATTGAGGTTATAAAACTTATAAACATAGGTAAGGTTACAATATAGTCATGGACATAAGCATATGTCTGTATAATGGCGTGTCAATAGAGTCCATCACATATCCGAAAGTTGTAACATGCGGTACAGTATTTTTAGATTTAAGCAGCATAATGGTACATGATTTCAGCAGTATACCTCTTGTATAGTATCACATAGATATAGTATATAACACTTTTAGACATACGTACAACTATTGATAAGTGATTAACCTAACCATTAAATAACAAACCTCTTTTATATTTATATCTGACTATTTCCCAATTTAATATACGGCCAATCTTGGACCATGAATATTAAGAATATACAAAATTGTGAGTAGTATTATCAAGATCAAGGGTGTAAGGGATATATTTAGCTAAATAGAAGCAGATTATAATATATTATCTGGACAGTGAATTAAAATATGCTTCTATGATTGGATATCCATTTCTTATAATAATTTGGGAACATGGGCCATAGGATGCATTTTCCCTTGTTTATCAAGTAAACTCAAGGGGCGGGGCGGGGCAGCTATAATACTATGGGGATTATTATAGCAGATAGTGAAGGTATGAGCATAAAGGGGATATTATTTGCGTAAACTGTCATTCTATGGACCCATTAAACTTTATAGATCAGACTGTAAGCATTACTATTTAGATCAAATTGGGTGTAGGTGATGGTCCCTGGTATGTGCTAGAGATATAAGAGGTTAAGATTGCTCCCAATGAGATAATGTGGTGACATTTAAGTCACCTAGTTTAGATAAACATAACAGCGGGGCAGATTAGGGGAAGAGGACAGTATAAGAGTCATCAGTATACCTAGAATATAGATAATATCAAATTTATTTATTCAGGTCAGCTAAGTGATGTGTACAGCCATGTGGGTCTATCTGCAATGGAGTAGCTCATCTAAAGCAATAGTTATCACCTTGTTATTAGGCATGACTCAAGTGGGACCTACCACATTCTGATAAACTTCATATATACCTTAACTATTATTTGCTGCTATACACTATTGGACTATAAATCAGTATAAGACACTGTGGTATGAGAATACACAATGAATTCTAGGGGTTTGATATATCCCTCAAAATGACAGCAAAGAGATTAAAGTTAGTCACAGACATATGTGGGAATATAGAGGACAGATGGTACACAATAGACATGGACTTGGGGTTCTTTCTGTGCTTCTAGATTAAAATACTGTTATCTATACCAGTCATAATGTTAACAGGCCCTAGTATACTTATATACACAACTAAAAGGGTAAGTAGAGGTGCAACAGGAGCATAGTTATCCCCAAACATGTATATATATAGGTAAGTATTGTACTTTAGTATCCATATGGTCACTGGAGAGTAGATGTTATTATACTGACTAGAGCAACTGTGTCTCACGATCTTGGCTGCAGATAGAGAGACATCAGCCGTCCAGAAAGATAGTGTCTTGTACAAGTCCTCAGCAAACTGTATGAGGTCTAAAAGCCCTTACCTTAAAATGAGATGAAGTTATAATGGTGGCACATAGTTATCAAAGTAAACAAGAGCACAAATGTGTGCAAAGTAGGTGCTGGGTGACAATATGTATATCATCCAATATGGTTAAAAATGTAGGTTTTGACTTTTCTATGGCCTATTCTATATATAATTAAGTGTTGAAAATTACTATTTGTCCTATGGTTAAGTTTCATTATCTGTAAAGTAAGCTAAGCAGGATGTAACTTTGAATGTATAGAGAAGTCCCCTTATTAGAAGTTTAAATGTCGTAAAACATATAGTTAAACAAAAAGGATAAGGGAAACAAAGCATTGGTAGTATAATAACAAATAAGTGGGGAAGAAGTTCAATGGAACTACCAAAAACAGAGTCGAGTCCGGGTTGCAAGTTGCAGCTCCAATCTATCTGCAGTGAATAAGTTGTTTGTTACCCGACTCCGGTTTTCCTAGAGTTAATAGGATCTTGTGGGAAGTTTGATTCCAAGTGTATAACTTTCCAGTTCTCGTAGATACCGAGTACTGATATTTTCCATTCTGTCAAAAAGCCATCTAGATCTATTTGTAAGTGTAAGTGTTGACTCACCAGACAGTAGTGGAGGCCTCTGGACAGCCGAGCTGCCCTCCTCCATGGTAGCTAAAACGAGGTAGTCATTACTGGTTAGTGTTCAGAAGGGACCCATTACTGTAGTACTGTGTGACTCTTCCAAAGATTTTGTAGGTGGATCACGAAGCGCTAAAGTGTTGGAGTCAAGAGTATTACTTTGTAGGTTTGCTCCATCTTCATGTACTGTTAAGTTTGTGTTATCAGCAATGTCTGATAGTAGTGACTAACTGATATTGTAAAAGCATTCCCCCATTTTCTGTTCGATGACTTCCAATAAACCTTTAACGGTTTCATTACAGGCTTGCCAATACATTATGTGTCAAATTTTTTTTGCAAGGCTATACTGTTATGTAGACTGTGAGTAGATTGAAGGCGACTGTGTAAGCGGATGACCAGGGAGGAGTATTAAAAGACTGGTAGGCCATGGCCAGAATCTTAAATAGTCTGATGTAGGGTTCCAGATGGGAGGATAAGTGAAATAGTGGTATCTATAGATGCGGTAGGTTCTTCTGACTCCATTTCTAGGATTAGTTTCTGGTGATGCCACTCTTATTCTCAAACAATCAGCAGATTCTTTAGGATTTTTCTGGAGCTCCCATTTTTGCATCTAAGATGGACGCCGCCTGGACAAGCCCCCCATCCATACTTTTTATTGAGGTAAGAAGACATATAACAATACAGTAATGATGTGCATAAGAATTTAAAAACCAGCATTGTGTCAATAATAGTTATTACAACTGTGCATACTGATATATCAAACCTAATTTTCTAACCTATTAAATATTACTCAAATAAGGTTTGCTCCATAACCAAACAGATACCATAACTAGGAGCCATCAGATACCTTACTATGAAGCAGTGCTCCCATTTCAATATTAGGCCACTCTTGGACCTCCCCATCCAGTGACTACAAAAATAATCAGAAGGAATTTATAGAGATATTTCTACTTCATATCTTTAATTTGTATTACGATACATTAAAAGAATACAATATTAACCAAACTATATCTGGAGCCTTATTTGTAACATAAGAAAATATCGGCTAGATTACGAGTTTTGCGTTATGAGGGGTGTAGTGCTAACTTGCACGTTATTGTCACCGCTCACTTACCTACAGCACTGGTATTACAGGTTTTCAGAAACCTGGCGTTAAAAGACAAGAAGTGAGCGTAGAGCAAAATTGAGCTCCATACTGCACTCCAATTCCAGTGCTACTTAAGTCAGCGGTGAGCTGGTTATACGTGCTCATGCATGATTTCCCCATAGACATCAATGGGGAGAGCCGGCTGAGAAAAAGTCTAACACCTGCAATAAAACAGCATAAAGCTCAATAACGCAGCCCCATTGATTCCTATGGGGAAAGAAAATTTATGTTTACACCTAACACCCTAACATGAACCCCAAGTCTAAACACCCCTAATGTTACACTTATTAACCCCTAATCTGCCCCCGACATCGCCGACACCTACATTATACTTATTAACCCCTAATCTGCCGCTCCAGACATCGCCGCCACTATAATAAACATATTCACCCCTAAACCGCCGCACTCCGGCATCACAAACATTAGTTAAATATTATTAACCCCTAATCTGCCGCCCCTAACATCGCCGCCACCTACCTACAATTATTAACCCATAATCTGCCGCCCCCAACGTCGCCGCCACTATACTAAACTTATTAACCCCCTAAACCTAAGTCTAACCCTAACACCCCCTAACTTAAATATAATTAAAATAAATCTAAATAAAACCTACTATTAATAACAAAATAATTCCTATTTAAAACTAAATACTTACCTGTTAAATAAACCCTAAGCTAGCTACAATATAACTAATAGTTACATTGTAGCTAGCTAAGCGTTTATTTTTATTTTACAGGCAAGTTTGTATTTATTTTAACTAGGTAGAATAGTTACTAAATAGTTATTAACTGTTTAATAACTACCTAGCTAAAATAAATACAAATTTACCTGTAAAATAAAACCTAACCTGTCTTACACTAACACCTAACCTTACACTACAATTAAATAAATTACCTAAATTAAATACAATTAACTAAATTAAATACAAATACCTAAATTACAACTAAATTACACAAAATAAAAAACAAATTACAAGATATTTAAACTAGTTACACCTAATCTAATAGCCCTATCAAAATAAAAAAGCCCCCGCAAAATAATAAAAACCCCTAGCCTAAACTAAACTACCAATAGCCCTTAAAAGGGCCTTTTGCAGGGCATTGCCCCAAAGAAATCAGCTCTTTTACCTGTAAAAAAAAAAAATACAAACACCCCCCCAAACAGTAAAACCCACCACCCACACAACCAACCCCTAAAATAAAACCCTAACTAAAAAAATCTAAGCTCCCCATTGACCTGAAAAGTGCATTTGGATGGGCATTGCCCTTTAAAGGGCATTTAGCTCTATTGCTGCCCAAACCCTAATCTAAAACTAAAACCCACCCAATAAACCCTTAAAAAAACCTAACACTAACCCCCGAAGATCCACTTACAGTTTTGAAGAGCCGACATCCATCCTCAACGAAGCCGGTAGAAGTCTTTATCCAAGCGGCAAGAAGTCCTCAACGAAGCTGGAAGAAGTTTTCATTCAAGCCGGGAGAAGTGGTCCTCCAAACGGGCAGAAGTCTTCATCCAGACGGCATCTTCTATCTTCATCCATCCAGCGCGGAGCGGGTCCATCTTCAAGACATCCGGCGCGGAGCATCCTTTTCTTCCGACGACTACCCGACGAATGAAGGTTCCTTTAAGTGACGTCATCCAAGATGGCGTCCCTTAGATTCCGATTGGCTGATAGAATTCTATCAGCCAATTGGAATTAAGGTTGAAAATATGCCTAAAACATTTAAAAGAGAAGTCATAACTGAATTAAAAGTTATGAAAAAGAATGACAAGGCAGCACTCAGATATCTTTGATAACAAGTGGTTTATTTTTGCTCTTCCCAACATGTCAAAGACATAGATAGACCCCTAAACCAAAATTGTGATTAAAAATGAGTTATATACACATACCAGGCCTGGTGAACAGAACAGTTCCTTACATCAAAAATGTAATTACTGAATACAGAGAAGCGCAATCATGTAACAAAAACGCTTCCATGTATAACATTTGTGTTAAGGATACAATAAGCAACAATAAACACCAATAGACATTAAGTTGCAAATGTCCAGAACCATCAGAGCACTTAGTGTGAATCACACGCTCTGTATTGCATGGGAAAGTTGCCAAGTAAAGTTGCCGCTTCTCAGACGTCTGAGAAGCGGCAACTTTTGAAGTGGAGTACACCTACCTGGCAGTGGTTTTGAATTACCGCACTACTGAGGAGCGTTTGCGGGTACCAGCATTAAGTCAGCGGCCTTGTTTGGGGAGTTCCGTGTCCATAACCTTAAGGAGGTGACAACCGAATAACCGGAAAAGAGGACCATACACAGTTACCTTTCTGTGATATCGTCACGCTCTCTGTGAAGCTTGTGAATTGAATACAGAGGTAACGACACAGGTGTAATCAGGAACTTCTACCGCGAATGGTGGTGAGGCTGTTTTTTCCTTGTTATGCTGGCTGGCAAAAATTCAGTTACGCTGGAACTTTACTAGGCAACTTTCCCATGCAATACAGAGTGTGTGATTCACACTAAGTGCTCTGATGGTTCTGGACATTTGCAACTTAATGTCTATTGGTGTTTATTGTTGCTTATTGTATCCTTAACACAAATGTTATACATGGAAGCGTTTTTGTTACATGATTGCGCTTCTCTGTATTCAGTAATTACATATTTGATGTAAGGAATTGTTCTGTTCACCAGGCCTGGTATATGTATATAACTCCTTTTTAATCACAATTTTGGTTTAGGGGTCTATCTATGTCTTTGACATGTTGGGAAGAGCAAAAATAAACCACTTGTTATCAAAGATATCTGAGCGCTGCCTTGTCATTCTTTTTCATAACTTTTAATTCAGTTATGACTTCTCTTTTAAATGTTTAGGCAATTTTGGTTATGACTGCAAGCACCTGTCTCTTTAAGATTTTATAACAATAGTAGAGTGTACAACAACCTTTTCATATGTAAGGTTGAAAATATCCTATTGGCTGATGCAATCAGCCAATAGGATTGAACTTCAATCCTATTGGCTGATCAAATCAGCCAATAGCATTGAGCTTGCATTCTATTGGCTGTTCCAATCAGCCAATAGAATGCAAGCTTAATCCTATTGGCTGACTGGATCAGCCAATAAGATTGAAGCTCAAAGGGACACTAAACCCAATTTTTTTCTTTCATGATTCAGATAGAGCATGCAATTGTAAGCAACTTTCTAATTTACTCCTATTTTCAATTTTTCTTCGTTCTCTTACTATCTTTATTTAAAAAGTGTGATGCATAGGAACCGGCCCATTTTTGGTTGGGAACCTGGGTTATGCTTGCTTATTGTTGGGTAAATGTAAGCCTCCAATAAGAAAGCGCTATCCATGGTCCTGAACCTAAAATGGGCTGGCTGCTAAGATTTACATTTCCGCTTTTAAAATAAAGATAACAAGAGAACAAAGAAAAATTGATAAATGGAGTAAATTAGAAAGTTGCTTAAAATTTCACGCTCTGTCTGAATCATGGAAGAAAATTTTTTGTTCAGTGTCCCTTTAATTCCGATTGGCTGACTTTTGCATAAGTTAATTTACGGCCAAAAAAGTGTGCGGGACAGCTGTACCTACAAGACTCGTAATAGCAGCGGTAGTAAAAAAGCAGCATTATGAGCCTTAACGCTGCTTTTTTACTCATACCGCAAAACTCGTAATCTAGCCGTATGACTTGAGAAGTCAGCAGGGGGCATTTCAAGTTCTGGGTAAAAGAAATTGCTCATTTTTCATAGCTAAATAAAAAAAAGGGACAAAATAAATAATGAAAATATATTACAAAGTAGTTTTATTATGCATAACTAAACATTTTAAATAAATATCTCAAGGTGTTTACTGTCCCTTTAAGCACCATCTGAGATAGTTATGAAGCACAGAGCTTGCAAATTTGGTCACTTCAGGCCTCATTAAATATCATACTAAAGGCAAAAATACATAATAGATCAAAGTGGACCAACTTAGGGGTAGATTTATGAAGTTGTATTCTCAGCTTTTGAGGCAATGTAGAGCAGATTTGAATAAGTGAGTCTGATGCCACATATTTAAAGGGACACTGTACCCAAAAATTTTCTTTCGTGATTCAGATTGAGCATGAAATTTTAAGCAACTTTCTAATTTACTCCTATTATCAAATGTTCTTCATTCTCTTGGTATCTTTATTTGAAATGCAAGAATGTAAGTTTAGATGCTGGCCCATTTTTGGTGAACAACCTGGGTTATCCTTGCTGATTGCTGTCCAGAGTACTGAAACTAAAAAATAGCTCAGATGCCTTCTTTTTCAAATAATGATAGCAAGAGAACGAAGAAAAATTGATAATAGGAATAAATTAGAAAGTTGCTTAAAATTGCATGCTCTTTCTGAATTATAAAAGAAAAAATTTGGGTACAGTGTCCCTTTAAGATCCTGTAGTGTGTCTGTCGGGCGACTCTTAACAGACCCGACTTGCTGTGTTAGGCACTCCGGTGGTGCTGCCTCACTTGTGAGTAGATTTCTGCAGGGGTTGTATCTGTGGTGTGTTGTGCTGCAGCTTTTCTAGACGGTACTGTCCTATTTGGCGCCTCTCTGTTTCTGTCTCCTACAGGATCCTTCATCACATATTTAAGATGCAGAACCTGCTTCTTCTGCCTTTCCGACACCTGAGATCAATCGCTATGACACTTGCTTGTTTGGGTGATTGACATGCCCTGCTCTAGTCCAATTGGTTTCACAGGAGCAGGGGGTGGCATTGCGCAAGAATCCTCTTGCCCAATGCAATGCAGCATCGCAAGCGGCGATTGCAGTTAGATAGGTTTACTACTTGCAAACCTATCCGCTTGCAAGGATGATACATTTTTCCCTAATTTCACATAATGACTGTGTATCCTGGGCTGTACCTAAACTTAGAACATAATGTATAGTTTATGAAATAGAGGACAACTAAGCCTTTATAGTTTTAACAAATAATATTAATTTCAAAGCAGTTAGCTTGTGTCAAAGTTTGCATATCACAATATTGATGTGGGATCTAGAAATAATGTTATTCTAATATTTTTTGTATTCAATTATGATAATGCCCCCCATCCTCAAACTTGCAAGTCCTAATAATGGGTCATAGGGCCCCATGTATTAATGTGCGGCGGACAAGGTTCTCAACTTGGGAACCTGTCTGACTGTCTGTTTAACAAGTGGGCAGCGGACACTGTAGTCTGCTGTCTGCATTTATTATTGCACAAGCATTTGCTTGTGCTCTGCGGCTCCTTGCCCTTGCGTGAC
Source organism: Bombina bombina (assembly GCF_027579735.1). Classification (NCBI taxonomy): domain Eukaryota; kingdom Metazoa; phylum Chordata; class Amphibia; order Anura; family Bombinatoridae; genus Bombina; species Bombina bombina. The sequence goes on from NC_069499.1 coordinate 419,855,174, forward strand.
CAATCACCAGGGCTTGTCAATCACCCTGTACAAACGTAGCCTCAGCGGTGGCATTGAGGTTAAGAAGCAGCCTTAAGCGTTATGCCTGTCCCGGAAGGGCTTCAAAGCACCCTTTACTGCTTAGAACATGGAGCCCTTAGGGCCAGTAATAGAGCTAGAGAAAATTAATTCCTGGAGTTATGAGTCTCTAAAAGGAGGTAAGAAATAGAAAAAGTCAGCAGTGTAGACAGCTGAAGTTATGATTAACTGTCCAGGGGCAGAACTACCATTAGTGCAGCAAGTACAGTGGCACCAGGGCCCAAGGCCTTGGGAGGGCCCATAAAAGCCAGTCTATACGTAGGTATGTGCTAAATATGTACAATCCTAGACTAGTGCAGGGGAACTTTTATTAGTGTAGATTCATCTATCTATTTATACTCAAAATCATTATACAGAGCAGCATGTTTATTATTACTATGGCTTACTACTGAGTTACCCTTGGGGGGGCCCAAACAAATATTTTCACCAGGGCCCTCTGTTGAGTAGATCCGCTACTGTAACTGTCTACTGCTTACTGAAATATATTATCTTCATCCAACACCAATCCTGCAAAAGCAGCTTGAAAAATCGCAGACTACTTGCTGCTACCATTCCTGTAAACTGCTCTAATATACTTGAAGACTGCATTAACATATCATAACATTCAAACAAGTAGACTTAGACAAATGAAAAAATGTCAGTTTAGATGTGGGCTCATCAAGGCCCAGATGATAAAAGTATCGTTAGACCAAGGAAAAATGTCTGATTTGTCTCGCCAGTCTTGCAATCCCTGAGTCCCACAATATTTTAGAAAATAGTGGGCTGACCCTCTCTGTCTCAATGAGTGGCGATGTGCCTTCCATAGGAAACAATAGGGATCGCTGTCTGATCAACAATCTGCCAACTTCACCAGTGAACTCAGATCTCGATAGAGGTGTCTGTATTCTAAGCATATTTACACAACATATACTGTGCCTTCAGTTAAACTTAAAATGGTTTCTGTGTAGTAATAGTTCAAATAATAGAAATAAAAACTAAGTTTCACTGTACATTCAGTAGATTTCTACCAATTTAAAATCTCGTCACTGAAAGGCTGGTGAGACTGGTGTGAGAGAAAAGGTGGAGGATAGTCCTTTTATAATTAGAAACTCACAGTGATGTTTTCCCATTAAAATCCAGGTTACTGCAATGGAACAGTATATGGATATGCACTCTTGCATGTGCTCAGCAGTAGCTGGTGCCTCACCAAGGGCCCGATCCGATATGCAGCGTCGCCCGCAAAAGCCGGCAACGCCAAATTTTGCGCGGGTTTGGTATCACATATACGGCGTAACATAGAAGTTACGCTCGTATATTTCCGCCTTCGCCCGTAGTTTTTTGGCCCATAGACAGGTATACCAAACCCGCGCAGTTTGGTATCCAATATACAGCGTAAGGACTTACGTGGCGAAAATGGAGAAATCTTACTCCATTTTCACCTCGCCACAAATTGCAGGTGTAGTAAGCCTTACGCTGAGTATTGGAGCCCCGTAACTCCCTAAACTACCTGCAAAATAAAACCTAACACCTAACGCATGCGCAATGTCTATCTATCTGTCAACCGCAATCCCCCGCCGAAATCCCTAATAAAGTTAACCCCTAAACTGCCGCTCCCGGACCCCGCCGCCACCTACATTAAATGTCTAACCCCCTAATGTGATCCCCCTACACCGCCGCCACCTACATTCAAATTATTAACCCGTAATGTAATCCCCCTACACCGCCGCCACCTATATTAAAATTATTACCCCCTAATGTGAGCCCCCTACCCCGCCGCCACCTATTTTAACTACATTACCCCCTAATCTAATCCCCCTACACTGCCGCCACCTATATTAAATATATTAACCCCTAATCTAATCCCCCTAAACCGCCGCCACCTATATTAAATGTATTAACCCCTAATCTAATCCCCCTACACCGCCACCACCTATAATAAATGTATTACCCCCTAAAATACTAAAATGTCCCTACACTAAACTAAATTACAAATATCCCTGAAAAGGGCCTTTTGCGGGGCATTGCCCCAAAGTAATCAGCTCTATTACCAGCCCTTAAAAGGGCCTTTTGCTGGGCATTTCCCCAAAGAAATCAGCTCTTTTACCTGTAATCTGACCCCCCTACACCGCCGCCACCTATATTAAATATATTAACCCCTAATCTAATCCCCCTACACTGCCGCCACCTATATTAAATATATTAACCCCTAATCTGACCCCCCTACACCGCCGCCACCTATATTAACTATATTAACCCTAATTATATTAGGGTTAATATAGTTAATATAGTTATTATATTATATATAATATTTATATAGTTAATAATTAATATAGTTATTATATTATATATATATTAACTATATTAACCCTATCTAACCCTAACACCCCTAACTTAATTATTATTGCAATAAATCTAAATAATATTAATATTATTAACTAAAATATTCATATTTAAAACTAAATACTTACCTATAAAATAAACCCTAAGATAGCTACAATATAATTAATAATTACATTGTAGCTATTTTATGGTTTATATTTATTTTACAGGTAACTTGGTATTTATTTTAACTAGGTACAATATCTATTAAATAGTTAAAGGGACACTCAAGTCAAAATTAAACCTTATGATTCAGAAAGAGCAGCAATTTTAAACAACTTTCAAATTTACTTCCATTAACAAAATGTGCACAGTCTTTTTATATTTACACTTTTTGAGTCACCAACTCCTACTGAGCATGTGCAAGAATTTACAGCATATACGTATATGCATTTGTGATTGGCTGATGGATGTCACATGATACAGGGGGAGTGGAAATAGACATAACTTTGCAAATTATTTAACAAAAATCTACTACTCATTTAAAGTTCAGACTAAGTGCAATTGCATTGTCTTCTTATCATGCATTTGTTAATTATGCAAATCTACAATGTTGACTGGTCCTTTAATAACTATTTAGTAGCTACCTAATTAAAATAATTACCAATTTACCTGTAAAATAAATCCTAACCTAAGTTACAAATACACCTACACTATCAATAAATTAATTAAATAAACTACAATTATCTAAACTAAAATATAATTAAATACACTAAACTAAATTACAAAAAAAACAAAACACTAAATTACAAAAAATAAAAAAAGATTACAAGAATTTTAAGCTAATTACACCTAATCTAAGCCCCTAATAAAATAACAAAGCCCCCCAAAATAAAAAAATGTCCCTACCCTAAACTAAATTACAAAAAGTAATCAGCTCTATTACCAACCCTTAAAAGGGCCTTTTGTGGGGCATTGCCCCAAAGTAATCAGCTCTTTTACCTGTGAAAAAAAAGAACAACCCCCACATTACAACCCACCACCCACACACCCCTACTCTAAAACCCACCCTATCACCCCTCAAAAAAACTTAAGTCTAACCCCCAAGTGGTCCTTACCTGTCCTGAAGACCAGCGGAGAAGGTCCTGTTCCAGGCGGAGAAGTCTTCTTCCAGGTGGCGACCTCTTCTTCTTCCAGGAACCAGCCGGCGCGGAGTGGAGGAGTTGAAGACCGATGACCGCGGAGCTGAAGACCGTCCTCTCTGGAACTGAAGACCGGCGATGCAGGAACTGAAGATCGGCGACGCTGGACCTGAAGACCGGAGCCATGGAGCGTGGAGGATCCTCTTCATACGATCGCCGCCATACACTGAATAGGAATTCAAGGTACGCGATTAAAAATGGCATCCCTTGAATTCCTATTGGCTGATTTGAGCCTTCAAATTCAAATCAGCCAATAGGATGAGAGCTACTTTAATTCTCTTGAAAAAGTTCCTGTGTGGAACGAAACGTACGTTGAGTGAGCACACACTGTGTGTAATAATCAGGTTTCTGTGAGGCCACTGCTAGTGTCTGTAACACTTATCCCAAACACTAAGTGGGCTGAGGTTCTGAATTATTTTTGACCCATTGACATTCTATATTCATTTCAGTAAGCACACACAGCGTGCATGAAAAGGTTCCTGTGAGGCCACTGTTAGTGCTTGTATTCCTATACGTAAACGCAAACACTAAGTGGGCTCAGGACCGCATACTATCTGTACCAGTGTGTTCTGGCATTGCTTAAGGACTAGGCTCATTACGGCTGAGTAATATATTCATTATGGAGGAGGAATCACCATTACCGGGGACGACCTTACACAGTACTACGCTACCACCTGTAGCGATCCAGCCCCAAGTCAACGACGCAGCGGATTGGCCCAGCGGAATACACACCTCCCTTCAGCTAAGTCGCGGAGTCTCCATCTTGGAAGCAGCGTGACCAGAGCGGTACACGCCACAGCCGGGGACAACTTCAAAGTTTTTTATACAAGGCTTGTATATATTTTAAACATTGTGAGTGTTATTCTTGTCAACTTTTAATATTAAAAATTACACATATAATCTGCACTTAGATGCGGTGGGCGCTTCTGTTTCTTTTTGTGTTTTCTCAGCTTTCCGAAATTTCGTGATGGGAATTTTCTAAGGAGCAGCCTGTCTACAGAGAACTTTTATAGAGAACTTTTTATCAGCACTCATCTTGGAACATTTTTCAGTTACAGTTCAGCCAAGGAATTGTAAGACGTTTATGCACGTTTATGTATATTTCTGGTTTATGTATGTTATAATATATTTGAAAGATCACTGTATTTACATTCAATAGGCTAGTAACCGGGAGGTTACTACCTAAATTTATACATTTACACCCTGGGACACAGAATATCTATATATAACAGGGTTGCTATGTTTTAATTTATACTGGGGCAGCGCCTGTATTAACCTCTTTTCTTTTGCGCTACTTTAATTCTATTGGCTGATTTGAATAGCCAATAGAATAAGAGCTACTGTAATTCTATTGGCTGATTTTAGACATTTTGATAATAAAAGAAAATAAAATAGAATAGAAAAGAATATTAAATCGAAATCATGAAAGTTTAATTTTGACTTTAGTGTCAGTTTAAGCCTAAATAGATCCACATGAATATAATTTATATTGGTTTATAACATAATAATTACTGTCTTTTAAAAATCATGGTAAAATAGAAAAACAGGTACAAATATCTAAAGAATGGCTATAGTGAATCACGTACTGCACATGCACTGCACAAATACACTATTACTCCAGCATTTGCTTGTACAGTGCCACACCCTGCTCTTGCGTGAGCTGTCAGTCACCCCTAACGAATTTGCTGGTAATTTATCTCCTTCACTTCAGAGGTGATAGAGAGGTTAAGAAGCAACAGTCGTATGACCGCTGCTTCTTACATTGCCTTAATCAGGCTGGCATGAACAAGCCTGCCTTGCAAGGGCTTTAAAGATGCATTTACTGCTTAGCACATTAAAGGGACAGTCTACTCCAGAATTGTTATTGTTTAAAAAGATAGATAAACCCTTTGTTACCCATTCCCCAATTTGGCATAACCAACATGGTTATATTAATATATTTTTTACTTCTGTGATTACCTTATATCTAAGCCCTTTGCAGAATGCCCCCTTATTTTAGTTCTTTTGACAGACTTGCATTTTAGTCAATCAGTGCCCTCTCATAAGTAACTCCACGGGTGTGAGCACAATGTTATCTGTATGGCACACATGGACTAACACCCTCTAGCTGTGGAAAACTGACAAATGCATTGAGATAAGAGGCGGCCTTAAAGGGCTTAGAAATTAGCATATGAGCCTACCTAGGTTTAGCTTTAAACGAAGAATACCAAGAGAACAAAGCAAATTTGATGATACAAGTAAATTTAAAAGTTGTTTAACATTGCATGCCCTATCTGAATCATGAACGTTTAATTCTGACTAGACTGTCCCTTTAAGCCTATAATGAGTTTTTTTTAACATTGTGCTATAATACTAATGAGTGATTCTAGGGACAAGTGGGTTTCTGTGTATACAATACTGGCATACTTACTGCAGATGGTACCAAGTGGCTTTTCTGAATGGAGATCTACTCATCAGAATACTTTGTTTGCTCTTAATATACTTTACAAGTAAGGTTTCGGAATGCCTGTACATTACCATTTGGCTGTAGGCTGTGGGTGAAGTTTGGCTGAGGTGAACTCTCATTCCTTGGAGCATTTAGATGCACAGAAAAAAAGATCATTGGGATAAACTAAATGTAATGAAACAATCAGTAAGCTACAAATAATTGGTGTATACTTTCTTTTATATTATTTTGGGACTCTGTGTTGGATTGCTTTTATTCCAGATAACTAACTTTTACATATACGTACATACAACTACACAGAAACTTACACACATACACGCACATATTAATGCACACAAACTTACACACCTATACATACATATAAATGCACACAAACTTACACACATGTTCACACATATAAATGCACACAAACTTACATATACATACATATAAATGCACACAAACTTACACACATGTTCACACATATAAATGCACACAAACTTACATATACATACATATAAATGCACACAAACTTACACACCTATACATACATATAAATGCACACAAACTTACACACCTATACATACATATAAATGCACACAAACTTATACACCTATACATACATATAAATGCACACAAACTTACACACCTATACATACATATAAATGCACACAAACTTACACACCTATACATACATATAAATGCACACAAACTTACACACCTATACCTACATATAAATGCACACAAACTTATACACCTATACATACATATAAATGAACACAAACTTACACACGTACACACATACATATAAATGCACACAAACTTACACACGTACACACATACATATAAATGCACACAAACTTACACACCTATACATACATATAAATGCACACAAACTTACACAGCTATACATACATATAAATGAACACAAACTTACACACGTACACACATACATATAAATGCACACAAACTTACACACGTACACACATACATATAAATGCACACAAACTTACACACCTATACATACATATAAATGCATACAAACTTACACACGTACACACATACATATAAATGAACACAAACTTACACACCTATACATACATATAAATGCACACAAACTTACACACATACACATACATATAAATGAACACAAACTTACACACTTATACATACATGAAATGCATACAAACTTACACACATGTACACACATATAAATGCACACAAACTTACACACACATACATACATATACATACATATAAATGCACACAAACTTACACACCTATACATGCATATACTGTAAATGCACAGAAACTTACACACAAATACATACATAGAAATGCATACAAACTTACACACCTGTACACACATATACATACATATAAATGCATACAAACTTACACACATATACATACATATACTATATATATATAAATGCATACAAACATGTACACACATATACATACATATAAATGCACACAAACTTACACACATATATATACATATAAATGCACAGAAATGTACACACCTATACATACATATAAATGCACACAAACTTACACACATATACATACATATAAATGCTATACAAACTTACACACATATACATACATATAAATGCATACAAACGTACACACATATACATACATACAAATGAACACAAACTTACACACCTGTACACACATATACATAAATATAAATGCACACAAACTTACACACATATTAAATATAAACAGACTAATTTTATGTAGTGCAGGATGATTTAGGGTTGCAGCAAATGTCAAACTTTATTTTCCTTTGTGAACGAATGCATATGTGTAGTGTGTGGTGTTTGTGTGCAGGTGGTATGTGAAAGTAGTGAGTTTAACTGTGTTGAATGTGTGTAGCCTGACTTGTACTTGCTACAGGACACAGCTGAAAGCAATCCCTGCTCTCCAAGCTACAGCGCTATACAATCCAATATTTGGGACCAGCCCCCAGAAACTTCTGCCACCAAAGCATTACTAAGCATGTCTTTATTTTGTAAGTTGTTTGTTTCAGCTAAGCATGCTTTAAATCAGCATAAACTGACTTTAAAGGGACAGTATAAACCAATTTCCATATAACTGCATGTAATAGACACTACTATAAAGAATAATCTGCACAGATACTGATCTAAAAATCCAGTATAAAACCTTTTAAAAACTTACTTAGAAGCTCACAGTTTAGCACTGTCAATGAGGTTAGGCTGGGACACCCACTGAAAGGGGTTGGAAACACAAGAATAACAGACCCTCCCCCCCTTCCCTGCATAAGAAAAGACAGATAACATAAACAGGAGCCAGCAGGAGTCTGTAAACTTGTGTATACATCTGACACTGTGGGGCTTGGTTAGAAGTCTAAAAATCAGCATAATGTTCTTTAAAAGTAAGCAAAACTATACATTGTTACAAAAACACTCCCAAATGGGCTATATAAATGGATCATCTACAAAATATTTATGCAAAGAAAAATTTAGTGTACAATGTCCCTTTAAACTGTTATATCTCTCAGCAACCACTGCTCACTTTCACCAAATCGTCTTAGCCAATTTAATTCAAACTGCCAGGCCTTGAGGATATCCACAAAACTGCACAATTCCAAAGAAATGTGTTCATTCTATTCAAAATTACAAGCACTCGAAAAACAGAGTTACTTATTGAATGATGTCAAACTTAAAACATAACAGTCTTGTACACACAAAAATGCACACACACATTTTACACATATATGCACATAGATACACATGCACACAATTTTTAATTAATTTATACAAACCACTTATTTCAAATAATTTCCTTTAGCATGATCAGTTAAGAGGAAGAAGCAGCCTATTTATGAATGACAAGCAATTATGTTTAAGAGATTAAACATCTGTAATACAAGAATTTTAAACAAGTTTTTGCATGAGGGCTTGCAAGTAACTGCAGTCATCAACCTAAAGACATTTAAACTGAGTGTGAGAACAATTTTACAAGTATTTTCCCTTTCCCTTGGAATTAGTATTTTTATGCCAATCATATTGATATTTCCTCTTAAAACATTAAAGTGCAGAACAGTACAAAACATAGAAACATAGAAAGATTTGTTTTATTATACAGAAAAGCTAAGGAAAACATTAAATGGGACATTAAAGTTATTAATAAAGTTTTTTTATCAAGTCAACATACTGTGCCTTTAAGTGCAACGTCTCTTCAATTTCTGTAGGAAAATGTCTTAATGGTCTCTCACCCAGTTTCAGGTAATTGTGCACTGCTGGTAAATATTCTTTTTAAAGGGACACTGAGCCCAAATTTTTTCTTTCGTGATTCAGAAAGAGCATGCAATTTTAAGCAACTTTCTAATTTACTCCTATTATGAAATTTTATAAATTATCTTGGTATCTTTATTTGAAATGCAAGAATGTAAGTTTAGAGGCTGGCCCATTTTTGGTGAACAACCTGGGTTGTTCTTGCTGATTGGTGGATAAATTCATCCACCAATAAAAAAGTGCTGTCCAGAGTCTGAACCAAAAAAAGATAAAATAAAGATAGCAAGAGAATGAAGAAAAATTGATAATAGGAGTAAATTAGAAAGTTGCTTAAAATTGCATGCTCTATCTGAATCATGAAAGAAAAAAAATTTGGGTTCAGTGTCCCTTTAAGAGTTTGCATGAAGTGCACTATTTACTTTGTTATATCTCATTTATTAATATATGGTGTCAATGCTGTAATGGTTGTTATTGTGTAGTGACAAAGTGATGTAAAAAAGGGAAACCTATATAAATGTAAGTGACATTCATTTTCCTATTTTTGAGGAATTTTTTAATTTGCTGTGAAATGAAAAATATATTATCAAAAATCAGTTTGATGCATTTAACTTGTGATTTTATCGATACTGCACACAATTCATGTAATTATTGCTACAATTATTATAAATATACTGTTTATGGATAAGTGTTCACTATCTATATTTACATTACTGAAGCTTAAAGGGATAGTACATTTTTATTCAAGTGAAAACAGAGCCAATTCAGGCTTGTGTCTGCAGATAACAAGACTAGCAAGGCCAAAATGTTAGTATAAAATGTGTTGTTTTGCACTTGTTATAAGTTTAAGCCAATAAGGGAAAGATATGTGGCAAGTTTATCCTTTAGAAGTTAGCAGGTGCATTTCCAGTTCAAATAATTAGAGCTAAATTACATGAAAGGGGGCAAAATAAATCATGAAAGTATTTTGTAAAGTTGTTTCATTACATTACATTTATAGAAAAATGTCAAGTAATTTGCTGTCCCTTTAAATACTGCTCTTTTATATTAATGGAATCATTGTTGGTGCCCTTTAAAGGTTTAGTTGTTTTCTTATAATGGATTTTATATTTCTAATAGTAACAATTTGTAAAAGGTTAACAAACATATAATAAAATGAGCACATGCCTACCCTTACAAAACTGACTAATATGTCCAGTTCATACAAAGGGGTTGATCCCAATCCTGTAGAAATGGAAAGGATTGTGATCAAACTAAAATCTGTTCTCTTAGTTGCATGTGGTTACTCTTCTCATTATCACTGTCTTTGTCCTTGCAAACAGAAACCCCAGAACTCTTAAAGTGATGGTAAATCCTAGCGTTTGTGAAGCACTAAGATTTACCATTGGAACAAATAAAGGGGACTTTCAGTCACGAAGTATAAAATACTTCATGGTGAAAGTTCCTTTATTTGTTTGAAGCGTTCGCTGTACTGAGCTTCTCAAGCAACCCACGGCAGAACGCTATTTTGCTGAGACGTAACGTTTACACCCCTAAGCAACTAGCCGTGTGGCCCAGCTGGCGCCAAGCCGGATAGCCCGCACAGCTATTGGCTAAGAGGTGGAAACATCACCTCTCAGCAAAATAACGTTCTGCCGTGGGTTGCTTGAGGAGCTCAGTACGGCGAACGCTTCAAACAAATAAAGGAACTTTCAGCATGAAGTATTTTATACTTAATAACTGAAAGTCCCCTCTATTTGTTCCAATGGTAAATCCTAGCGTTTAACAAACTCTAGGATTTGCCATCACTTTAAGTTGACCAGGAAAAACATTATTTAAAAAAAAGAAGAAAAAAAAAAAAGAATATATTTTGATACAGAGATTACTTATTTTACTCACATTTTTGAACACAAGAAAAACATATGTGCTGCAATTTGTTAATCAATAAATATTTTTAATTCAGCATAATTTAATATATTTTAAAGGGAAATACTTAATGCAAAGCGTAATTTCAGAATGGAGTCTACTGGTGGTACTTTGATATTCATTTATATTCTGTAACATATGTTCTCCACTATTCATCAGGTTGCCATGGTGACTTTGATGATGTCAAGATTCTAATCAGTTTCTTTTATCAAACTGTTTAGAAATCAAGAGATTCTCTCATTTTGTTGAGTTTGATGTTATTAAGAAGTCCTGGGGCTTTATGATCAAACATAATTTAATGGACACTTTAAAACAAACTCATATAGATGTGGCTCCCATTGAAAAGAGCAATATGTGTGCTGAAATGTCTTGTAACAGACTGTTTTCAAGAAGCATGTTTCCTTGCATTACTAAATTAAATTTCCCTTTCCCCTGGCTGCATACTGTCTTAACAACATTATAATAGCCTTAGTCATGGGCAGCTTTATTTTGTAAGCTAGGGCCATTAAACAGCTGCTGCAGATAAAATACTGTGTCATATTATATTGCCATTAATGTCAGATGTGATTACACAGTCAAGATAGGAAGGAGGAGAAGGTTGGTGGATAATGCGGAGTCTGTAAAGCAGAAGAGCTGAGCTCATTATAGGTACTGCTTGAGTCAACTGAACTATATTGCTTTTACAAGCGCAGTGATTTAAAAAAAGGATTTTTATAACTCTGAACCCCATGAAACAAGAATTTTAGTTTCTTCAAGGGATGTTAAACAGGTAACAGAAACTGTTTAATTATGTGTAGTAAAACAAAAAAATTGCAATATAATTTATTCTTTTTTGTCATCTTGCTGTTATTTAACATTTCATTGTTTATTTTTACTATTCCACTGAGTTTCTATAAAGTAATGGACACCATCATGTTAATACCTTGGTTTACCCCTTAGCTATCTCTTCTTCTGAGGACAGTTTGGAACAGTTGAAAGAGAGTGTGTAAATTGTTAATAATAAAATGTGTTGTTTTGCACTTGTTATAAGTTTAAGCCAATAAGGGAAAGATATGTGGCAAGTTTATCCTTTAGAAGTCAGCAGGTGCATTTCCAGTTCAAATAATTAGAGCTAAATTACATGAAAGGGGGGCAAAATAAATCATGAAAGTATTTTGTAAAGTTGTTTCATTACATTACATTTATAGAAAAATGTCAAGTAATTTGCTGTCCCTTTAAATTCTGCTCTTTTATATGAATAGAATCATTGTTGGTGCCCTTTAAAGGTTTAGTTGTTTTCTTATAATGGATTTTTGGATATTTCTAATAGTAACAATTTGTAAAAGGTTAACAAACATATAATAAAATTAGCACATTCCTAACCTTACAAAACTGACTAATATGTCCAGTTCATACAAAGGGGTTGATCCCAATCCTGTAGAAATGGAAAGGATTGTGATCAAACTAAAATCAGGGGCTCGATCCGATAAAAATCGTTGCCCGCAAAAGCTGGCGACGCCAATATTTGCGCTGGTTTGGTATCACATATACGGCGTAACCTAGAAGTTATGCGCGTATATTTCTGCCGTTGCCCGTAGTTTTATGGGCCATAGGCAGGTATACCAAACCAGCGCAGTTTGGTATCCAATATACAGCGTAAGGACTTACGTGGTGAAAATGGAGAAATCTTACTCCATTTTCACCTCGCCACAAAATAGAATCATTGTTGGTGCCCTTTAAAGGTTTAGTTGTTTTCTTATAATGGATTTTTGGATATTTCTAATAGTAACAATTTGTAAAAGGTTAACAAACATATAATAAAATGAGCACATTCCTAACCTTACAAAACTGACTAATATGTCCAGTTCATGCAAAGGGGTTGATCCCAATCCTGAAGTAATGGAAAGGATTGTGATCAAAATCAAATCTGTTCTCTTAGTTGCATGTGGTTACTCTTCTCATTATCACTGTCTTTGTCCTTGCAAACAGAAACCCCACAACTCTTAAAGTGATGGTAAATCCTAGTGTTTGTGAAGCACTAGGATTTACCATTAGAACAAATAAAGGGGACTTTCAGTCATGAAGTATAAAATACTTCATGCTGAAAGTTCCTTTATTTGTTTGAAGCGTTAGCCGTCCTGAGCTCCTCAAGCAACCCACGGCAGAACGCTATTTTGCTGAGAGGTAACGTTTCCACCTCTAAGCAACTAGCCGTGCAGCCCAGCTGGGGCCAAGTCTGTCAAAATAACTGAGATAAATGGGAAGTCTGCAGAGGCTTAGATACAAGGTAATCACAGGGGTAAAATATATATTAAAGGGACAGGAAACCCCAAATTTTTCTTTCATGGTTTGGATAGAACATACAATTTCAAACAACTTTCCAATTTACTACTATTATCAAATGTGCTTCATTCATTTGTTATCCTTTGCTGAAGGAACAGCATTGCCCTACTGGCAGTTAGATAAACAAATCTAGTTAGTCAATCACAAGAGACGATTGTATGCAAGCACCAATTAGCAGCTAGCTCCCACTAGTGTAGGATATGTGCATATTCTTTTTCAACAAGGGAAACCAAGAGAACAAAGCACAATTGAAAACAGAAGTGAATTTAAAAGTGTCTTAAATGTTAATGCTCTATCTGAATCATGCAATTTTAATTTTGACTTTCATATCCCTTTAATATTACCGTTTAAGTTATGAAAAAGTAAAACAATAAAAAATCTGCCGACTGTCCCTTTAAAACTCACATCACTTTAATGTAATGATCTCAAAGTTCACAATCAATTAACCGTTAGTTGCCAGAGGAGCTACAAAGCGTTGCTGCCAAACTGTTATAGGGACATAAAACCCAACATTTTTCTTTGATGATTTAGATAGAACATACCATTTTAATCAACTTTCTAATTTACTGCTATTTTCACATTTTCTTTGTTTTCTTATTATCCTTTGTGAAAAAGCAGGTATGTAAGCTCGGGAGTTTGCACGTCTGCAGCACTATATGGCAGTAGTTTTGCAACAATGTTATACATTAGCAGGAGCACTAGATGGCAGCACTATATCCTCTCATGTACTGGTTCAGGCATGTGCATGCTATCTACCTAGGGCTAGGTATCGCTTTAATAAAGAATAACATGAGAACAAAGTACATCTGATAACAGAAGTGAATTGGAAACTTTTGAAAAATGTTATTCTCTATCTGAATAATGAATAAAACATTTTGGGTTTCATGTCCCTTTAAGATACCTGTGTATTTCTATATAAAAATGGTAAAACAAAAGCCTTACTTTGTACGCATTTATAATCAGCTGCAATATATTTCCAGAGTTCCCTTCCAGGAGGCCAACTGTAGCTCCAGGAATCAGTTTTGCGTAGTTCTGAAAGTACAAGAACAAATGAGTATGAGGCAAAAAGGATAAGTCGGTGTTCACCTGTAATTGGATATTCAAGATGTCTTATTTACTGGAGTGTGCGCCTTGATTTTATATTGTCACTAGGCGATGAGCCTTCCCAGAGGGCAGTCTATGTTTAAAAAATACAAACCCCCAAGCTAAAATTACAAAAAATAAAAAAGTAAAATTACAGAAAAAAAAAAACAAATAATAAAAAAAAAAACACACCCCGTAATCTAATACTAAACTACCAATAGCCCTTAAAAGGGCCTTTTGTAGGGCATTGCCATAAGTTAAACAGCTCTTTTACAGTGAAAGTCAGTCCCAGCAACTCAAGCACACAATCAGGCCCTGACTGGTAAAAGCGGGAAGTGCATGAAAAGACGCCCAAAAGATCCAACCTTTCCTGGAGTGCCGTAACAAAGTAACAGATGAACCGCTCCGCATGTAATATATCAAAGTAGAAGGATGTAGGCTCTACAACCAGGTGCTTTGCAAAAAATCCATGAATTTATTGTGAAAAACGACAAAAATACAAAAGTACATGGACGTAAAATAACAAAAAAGAAACTCACAGACATGCAGGTGAAACAAAGGCAGGTGTCTGACGCGTTTCACGCCCCCTACAGGCGCTTACTCATAGACATAATACATGCAGTTAAGAATGTGCTATTTATACCTCTAAACAGGAAATATTTAACCCTTAGATAACCACTGTGAAATTAAAATAACAGGCCAGCAAGTCGCTGTCTGTATACAATTAAAAAGCACAAGAATATGTATTAGCAGAACTATATCTTAGCCTTATATTACAAGGAGATATAAATATATATGTGTATGTATACACATGGCCTCAGTGTATTAATCTGAATTTAAGAAAAGAGCAATCCATAGCTCATGAATTACTTAAATAAAGTGACCCATTTCAAGGGGAGAGGCCATGAATCACACACACACATATATGTAAAAGCTGCAAACCATAAACGGGTCAAGGCAATATCCCACAAAAACAAAAACCAAAAACCACAAAGCAGTGATATATTTGGTTGGATAAGTACCATTGATAAAGAATTATTAGATTATATGATAGCCCCTTAGAGCCTTCTAATATAATGGACACATATGTTAGAACTAATATTGCTACAAAAAACACTTAATAGGAAATATAGCTATTCATCAATAAAAAAGTTGATGTCACACTCCCTATTTATACCAAATGGACTTCTTGTTTTCAATTGTAGTATCCAAAATATTTTTTTTCTTTCCAATATTTTATACCTATTGCCTCCTCTTGGGGGCACAATGGCTAAGTCTATGACTTGTATGGTAAGGTCTGCTACATTGGTGAAATATTCACCATTAAAGTGGTTTGCCACCGCAAACTCTTTTACATAATTCTTCATGTCCCTAGAGTGCTCTCTGAATCTCATTCTGACCTCTCTTGAGGTTTGGCCAACATATTGACACTGACAAAAGTTGCAAGTGAGTAAATAAACTGCAAAGGTGCTGCCACTGTTCGCATAGCAATCAATGTTATGGCTCTGTTTGGTAACACTACTAACAAATTTGTTTCCTGGGCCAATCCGTGCGCAAATATTGCAGTGCCTACTCATGCATTTAAAATGTCCTTGTTTTTTTTTTTTTTTTTTAGAAATTACTTTTATTATCATATGTAATATAATTCAATTGCACATTTTGTAATTCAAAACAAAAAGATGAATTATACAATGCAATAAAAAAATTTAAACAGTAAAGTCTGTGGCCCATTCTTTTTTTTTTTTTTTTTATATAAACTTTGCTAAATAACATCAAGTATAAAAGGACAACAATTGGTTATAAAACAGAAATAGTTGACTTGTACACTCATAAAATGTCCTTGTTTTTTAAGCCAAGTTGAGCCAGTCTTTTGGGCCCTTTTGATGGTACTAGGTGAAAGACTTCTAGCTAATGTTTTAGGTTTTTTAGGTACAAACTTACATTTTTTGAGTAATGGCGCAAGGACTTCATCCCCCTCAAGTACATGGAGATGTTTCCTGAGAATTTTGACTATCTCAGAATACTGACTAGTAAATTCAGTTGTAAAAATTATAGATTCCTTGTAGGAATCATCCTTACTTTTACTGGCTTTAAAAGTAAAATTACTATGTTCCTTAATTTCATTCCGACAGCTTTCCAATTTGTGTGCATTGTACCCTCTGGCAGCAAGTCTACTCTTGAGTTCTATAGATTGTGCTTCATAGATCTCTGACGATGCGGTATTCCTTTTTAATCTAATAAACTGTCCTCTAGGGATAGCTTTGATGAGATGACTAGGATGCTGTGAAGGAGCATGTAATATCGTATTGCCCGCAGTGGGCTTACGATAAGTTTTGGTAATGATGCTGTTATTGCATATTTGAAGGGTAAGGTCTAAATAACTGACTTCCGATTGGTCAAATATTCCAGTGAATCTTAAATTCATGAAGTTGTTATCCAAAAACTTAATAAACTCTCTAAACGACATCTCATTAAAAGGTGTCTTCATAATGATCAATAGGTCATCTATATACCTCACAAATAAAAGTATGTCCTGCAACCATGGATTTAGGACACTGCAGATATAAGTTAGCTCCCACCAGGACACATATAAATTTGCAAAAGCCGGGGCGAAGTTTGCCCTCATGGCCGTACCACAAATTTGATGGTAAAAACTACCATCATGCATAAAGAAGTTATGTGAAAACAGAAATTTAAGAACGTCTCCTATGTATTTTTTAGTATCATATTCCAAACTAAGTTCACTCTCTCTATTATGTCAACAACCAACCATGTATAATCTTCTGGTTTCCAAACCACAGTTTGTAAAGGGTGCAACAAATGAGAGGTATTTTTTAAATATGAAAGTTGTTTAGTGGCCAAAGGTATATCTGAATTCTCCCCCTCAGATCCACTAAAGACCATTTTCTTATAATCCTTTTTCTTTTTCAGGATAGATTTGGGTAATACAGAACTCTCTGGGTAGTTGTCTTGCTTGTTTGCACCATTGATGTGCTATTGAGCCTTTGGGGACATGGTTAGACAGTGTTTTGCAGCCTTTGGCCACTAAACAACTTTCCTATTTAAAAGATACCTCTCTTTGTTGCACACTTTACAAACTGTGGTTTGGAAACCAGATTATACATGATTGGTTGTTGACATAACAGAGAGAGGGAACTTAGTTTGGAATATGATACTAAAAAATACATAGGAGACGTTCTTAGATTTCTGCTTTCACATAACTTCTTTATGCATGATGGTAGTTTTTACCGTCAAATTTGTGGTACGGCCATGGGGGCAAAATTTGCCCCGGTTTTTGCAAATTTATATGTGTCCTGGTGGGAGCTAACTTATATCTACAGTGTCCTAAATCCATGGTGAAGACATACTTTTATTTGTGAGGTATATAGATGACCTATTGATCATTATGAAGACACCTTTTAATGAGATGTCATTTAGAGAGTTTATTAAGTTTTTGGATAATAACTTCATGAATTTAAGATTCACCTGAATATTTGACCAATCTGAAGTCAGTTATTTAGACCTTACTCTTCAAATATGCAATAACAGCATCATTAGAAAAACTTATCGTAAGCCCACTGCGGGCAATACGATATTACATGCTCCTTCACAGCATCCTAGTCATCTCATCAAAGCTATCCCTAGAGGACAGTTTATAAGATTAAAAAGGAATACTGCATCGTCAGAGATCTATGAAGCACAATCTATAGAACTCAAGAGTAGACTTGCTGCCAGAGGGTACAATGCACACAAATTTAAGGAACATAGTAATTTTACTTTTAAAGCCAGTAAAAGTAAGGATGATTCCTACAAGGAATCTATAATTTTTACAACTGAATTTACTAGTCAGTATTCTGAGATAGTCAAAATTCTCAGGAAAAATCTCCATGTACTTGAGGGGGGTGAAGTCCTTGCGCCATTAATAAAAAAATTTAAGTTTGTACCTAAAAATCCTAAAACATTAGCTAGAAGTCTTTCACCTAGAACCATCAAAAGGGCCTAAAAGACTGGCTCAACTTGGCTTAAAAAACAAGGAAATTTTAAATGAATGAGTAGGCACTGCAATATATGGGCACTAGACATGTGCATGGCGAAAAAATTCGGTTCGGTTCGGATCGATTCGGATTTTTTTTAATTTAGGTTCGGAGCGATTCGAATTCGGAAAAAATTGAATCAATTCAGTTTGGTTTTGTTTCGGATTCATTCGGATTCGAATAAATTCGGTTCGGTTTTGTTTCGGATTCATTCGGATTCGAATAAATTCGGCTGGATTCGGTTCGATTCGATTCGGTTCGGTTCGGAAATTCGGAATTTCGGTAAGTGTTAGGTGGGATTAGACTAGTATTATGTACTAAATTCGGCTGGATTCAGTTCGATTCGGTTTGGTTCGGTTCGGAATTTCGGTAAGTGTTAGGTGGGATTAGACTTATACTGTACAATACTAGTGTAATCCATGGCCATCCGAATTTACCGAATAAATCCGAAGTAATTCGGATTTATTCGGTAATTCGGCAGTATTTTAATTCGGAAATTCGGTTCGATCCGAATCGCCGAAACGAATCGAATTTCCGAATCGATCCGAAATGAATCTCACATATCTAGTGCGCACAGATTGGCCCAGGAAACAAATTTGTTAGTAGTGTTACCAAACAGAGCCATAACATTGATTGCTATGCAAACAGTGGCAGCACCTTTGCAGTTTATTTACTCACTTGCAACATTTACCAGTGTCAATACGTTGGCCAAACCTCAAGAGAGGTCAGAATGAAATTCAGAAAGAACTCTAGGGACATGAAGAATTATGTAAAAGAGTCTGCGGTGGCAAACCACTTTAATGGTGAACATTTCACCAATGTAGCAGACCTTACCATACAATTTATAGACTCAGCCATTGTGCCCCCAAGAGGAGGCAATAGGTATAAAATATTGGAAAGAAAAGAAATATTTTGGATACTACAATTGAAAACAAGAAGTCCATTTGGTATAAATAGGGAGTGTGACATCAACTTTTTTTATTGATGAATAGCTATATTTCCTATTAAGTGTTTTTTGTAGCAATATTAGTTCTAACATATGTGTCCATTATATTAGAAGGCTCTAAGGGGCTATCATATAATCTAATAATTCTTTATCAATGGTACTTATCCAACCAAATATATCACTGCTTTGTGGTTTTTGTTTTATGTTTTTGTGGGATATTGCCTTGACCCGTTTATGGTTTGCAGCTTTTACATATACGTGTGTGTGTGATTCATGGCCTCTCCCCTTGAAATGGGTCACTTTATTTAAGTAATTTATGAGATATGGATTGCTCTGTTCTTAAATTCAGATTAATATACTGAGGCCATGTGTGTACATACACATATATATTTATATCTCCTTGTAATATAAGGCTAAGATATAGTTCTACTAATACATATTCTTGTGCTTTTAATTGTATACAGACAGCAACTTGCTGGCCTGTTATTTTAATTTCACAGTGGTTACCTAAGGGTTAAATATTTCCTGTTTAGAGGTATAAATAGCACATTCTTAACTGCATGTATTATGTCTATGAGTAAGCGCCTGTAGGGGGCGTGAAAGGCGTTGGACACCTGCCTTTGTCTCACCTGCATGTCTGAGTTTCTTTTTTGTTATTTTGTGTCCATGTACTTTTGAATTTATGTCGTTTTTCACAATAAATTCATGGATTTTTTTGCAAAGCACCTAACTGTAGTGCCTACATCCTTCTACTTTCATAAACAGCTCTTTTACTTACACAAATTACCAATTACCCCCTAACAGTAAAACACCCCACCAACCAAACTTCCAAAAATAAAAATACCTAACACTAAAAAAAACATAAACTACCCATTGCCCCTAAAGGGGCATTTGTATGGGCATTGACCTTAAAAGGGCATTCATCTCTTTTCCAGCCCAAAAAACCCTAATCTAAAAAAAAAAGCCACCCCAAAAAATAAAAAAAGCCTAAGACTAAGCCCCAAATAGGTACTCACCATTTCTAAAATACGGCCGAGAAGGTCTTCTTCCAGGCAGCTCCATTATTTTCTATCTTCATCCGGAACGAAAGCGATGTGGAGCGGAGGTGCGGAGGTGTCTTTCCCGATGCATGGATCCTCAGCGGCGGTCCTCAATGGCGGCAGTCCTTGTTGGCGCCGTTCCCCGGCGGCATAGAGGCTCCTCTTCATCCGATGTCCGTTCTACCCTGAAGATTGAATGCAAGGTACCGCAATCAATTTGGGATTCCTTGCATTCCTATTGGCTGAAATTTTAAATTCAGCCAATAGGATTAGTTACTTAAATCATATTGGCTGTTCAAATCAGCCAATAAGATTTCAGTAGCTCTCATCCTATTGGCTGATTTCAAAATTTCAACCAATAGGAATGTAAGGTACCCAAATAAATATGGGGTACCCAAATAAATATGGGGTACCCAAATAAATATGGGGTAAATTGCATTCAATCTTCAGTGTGCGACGGACGATCGCATGAAGAGGAGCCTTAATGCCGCTGAGGACCGCCACCAAGCACCGCTGCCATTGAGGACCGCCACTGAGGATCCACACATTGGGGAAGCTAGCTCCGCACCTTCGCTCCATGCCGCCTTTGCTCCGGATGAAGATTGAAGATGATGGAGCCGCCTGGAAGAAGACTTTCTCCGCCGGACTTCAGGAATGGTGAGTACCTATTTGGGGCTTAGTGTTAGGATTTTTATTTTTAAGATTAGGGATTTAATGGGCTGGAAAAGAGCTGATTCCCCTTTTAAGGGCAATGCCAATACAAATGCCCCTTTAGGGGCAATGGGTAGTTTAGGTTTTTTTAGTGTTTTTTTTTTGGGGGGGGGGTTTGGTGGGTGAGGGGTTTTTACTGTTAGGGGGGATTTAGTAATTTTTTAATGTAAAAGAGCTGTTTAAAGGGACAGTCAAGTCCAAAGAAAACTTTCATGATTTAAATAGGGCAGCAATTTTAAACAGCTTCCCAATTTACTTTTATCACCAATTTTGCTTTGTTCTCTTGGTATTCTTAGTTGAAAGCTAAACCTAGGAGGTTCATATGCTAATTTCTTAGACCTTGAAGACTGCCTCTAATCTGAATACATTTTGACCACTAGAGGGCATTAGTTCACATGTTTCATATAGATAACATTGAGCTAATGCACGTAAAGTGACCTAGGAGTGAGCACTGATTGGCTAAACTGCATGTCTGTCAAAAGAACTGAAATAAGGGGGCAGTCAGCAGAGGCTTAGATACAAGATAATTACAGAGGTAAAACATGTATTATTATAACTGTGTTGGATATGCAAAACTGGGGACTGGTTAATAAAGGGATTATCTTTCTTTTTAAACAACAAAAATTTTGATGTTGACTGTCCCTTTAACTTAGGGCAATGCCCTACAAAAGGCCCTTTTAAGGGCTATTGGTAGTTTAGTTTAGGGGGTATTTATATTTTGTTTTTGTTTTTTATTTTCATAGGGATTAGGTTTAATTTTTTTAATTCTTGATAATTTTGTTTATTTTTTTCTGTAATTTTAGAGTTTTTTATTTTTTGTAATTTTAGATTATTTTTTTTGCAATTTAATGTTAGGTTTTATTTAAGTGTAACTTAGTGTTGGGGTTAATTTAGGGGGTGTTAGGTTAGGGGGCTTAGTAATTAAATTATTTATTTGTGTTGTGGGGTGTTGGCGGTTTAGGAGTTAATAGGTTAATCAGGTTTATTGCAATGTGGGGGTTTGTCAGTTTGGGGGTTAATACCTTAATTAGGCTTATTGCGATTTGGGGGTTTGTCGGTTTCGGGGTTAATAAACTAATTGGGTTTATTTCTCTGTGGGGGTTTGCCGGTTTAGGGGTTAATAAGTTAATTAGGTTTATTGCGATGTGGGGGTTTGTCGGTTTAGGGGTTAATAGGTTAATTAGGATTATTGCGATGTGGGGTGTTGGCAGTTAAGGGGTTAATATTTTAATTATGCTATTTGCAGATCAGGGGTTAGTTTATTATTTTGCGATGTGGGGGTTGGCGGGTTTGGTGTTTGTTAATACTTCGTATGGGCGGTTACGTGTTTTTTATTTATTTCTTGCGGGTGGTTAGTTACTTGTTTTTACGTTATTTCGTACGGGCGGTTGCGTGTTTTTTTTTTGGCTTCGGTTTTGCCTACCACCGTGATGCAGCTTTGCTGCATCCAGGTGGATTCTTTTGGCTGCGCACACAGCCAACATTCTTTTGGCTGCCTCGCGCAGCCAACATTCCTTTGAGGATGCGTGCGCAACTGGCGACACTGACGGACACGTTACAATCGCGATTAAAGTATAGATAAGCCTTGTATTATGAGCAAGCAATACCCCAGTGTCTAGCCCTATGGAAAATAATCAGAAATACTGGAGAATTTTTAGCATTTTTGCTATCACTATGTTTAAACAGAAATAGAGCCTGTTTTTTTTTTATTTACCTAGGAAAACTGTGGTACATTTGATGCACCTATCTGGCTGCCAAATATGATCATATAAAAAAAAAATACTTTTCTCACTGAAATTATTTACACCCAACGATTGCAGTCATAAGACAAATGGTTGTAAAAGCATCTCTGGCATCCATTTTATTCAGAAATTGCAGATATCCATGGCTTTGCTATAATTTTTTGGCAATTAAAAGGCTGTGAATTGCAAATGTGCACTGCACTTCTAAAATACCAGGCAGTGAAAAGGGGTTAATTAATTAGCTTGTAAGGATAATATTTGCTCTAGTGTAGGGATTGCCCTCCTACCTGACACATCCCATCCCTTGATCCCTACCTGATCCATCCCAAACAGCTCTATTCCCTCCCTCCCCACTGGTCATCATTATCTTAGGTTCTGGCAGCCAGTCTACAAATATGCAACTCTCTAACCTCCCTCCCCCCACACTGCTTTCTACCATGCCATGCTGCCAGTAACAAATTATTTTTTTCAAAAAAAAAAAAAAAAGTTTTTATCTTTAATATTTTTTTATATATTTTTTTTATAGTATATGGATCCCCTCACCCTAAACCCTTCAATATCAATTTTTTCTTAAGTATAGGGCCTTCAGTCAATATTTTTCCATATGGTGTAGGACCCCATCCCTCCGTCTTCCTTGATATCCTATTCCTGTACTGTAGGGAACCCCGCCCCCCCCCCCCTCCGCTGGACTGCCCATCTGCCTCCCTCCTTCCCTCCCACCACTCCCACTTGGCAGCAATGGAGGCTCATACAGAGAGTGACACAGACAGTGTAATGATCAGCGATAAGTCTTAATATGATCAGAGAGCAGGATAAGTGCTCATTTACCATATTTCTGCCCCCTGGTTGTGGCTCCTGCTGTCTAAGCTGACAGTGGGAACCTCAACCTGCACCTCTGCGTTGGATGTAGGTACAATGTCAACACAGTATGCTGGAAAAAGTACTGGTGACTTAGTACCTACATCCATTTGGAACAAAGGGTTAAAGCTCTGTTGTGTGGGGTGTTTTGCTTCCTCCTATAGGACTGGACTTTAATCTGAAAATGTCATGAAAGTATGAGGGCAGAAAGAAGGAAGGAAGGAAGGAAGGAAGGGAGAAAGGAAGGAAGGAAGGGAGAAAGGAATGAAGACAATAAGGAAGGAAGGGAGAAAAGAAGTACGGAAGGAAGGAAGGGAGAAAGGAATGAAGACAATAAGGAAGGAAGGGAGAAAAGAATTACGGAAGGAAGGAAGGAAGGAAGGGAGAAAGGAATGAAGACAATAAGGAAGGAAGGGAGAAAGGAATGAAGACAATAAGGAAGGAAGGGAGAAAGGAATGAAGACAATAAGGAAGGAAGGGAGAAAGGAATGAAGACAATAAGGAAGGCAGGGAGAAAAGAAGTACGGAAGGAAGGAAGGGAGAAAGGAATGAAGACAATAAGGAAGGAAGGGAGAAAAGAAGTACGTAAGGAAGGAAGGGAGAAAGGAATGAAGACAATAAGGAAGGAAGGGAGAAAAGAAGTACGTAAGGAAGGAAGGGAGAAAGGAATGAAGACAATAAGGAAGGAAGGGAGAAAAGAAGTACGTAAGGAAGGAAGGGAGAAAGGAATGAAGACAATAAGGAAGGAAGGGAGAAAGGAATGAAGAAAATAAGGAAGGAAGGGAGAAAAGAAGTACGGAAGGAAGGAAGGGAGAAAGGAATAATGAAGGAAACAAAAAAGAAAGAAGAAAGGGAAGGGAAGGAAGGGATAAAGGAAGGAAGGTAGGATGGAAGAAAGAAAGAAAGAAAGAAAGAAAGAAGGAAAGAAAGAAAGAAAGAAAGAAAGAAAGAAAGAAAGAAAGAAAGAAAGAAAGAAAGAAAGAAAGAAAGAAAGAAAGAAAGAAAGAAAGAAAGAAAGAAAAAAGGAAGCAAGGAAGGAAATCATTTTAGGCATTTCTGAAAAGAAATAGGGAAAGAAAGAAGGAAAGAGAGAGAGAGAGAATAATTTACTGTCATTACATTAATTATAAATCTGAATTGTACACACTTTCTTAGAATCTATAAAGCTTTATACAGCAAAGCAATATGATCCCAGATTTTAGCATTAATTTAATATATAAAAGCTTGCCCTGTGAGGTTTCATTTCATGTGTTCTTA
Organism: Bombina bombina; assembly: GCF_027579735.1. Taxonomy (NCBI): domain Eukaryota; kingdom Metazoa; phylum Chordata; class Amphibia; order Anura; family Bombinatoridae; genus Bombina; species Bombina bombina. Next base: position 419,880,338 of record NC_069499.1, read on the forward strand.
CCTATGCACGCTTTCCTAGTCAACATTCCTTGAATAATAACATAGCATTAACTTGGAACTCTGCCTCAAGCTGTATCCTAGCTACATTGAAAAGACAAATATTTCTTAATATTTAGGCATATGCCATTTAGCAATGCTGTCAGTATTGTGATAGCTGCATAAGCTATTTGTTTTTAAATATTGTGTCTTTTTCCTGGCACTACTTGCAACAAGACAGTAGAAACGCCACAATAGGCAGGTAAAAGGATCTCTTTAATGGGCCATTATATTCAAATGAAATTCTCTATAAAATATTTAAATGTGCATAGTAATAAACAATCAAGCGTTGCACTTGCATCATTCATTTTGTTGTAATTTAATTCTGAACATTGTGGTTTTAAAATTTCCCCAGAGACACAAGAGCACATCCCTGACCCTGGTAATTCTACACAGTGATTGTTTGATCACTCTGATCATTTATAACTAATTGGTCTCAACAGAGAAGATAAGAGGACTTTAGATGTATATGTCCCTGGAATGCACAACAAGGCATTTTCAACATTTTAAAAAATGTATGTACTGTAGATACTTGTCAATACAGTGACTAATTTCTGATTAATATAATAGAAAATTACTTTAATACCCCTTTAAGATTTTGTCCCAACAATGAAAGGGTTTGCATGAATCATACACAAAATGTGTTTATATAAAAAGGAGGCCTACAAAGACAAGAGCAAGAATTAACCCATATACTGTGTTTTTTTTAATTATATTCAAATTAACGGAAAGTATTTTTAATGAATGAACTGTAATTTTACAGTTTCACTGTCACATGACTTTGCGTTGTTTGTATCACAGCCAAAAGTAACTCAACACGTTAAGAAAACGATTCTTAGATTAGTGTTAAAATCGTAGCTAAAAGATATAGTTTAATCCTTTCTGCAGTTTTATGCTGTAGATAACAAATTGAATGCATATTTAGACTTGGCTAAACTGAAGTATGAGACTCAAATACAAAAACTAACAAATGTTTACTAATTTATTATTTATATCTATGATTTATTTTTTATAATGGAACTTAACTCAAAATTTAACTCATAAATGTACAGTGTAGAACGTACATAAAATGTGTATGTGTTTATGGGTATATTTTATCAGTCATTTTACTAGTAACCAACAGCCAGTTAGTCTTACCTTAGGAAATAATGGATCTATAATGTGTTCTCTGACTAAACCAGTGTTTATATATAACTCAGTTCAGTTTCAGGAAATTATATAACTTCTTATACTTCCTAGTACTAGGCAAAGTAGTTATGGTGTCTTAAATGGATGTTTCTTCCTCCCCTTTAATGTATTCCCAATGATCCATTGTACTTGCTGTAGTGCATTGATTTGTTTACAAATATCTCCTGTACCTTTGTCATTTGAAATAGTTGTTTTTGCCTGTTGAAACCACCATCTATACTGAGAATCTCAGTACTGCAGTATTAGCTATCGAAAAACCTATGTAACCAAGAAGCAACAACAGAAATCAACCTCCTAGTATCAGGTGCTCTTATGAGTATATTGTCCCTTTAAAGCACTAACTCTTCAAAGACATTATAATTTCATTGCATTTTCAAAGGTTTTTTTTATATTTTATTAGTTTACCCATCATTACTTAAACTCCTTTTTTAATCAAACTGATTTTATCACAGAGAAACATACATCTATAAAGGCAGATAAGATCCAAAATGTACAACCAGGTCTGTATATATTTTTCCTGAAGTGTAATCTTAATTACTACTGAGGTCAGCCGTATGCATATCCGGACATTCTTATATTCCTTTACAGGTACTGGAGGGCTAGTCCAATAATAAACCACATTCTAAAGAAGAGTATATGCAGATATTCCTGAATCATCTACCCTCCAACGTAAGATCATGACCCAGTGTAGCTCTTGTTTTGTGGATTTTTTTTTGTCAGCCTCAGCTTTATTGAGGCTGACAAAATGAAGATGTTATTAGTGAACTAAACATTTCACCATTTGCGATCAACCTGTTGGAAGGTGCACACATCAAACTTATATTTACTAATATACTAATATACGATTGTTTTTTTAAAGGGACACTAAAGTGCAAAAAAAAAATCATTCTTTAACGTGTAACAGAATTTTGTAGTTGCACTATTGCTTACATTTAACTATGTGCTTAACTCCTGCAAAGCAGTTAAACATGAGCCAGCTCCATAGCAGCAAAGCATTACAGAGAGTTAGCTGAACACATCTGATGAGCCAATGACAAGAGTCATATATGTGCAGCTAACAATCATCAAACATCTCCCAGTAATGCATTGCTACTCCTGAGCCTACCTAGAAATACTATTTAAAGGAATAGTCAAGTCAAAATTAAACTTTCATGATTCAGATAGAGCATGACATTTTAAGCAACTTTCTAATTTACTCCTATTATCATTTTTTTGTTCTCTTGGTATCTTTATTTGAAAAAGCAAGACTGTAATCTTAGGAGCCAGGCCATTTTTGGTTCAGCACCTGGGTAGCACATTCTGGTTGGTGTCTAAATGTAGCCACCAATCAGCAAGCGCTACCCAGGTGCTGAACCAAAAATGGGCCTGCTCCTAAGCTTACCTTCAAGTAAAGATAGCAAGAGAACAAAGAAAAATTGATAATAGGAGTAAATTAGAAAGTTGCTTAAAATTGCATGCTCTATCTGAATCATGAAAGTTTAATTTTGACTAGACTATTCCCTTAATAGAGGATAACAAGAGAACAATGTACATTTGATAATATAAGTACATTCAAAAGTCTATTAAAATGTCATGCGATATCTGAACCATGAAAGTTTAACATTGACTTACATGTCTCTTTAAGTAAATTATATAGATAATGGCTAAACTAGCATTAACCATAACAAACCAGGTATCAGGAGTTTATTTTGGGGTCATTAACCCTTAACATGAAATTTGAAGTATTTTAGGTTGCAAGAATAATTTTACCAGTATGTGCTTTATTAAAGGGACATGAAACCCAAATGTTTTCTTTCATGATTTAGAAAGAGCATGTCATTTAAAACAACTTTCTTATTTACTTCTATTATCTAATTTGCTTAATTCTCTTGATATCCTTTGCTGAAAAGCATATCTAGATTGGCTCAGTAGCTGCTAATTGGTGGCTGCACACAGATGCTTCGTGTGATTGGCTCACCCATGTGCATTGCTATTTCTTCAACAAAGGATATCTAAAGAATGAAGCAAATTACATAATAGAAGTAAATTGTAATGCTGTTTAAAATTGTATTTTCTACCTGTATCATGAAATAAATATTTTGGGTTTAGTGTCCCTTTAAATGTTCAAGTGTTTCAGCAATCTGTTAAATATCAAAATGCCAAGTCATCCGCAATACAAATAATATACAACATGCATTACCTTTCTCTTTTTGGCATATTTGAGAATATTGTTACCACTGAAAAACACATACTTTGTATTCAGTATTGTATTTGTGTGTGTGTTTTGCATTTTATTTGTCTTGGGATATTGTGCTTAATGGTGAAAGAGAAGATATTTGATTTTCTGATCTGGGAGCTATGCCAAGACCTCTGCAAATTGTACAGTAATTTTATTTCATGCACCCCCTGTTCTGTAAAACAGCAGGATCTTTTTTTTTTTATGACAACAAAGATACAGGAAATGTTGCTCATTATGTTGTTTGTGCAATTTTAAAGTATATGTCTATCATACTTGTCTATGAAAAACAACATTAATCACAGACTAATTCAATCCTTCATATTAAACAATTTAAAAGTTTTGTGGAAAGCAGATTTGTCAAACCAGTACACAAAGCCTGCACAAGTAAAAGCTATTATACATTTATTTTCTTGTTTGGCCTCATAAATAAAAAAACAAGATATAAAAGAATACCATTTTTTTTCTTTTTCTTACCTCATATAAAGGAACCTGTTTCTTAGTTACAGCAAAAAGGAGTAAAATATTATTTTCCACAAGCTTCTCTATGAGTTGACCAACCGTTGGATATTCCTAGAAGTAATGAAATAACACATTACCCAGGCTGCCATGCAATAGCACACATCAACTAATCATATCATAAGCAATTAAAGTGAAATGTTTTTGTTTAAATAAAAGTTAAGTAAAGGCTGTTTCAAATTTAAATTGAAACAAATACAGCAGCATTAGTTGTATATTTTCTACTTAAGTTCATGGGCAGACAACTCCTGCTGCACTATTTAAAAACAAAAACTTGTTTTATTCAGAATAGCACATCCTTTAAAGGATACGCAAGTCAAAATTAAACTTTAATGATTTAGATAGACCATGCAATTTTAAACAACTTCCCAATTTACTTCAATTAATAAAATGTGCACAGTCTTTTTATATTTACACTTTTTGAGTCACCAGCTCATACTGAGCATGTGCAAGAATTCACAGAATATACATATATGCATTTGTGATTGGCTGATGACTGTCACATGATGCAGTGGGAGTGGAATTAGACATAACTTTAAAATTTGCCAGAAATAAATCTACTACTCATTTGAAGTTAAGACTAAGAGGCCGATTTATCAAGTGTCGGGCGGACATGATACGATGTAGCAGTTCATGTCCGCCCGACATCGATGAATGCCGACAGCATATGCTGCCGGCATTTATCACTGCACAAGCATTTTGTGTGAAATGTTTGTGCATTGTTGCCTCCTGCACATTCGCGGCCAATTGGCCGTTAGCATCCGATCGGAATGATTGCTATCCGCCACCTCACAGGTGGTGGATGAGTTAAGGAGCAGTGGTCTTACGACCGCTGCTTCTTAACTTTTGTTTCGGGCGAGCTTGAAGGCTTGTGTTTAATTAAATATTGAATTATTATTCAAATATATATTAAAAAAAAAGTGTTGTTTGTATATAAATGTATTTGGAATGGCAGTTGGAAACTGAGCATGTAGTGGTTTAAAATTGTGTGTGTTAGAAATATTTTTTTTTAGAGAAATCCTGCATGTTATAGAGAACCAAGTTATAAAGGGTCTGGTGATGAAGTTTAAGATAAAATCAGATCGTAAGACGGACAATTTGGAATTGAAAGTTGGAAATGTAATTGATCTGAAAATGGATCATTTTATGCTGTATGAGAGAAAGTAAAACAAATATTTTTTTTCCAAATAAACTGGTTATGACTGGACTCAAGTTTTACCGTCCAGGAAATATACATAAACGTTTTGCCATATTGTGGCAATTTTACAAGTGTCATCAGGTATCTCAAATGAATTGGAAAAGAAAACCCTGAAACAATATTTTTTAGGTTTTGAACAAAAGGAAACTGTAGAATACCAAAAAGGGGAAACGTATAACAATGTAGGGGTAGATAAGACAAAAGAGAAGATACTGATTTACATATTTTCATGAATATACTGAAATCCAAAATAGATGTACATTATAGGTGTGAACTGAATTATTTGTTATTAAAACTTTGCATATTCAATAAAATACTTTCAAATTATAAATACTAAATTAGTATTTAAATAGCTCTTAAAATTTGGATCATTAAATATTAGTGATTTTAAGTATTTAACAAGACCAAAAAAAATCACTAAGGATGATTCCCAGCATCAATATAAGGGTAGAACAAACAGGGTGAGTCTGAAGTGGTGGATATGGAGTTAAAATGAAGGGGGAGTAGAGCAGGGAGTTATCCCTCAGTCTCATTACACATACAAGGCACGATTGATATTAACCATCATTAAGCAATAAGGGGAATCCATTAACATAACTCTAATTAAGAACATCAGTGTACCAGAACTGTAGACATGGAATATTCATTGTTGCTGTCCAGATGACATTGACCATCATTGGGAATCACAATACCAGCCACTTTACTGTCCATACCATAATGAGAATCAGCATCACTCACAAAAACCAGCAGATGTAATGATCCATTTCTCCAACCAATTTTTTCCTGTAAAAATAAGTTTAAAAAAACATGTTTAAGTGATAAGGGTAAGTCTTATAACTTGGTATGGCTTCTTTCAATAGTTTCAATATATTTTCTTTTTTTTTTTTATTACTCTACACAACTTTACTTCCTAACAAAACACATTGTCATAGACCTTATTTTATGGGAATTACATTTTCAGTTTAATCTCCGTTTCCTATATAAACATAAGCACTATAGACATGGGAAAACCTTTCACTGAAAAAAAAATCACTACTAAAATTGCCTACTCCATCAGGGTTTAAGTGTTAATGTTCCATTAGAGATATCTGGGATTCACTGTTTAATATATTTGCTACCAGTCTGGGCTGCAACACATTGCTTTGAAATGATTAGTAGCTTACTATAGAAGCCAGGTAGGTAAATGGAGGTTTTAAAAAAAAACTACAGTTTTGGGGTAAACATTTGAGTCAGGGAAGCGCCTAGCTGGAGTTTCAAGTGTTCAGTGGGTGGGGTCAATATAGATGAAGTGGAGTATAGGCCGTTCTGTCAGCAGAGCCAGGCAGCCTGGGGGTTTGACTAGATGGTTTAGGGTGGTGCAGGGACTTGACTAGGCAGGAAGAGATAGCAAGAGAGAGAGGGAATTCTGTCTCTTCCTCAGCACAATAAATATAATGGGTTGCTTGAACCCTTTATACCCCTGTAGAACTTTGGCATTAACACTGTAACCCTAACACCTATCCCAGCCTTGTGGTGACACTTGAAATGGCCACCATTTAAAAAAAAAATTAAATTGTGACAATGTTGTGAGTAGGCAACCTTTTTAGTTTTAATGTTGCATTACCCTCAATATTTGCGCCCAGAAACAAATGTATACAAGCTTCCTGCATTCCTGAAAAATAGACATGTGCGATTCGTTTCGGTTCGATTCGGAAATTCGGCAAATTCGGCAAATTCGGCGATTCGGATCGAACCGAATTTCCGAATTAAAATTCTGCCGAATTTTCCGAATCTAATCGAATCGAACCGAATCGATTCGTAAATTCGGATGGCCATTGGGATTACACTAGTATTGTACAGTATGTTAGGTTAACACCTAATATACAGTATAATACTAGTCTAATCCCACCTAACACTTACCGAAATGCCGAATTTACGAACCGAATTGAACCGAATCGAACCGAATCCAGCCGAATTTCTTCGAATCCGAATGAATCCGAAACGAATCCTAAACAAATCGATTCATAATTTTCCGAATTCTAATCGATCCGAACCGAACTTCGAAAAATTCCGAATCGATCCGAACCGAACCGAACCGAATTTTTTCGCCATGCACATGTCTACTGAAAAACCTGTTTATGAAACAAAGAATGACCCTTTTTTTCTCAACTTTGGTGCCAGGGATAGTTACACAATTATAATACCTCATTGTACATTAAAAATTCAAACATTTTGGGGACTTAAATAGAACTTTCTAATCATTTTGTATTGACATAAAATCTGAGACTTACATGGAAATATCTTTTGAAGTATGCCACCTCTGTAGCTACACACACCATATTAATAAAACTGCAAGTGACTCCACAGTTTGTTAAAACACCTTGGTATTTTTTTAATATCTACATATGAATCATAAAGCTATCTTTACTACCTGACAGTGAGAACTAGTCTCAAATATTGTTGAAAAGTAGTTGTTGCCTTGATAAATCATCTTATTAATTAAATGATACAAACTGTATCCATTTTATAGATGATGTCTGACATATAATTGCTGCTTCCTCTGTTCAAAAACACATATAATACAATAACTAATCAGTGTGAATTACTTGCAGCTAAGGGGGAAAATAACTATGTGTGTACTGCTGGTGCAAAGGCATTAACTGCATTGTAAATGATCTCCTCTCATAAAAGATAAAGCAAGTGTTAAAGGGCCATAATAATAAAAAATGTCATGCTGTAATTCATTAAAACATGTAATTTTAAGAAAATCGAACCTGCACTACTGTGTGTTTAACCCCTTTGTGGTTGCTGCTCGGGACCCCCAGAACACTGCTGGTCCCAAGGTGGAAACCGCCACTGATCCAATCAGCACCACTAGTTACACATCTGAGTATTGCAACTAGCACTGCTGATTGAATCAGCAGCGTTGTCTACACAGAACCAGCAGTGCTGATCAAAATTATTATGCATTCTTCAGCAATTGATAATACCAATTATATTTTAAACGGACAGTCTACACAAAATTGTTATTGTTTAAAAAGCTAGATAATGCCTTTACTACCCATTCCCCAGCTTTGCACAACCAACATTGTTATATTAATATACTTTATAACATTTAAACCTCTAAATTTCTGCCTGTTTCTAAGCCACTACAGACAGCCTCTTATCAAATGCTTTTTTATTAGCTTTTCACAACAAAAGACTGCTAATCCATGTAAGCCATATAGATAACATTGTGCTATCTCCCGAGAAGTTGTGGCTGACACTGCACTAATTGGCTAACATGCAAGTCAATAGATAATAAATAAATAGCCATGTGATCAGAGGGCTGTCAAAAGATACTTAGATACAAGGTAATCACAGAGGTGAAAAGTATATTAATATAACCATATTGGCTGTGCAAAACTGGGGAATGGGTAGGGATGAGCAAATGTTTTTAGAAATTCGAAAGTTAAAACAAATTTTGATACATTCGTTCTAATCAAATTTCAAATGTTTAAATAACATTCTAACATTCTATTTTCAAATTTTCATTTTTGAATTTTTCAATAACATTCAAAAATGTTCGTTTGAATAATAGAATGTTTAGCTATGTATTTTATCACATTCAATTTTGAAATGTAATATTCAAATTTGAAATAGTATTTCTAGTCTACAACTGTGTTTTATAAATGTAATATTCAAATTCGAATGTTCATAATGAATGGAATATACACATTCGATTTTCGAATGTGTGTATTCGATCTATTATGAACATTTGAATATGAAAGTGACATTCGAAAGTGACATTCAAAAACTGGAAATAACATTAGATTAAAGATTTTTTAAGAATGTTCATTCTTATCAACATTTGATTATGTAAACATTCGAATTTGAATATAAAAACATTCCCCCATCCCTAGGAATGGGTAATAAAGGTATTATCTATCTTTTTAAACAACAGCAATTTTGGAGTTAACTGTCCCTTTAAAAGTGAAATCTAAATTTGCTATCATGATTAGAGGAGGTTAAGTGCTTTCTATTTAGTACCTTGGACAGCCTCCTATATAATATTGTCTCTGAAACTATCCACAGCTGGACACTGAATATAATGCTTTAGCAAACATTTTAAAACTAGCAATAAGATTATGTAAAATAAATAAATAAATAAATAAATAAAATTACAATAAGTTACACTTGAATAGTAAGCTAAACACAAAATGACAAAGGTGTATATTTGCATAACAATACAACATTTTATTATTTAGATAGAACATATAATTTTAAACAACTTTACAATTTAGTTCTGTTATCTAATTTACTTCATTCTCTGTTTATCCTTTATTGAAAAACATACCTAGGTAGGCTCAGGAGCTGGGACCTAGCAGTTGATTGGTGGCTGCACATATAGCCTTATCATTGATTTACTGATATGTTTGCAAACAACAAACAAAGCAGACTGGATCTTAAACAGCACCAACGGCAGATCACTGCTATTCTCTTTTGGCTGTGGGTTCACTCTACAGAATCTAAGGAGGTTTTTTTCTGGACCGTATGAAGAGAAGCAAATGCTTTTTAGTGTTCTGGACGTTTGGTTTATTGATATAATCATATATCTTTAATATTGGTTATTTTATTTTATGTTTTTTTTTTTTTTAACTTCAGTGTTTAATGCACAATTAGTTCATTGTTCTTTAGCACCCCCTAGGAAACAGTGGTGTTTGAGCATTGATCCATTTTTTACTGATGTTTTTAACTAGCTCCCTGTAGTGCATTGCTGTGCCTTCAATAACAGATAATAGGAGTAAATTGGAAAGTTGTTCAAAATTGTATGCTCTTTGTGAAACACGATAGAAACATTTTGGTTTTGTGTCCTTTTAAGTACTACATAATGTTCCTAAACAAACACAATCTCGTATTGACTTAGGTCTGCTTTTACATATGTTGCCTAACTGCAATGACAAACAACACACATATAATCTCTTAAATACTCAAATCAGTGGATTAAAAGATGAATACTTTACTACAACATTTGTTATATTACCTTACAAACAGCTGCCTGCATAATTGCATCAAATCCCCCTTCCGGTGTATCGATATTTGCTGATATTCTTTGTGTTTTCACAATTTGATTAAAGTTCTCTGCATTGTCAGTCAAGGATAAAACATGTTTATATCCAAAAGTTGGTAAGCAGTAGTAGTTAGGCACACTTCTGTAAAAGACATACAAATTAATTTAGAATTATTCATTTTTAATATGCAGTAGCCATATGCAGTCACAATAGTATAACAACATTTTTAGGATCATAGTTATGTATAACTATTAATGGTTTGCACATGATATAACTAGACTTGTGCGCGGTGAAAAAATTAGTTTCGGTTTGTTTTAGATCGATTCGGATGTTTTTGAATTTCGTTTTCGGATCGATTCGAATTCGGATAAATTTGAATGCATTTGTTTTGGATTCGTTCGGATTCATTTTGATTCGAATAAATTCGGATGCATTCGGATATTCAGTTCGGATTCGATTCGGAAGTTCGGTATGTGTTAGGTGGGATGTGCTGTGTATTAGACTAGTATTATGTACTGTAATATTAGGTGTAACCCATAACAGAGTGATATAACCTAATATACAGTACAATACTAGTGTAATTGTGGCTAGTCCATGGCCATCCGAATTTTACGAATAAATCCGAACTAATTCGGATTTATTCATTAGATTCGGTGCTACGGTAATTCGGAAATTCAAATCGATCCGAATCTCCGAATTTGACAAATTCGTCCGAATTTAAATTCGGAACGAAACGCACATGTCTAAATATAACCCCTCTAAGGGTAATGCATGAAGTTTTATTGGTGAAACCAGACAACAATTATTTGGATTTATCGGTCTTCACAATGAAAGCAAATATTCCACTCCGTCTGGGTACAATTATACCCTATTTTCATGCATTGAAATGTCCGGAAGCATAACATTTTTTAAGCAAAAAAAGACACATTTACAACCTGAAATATACAATATTTTATGCTGACTGTGAATTGCTTATGTATGTTCCAAAAATGACCTGCATATTGTTATATGTGTGCACATGAAGATATTTAAAGGGACATTCCAGTCAAAATTGGAATCCACATAGATGAGTTTCAGTTTTGCATAGAAGCATTTTTGTAAAAGCTATAGCTGTTTCAAAAGTGTATTTAAGTATGCACAGTGCACCAGCATTTTAAACACAACACTTGCTCAGAGAGCCTAAGCTGCTTGTACCATCTGATAATGACTCAATTTGTTAATTGCTGACATGATACTAGCGGCAATAGTGCCCTGAGCAGTTGCAGTACTTAAAATGCTGGTGCACTGAGAATAACAGTGATAACTTTTACTATATTTTTGCCAATATATGTATATTGCAAATATGTTTCTATTCAAAGATTTAATTAATCTATGTGCATTTCATTTTTTACCAGAATGTCCCTTTAAATATAAACATATTTAAATACATTATATAGATCTAGCAGTGAAGTATGCATAGCAGGTTCATGGTTTAAAATTTCTTATCATTTTGGCTGCAGTGCATATCGAAACCAAAAATGGTTTAATGCCTGAGTTCTCACTTTTAAAAAACACTTAATGGAAAACTGCAACCTAAACCCATCTCTCACTTGAACATTATACTCCTTTGGGAAATGACTACACCTTCTGATGTGGTACCTGTTTGTATGTATAGCAACAAAAAAAGGTCTTTGAGATGCTGTATTTGTTTTATGCTCCCTGTGGTTCATGGGATTGTAATGGAGGCACACAAGACAAGGAGCCAATTGGCTCCCTGCAGCTACTCCATGAATATAGAGCTTTCAGAAACAGCCTGGGTCTTTTAAAGATATATGGCTCATTGGCCTTTTAGACTGTTTGGATATAGACATCTAAGTTGGAGGTAACTAGTTAATTTTCAAATTTCCATTAACCTCTCCCTCCCCAAAAAGAAAAGAAAAAAACATCTGTGTTATGTCTGTGGATTATTAAAAAAAGATGAGCTGAACTTACATCTTTAAAATAAGAACCGTCTAATCTTGCATTATGACAAAAAGCACATGTGCCAACTCCTGTTTTCCTACTAAATCCATTCACTGGATTTAGCTGCAGCCATGGCTAAACATTTCTCTAGTATTCCAGTTTAATCTAAAATACTCTACTTTTTAATATTTAAGTAACTTAAAATTACAATTTTAAATTTTCAAAACTAGGACCATAGAAGCACAAATCTAAAGGAAATCTATCTACAATTAATTAAATGTTAGAGAATGACAAGCTGAAAATTTCTTTATGAAATTTAAAATGAAGGTTAAATGAAAGTTGTTAAGTAATCTTTATTTTCTTTTCTTAAAATTTTCTTTTGTAAGTCCAGAGATGTTAAGTTTCAAAATGACAAAGTTGCTGGAGAAGAATGTGAAAGAGAAAATTTGTTTAACAAAAAAATTCATAGTAATGTTTTTCAATACTCTTTAATAATGATTTTGGAAGACCTGGCCTGACTAGACACAGTAAATGCGCCTAGACTGCTTCTATGGCAACTAAAACTGGAATTATTTAAATGATAGATAACCAAAGATGTTTTTCATCTACTTTAAAATAAGGGTTACGGAAAAATAAAGATTAGTAGATCTAAATGGAGGGTCAATTGCCAGTACTTCGCCTGTGTCGAAGAAAGATTAACTAAGTAATTCCCTTTGTGATGTGTGTATTTAAAAAAAAACTCTTACAGAAATGATCAAGATAACTCGGGAGGTAGAGCACCAATTTGCTGTATTTTTTTAAATCCACTTGTAAGCTGTTAATAGATTTCTTTTTTTAAATAGTCATACAATAGTGCTTAAAATTAGTTGTCTGAGCACCCTTTAAAGTGACACTCAAGTCAAAATTAAACTTTCATGCAATTTTAAACAACTTTCCAATTTACTTCCATTAACAAAATGTGCACAGTGTTTTTATTTTTTATACTTTTTGAGTCACCAGCTCCTACTGAGCATGTGCAAGAATTCACAGAATATATGTATATGCATTTGTGATTGGCTGATGGCTGTCACATGATACAGGGGGAGTGGAAATTGGCATAACTGAAATGTATCAGAAAAAAATCTACTTTTCATTTGAAGTTCCGACTAAGTGCTATTGCATTGTCTTTTTTTTTATCATACATTTGTTTATTATGCAACTCTACTGTATTTACTGGTCCTTTACAGGGACAGTCAAGTCAAAATTAAACATTCATGATTCAGATAGGGCATGAAATTTTAAACAATTTACTTTTATCATCAAATTTGCTTTGTTCTCCTGGTAGCCTTTATTGAAAGCTAAACCTAGGTAGGCACATATGCTAATTTTTCTACTATAGATTAAGCTAATACTGAAACCTGGAATTTCCCCCATCATTCACAATCATAAAATATTATTTATTATAATAATTAATAAAGGGAACATATTGAATAAAGATAGATACAAGTTGCTTACTGGCAAGGGTTTTCAATTTCCTTCTGTGTGGTTTTGATGAAGGGTGATACTGGTTTTTCTACAAAAGATCCAAATCCCAGTTGAAAGTTGCTAGTTAATTTGGACATTTCTGTAGAAAGAGTTGATCCTAACTCTTTTATTGTTTTCAGATCATCATCCATGGATGCGGATAGGTCCATTAGGTAATATAAATCCACAGGATAATCTTCAGTCTGACGAACATTAACTTGAAATGTCACATCATTTCCTGAAACAACCAAACAGCAATTTTGTAAGACAATATTATGGACTTTAATTGGTTAAATGTTCTATGTGATGTCCTTTAGAACAGTTGTTAAAGGGCATGCATTCATTGTGTTTATTAAAATAAAACAGAGCTCATGTTTGTAGGCTAGGAAAAAGAAACACAGATAAATTAAAACCAAATTTGCCTGTGTTTCTAACCATTTAACGGGGGTTAGACACATACAGAACAGAGATCCTAAAAATATCACTAGTGCAGTTTATGTTTTGATTATTATGTCCCTTTACTCATAGGAAATCATCAAGAGCATTATGAAGTGGTGAGAAAAATGAAATCCTAATGTTAATTGCTTACACTATAGATCCACTTGACATTTATGAGAGTATTGGACCAGAGAATATTTCTACACAAAATTGTCACTATTCAATTCTAATCTTTAAAAAATAATTTTTTTTAAAAAAAACAAACAAACCATGAACAATCATTTTGGGACTATTTTTCATTATTTAATTGTGTAAGAGCAGAGTGTACAAATCATTCATCATTACATTAGACAAACATAAATTTCCAACCAACTATGTTACAATGAGAACTATTCTTCTCAGTAAACTGACATTTCAAACTATAATATCTAAAAATCAAGAGTCCCAATTAGAGTCCAAGGTGGAAGTGTTGGGATTCAGATATACCTCTTAGAGGAGATACAGTAAGAATAATAAGCAAGGAAGGTAAAGCAAAAGGAAGTTGGGGTGTAGAAAGGAGGTTATTATTATTATTATTCTTTATTTATAAAGCGCCAACAGATTCCGCAGCGCTGCCCATGGGTACAGGGATAAAAGTACAACGGTGAAACAGTACAAAAAAAGACAAAATTTTACACACAAATACAGGGTGAATTAAGGGCCCTATTCCTGTAGGAACTTACAATCTAGATTGGTAGGAGGATAGGAAACAGGAGGTGGGGACTGCAAAGGTGAGAATGATATTAGTGAGGAGATAGATGAGGGCAACTGTTAGGTTAGTGAAGTTCATTGAAGTTACAGCTCTGCTGTGGGTGTCCTCTTGCAACTTCCTGTTGGGAATGAGAATATCCCACAAGTAATGGATGATCCGTGGACTGGATACACCTTACAAGAGAAAACACAATTTATGCTTACCTGATAAATTTATTTCTCTTGTGGTGTATCCAGTCCACGGATCATCCATTACTTGTGGGATATTCTCATTCCCAACAGGAAGTTGCAAGAGGAGACCCACAGCAGAGCTGTAATATAGCTCCTCCCCTAACTGTCATAGCCAGTCATTCGACCAAAAACAAGCCAAGAAAGGAGGACCCATAGGGTGTAGTGGTTACTGTAGTTTAAATTTAAAAATTACCTGCCTTAAAATGACAGGGCGGGCCGTGGACTGGATACACCACAAGATAAATAAATTTATCAGGTAAGCATAAATTGTGTTTTCTCTTGTAAGGTGTATCCAGTCCACGGATCATCCATTACTTGTGGGATACCAATACCAAAGCTAAAGTACACGGATGAAGGGAGGGACAAGGCAGGAACTTAACTGGAAGGAACCACTGCCTGTAAAACCTTTCTCCCAAATATAGCCTCCGAAGAAGCAAAAGTATCAAATTTGTAAAATTTTGAAAAAGTATGAAGCGAAGACCAAGTCGCCGCCTTGCAAATCTGTTCAACAGAAGCCTCATTTTTAAAGGCCCAAGTGGAAGCCACAGCTCTAGTGGAATGAGCTGTAATCCTTTCAGGAGGCTGCTGTCCAGCAGTCTCATAGGCTAAGCGGATTAAGCTTCTTAGCCAAAAAGAAAAAGAGGTTGCCAAAGCCTTTTGACCTCTCCTCTGTCCAGAGTAGACAACAAACAAAGCAGATGTTTGACGAAAATCTTTAGTAGCTTGTAAGTAAAACTTTAAAGCACAGACCACGTCCAGATTGTGTAACACAAGGATGGAACCACAATCTCTTGATTGATATTCTTGTTAGATATCACCTTAGGTAAGAACCCAGGTTTGGTACGCAGGACTACCTTATCCGTATGAAAAATCAGATAAGGAGAATCACATTGTAAGGCAGATAGCTCAGAGACTCTACGAGCCGAGGAAATAGCTACCAAAAAAAAAAAAAAGAACTTTCCAAGATAAAAGTTTGATATCTATGGAATGAAGAGGTTCAAACGGAACTCCTTGAAGAACCTTAAGAACCAAGTTTAAGCTCCATGGTGGAGCAACAGGTTTAAACACAGGCTTGATTCAAACTAAAGCCTGACAAAATGCCTGAACATCTGGAACATCTGCCAGACGCTAGTGCAAAAGAATAGACAGAGCAAAAATCTGTCCCTTTAAGAAACTAGCTGACAATCCTTTTTCCAAACCTTCTTGGAGAAAAGATAAAATCCTAGGAATCCTGACCTTACTCCATGAGTAACCCTTGGATTCACACCAATAAAGATATCTACGCCATACCTTATGGTAAATTTTCCTGGTGACAGGCTTTCGTGCCTGTATTAAGGTATCAATAACTGACTCGGAGAAGCCACGCTTTGATAAAATCAAGCATTCAATCTCCAGGCAGTCAGCCTCAGAGAAATTATATTTGGATGGTTGAAAGGACCCTGAAGTAGAAGGTCCTGTCTCAGAGGCAGAGACCATGGTGGAAAGGATGACATGTCCACTAGATCTGCATACCAGGTCCTGCGTGGCCACGCAGGTGCTATCAGAATCACCGATGCTCTCTCCTGCTTGATCTTGGCAATCAGTTGAGGGAGCAGAGGAAACGGTGGAAACACATAAGCCAGTTTGAAAGACCAGGGCGCTGCTAGAGTATCTATCAGTGTCGCCTTGGGATCCCTGGAACTGGATCCGTAACACGGAAGCTTGGCGTTCTGGCGAGACGCCATGAGATCCAGTTCTGGTTTGCCCCAACGGAGAATCAGTTGTGCAAATACCTCCGGATGGAGTTCCCACTCTCCCGGATGAAAAGTCTGACGACTTAGAAAATCCGCCTCCCAGTGCTCTACACCTGGGATATGGATAGCTGATAGGTGGCAAGAGTGAATCTCTGCCCAGTGAATTATTTTTGAAACTTCTAACATCTCTAGGGAACTTCTTGTTCCCCCTCGATGGTTGATGTAAGCTACAGTCGTGATGTTGACCGACTGAAATCTGATGTACCTCAGAGTTGCTAACTGAGGCCAAACCTGAAGAGCCTTGAATATCGCTCTTAGTTCCAGAATATTTATTGGAAGGAGAGACTCCTCCTGAGTCCACGATCCCTGAGCCTTCAGGGAGTTCCAGACTGCACCCCAACCTAGAAGGCTGGCATTTGTTGTTACAATAGTCCAATCTGGCCTGTGAAGGTCATACCTTTGGACAGATGGACCCGAGATAGCCACCAGGGAAGAGGATCCCTGGTCTCTTGGTCCAGATTCAGTTGAGGGGCCAAATCTGTGTAATCCCCGCTCCACTGACTGAGCCTGCATAGTTGCAGCGGTCTGAGATGTAAGCGTGCAAACAGCACTATGTCCATTGCCGCTACCATTAAGCCGATTACTTCCATACACTGAGCCACCAAAGGGCGCGGAATGGAATGAAGAAGCCGACAGGAATTTAGAAGCTTTGATAACCTGGACTCCGTCAAGGTAAATTTTCATTTCTACAGAATCTATCAGAGTCCCTAGAAAGGAAACTCTTGTGAGTGGGGATAGAGAACACTTTTCCTCGTTCACTTTCCACCCATGCGACCTCAGAAATGCCAGTACTACGTCCGTATGAGACTTGGCAATTTGGAAGTTTGACGCCTGTATCAGGATGTCGTCTAAATAAGGGGCTACTGCTATGCCCCGCGGCCTTAGGACCACCAAAAGCGACCCTAGAACCTTTGTAAAGATTCTTGGGGCTGTAGCTAATCCAAAGGGAAGAGCTACAACTGGTAATGCCTGTCTTGAAAGGCAAACCTGAGAAACCGATGATGATCTTTGTGTATCGGAATGTGAAGATAAGCATCCTTTAGATCCACTGTAGTCATATATTGACCCTCCTGGATCAGTGGTAGGATGGTACGAATAGTTTCATCTTGAACGACGGAACTTTGAGGAATTTGTTTAAGATCTTTAGATCCAAAATCGGTCTGAAGGTTCCCTCTTTTTTGGGAACCACAAACAGATTTGAGTAAAAACCCTGTTCCTGTTCCTCCTTTGGAACTGGATGGATCACTCCCATAACTAGGAGGTCTCGTACACAGTGTAAGAATGCCTCACTCTTTATCTGGTTTGCAGATAATTGTGAAAGGTGAAATCTCCCTTTTGGGGGGGGAAGCTTTGAAGTCCAGAAGATATCCCTGGGATATAATTTCCAACGCCCAGGGATCCTGAACATCTCTTGCCCACGCCTGGGCGAAGAGTGAAAGTCTGCCCCCTACTAGATCCGTTACCGGATAGGGGGTCGTTCCTTCATGCTGTCTTAGAGGCAGCAGCAGGCTTTTTGACCTGCTTACCTTTTTTCCAGGTCTGGGTTTGGTCTCCAGACCGTCTTGGATTGAGCAAAAGTTCCCTCTTGTTTATTATTAGAGGAAGTTGATGCCGCACCTGCCTTGAAGTTTCGAAAGGCACGAAAATTAGACTGTTTGGCCCTAGATTTGGACCTGTCCTGAGGAAGGGCACAACCTTTTCCTCCCGTGATATCAGCAATAATCTCCTTCAAACCAGGCCCGAATACGGTCTGCCACTTGAAGGGAATGTTAAGTAGCTTAGATTTTAAAGTCACGTCAGCTGACCATGATTTAAGCCATAGCGCTCTGCGCGCCTGTATAGCAAAACCAGAATTCTTAGCCGTTAGTTTATTCAAATGAACAATGGCATCAGAAACAAAAGAATTGGCTAGCTTAAGTGCTCTAAGTTTGCCAAGTATGTCATCCAATGGAGTCTCTACCTGTAAAGCCTCTTCCAGAGACTCAAACCAGTACGCCGCAGCAGCAGTGACAGGGGCAATGCATGCAATGGGCTGTAGGATAAAACCTTGTTGAATAAATATTTTCTTAAGGTAACCTTCTAATTTTTTATCCATTGGCTCTAAAAAAGCACAACTGTCCTCGACAGGGATAGTAGCACGCTTTGCTAGAGTAGAAACTGCTCCCTCCACCTTAGGGACTGTCTGCCATAAGTCCCGTGTGGTGGCGTCTATTGGAAAACATTTTTCTAAAAATAGGAGGGGAAGAGAACGGCACACCTGGTCTATCCCATTCCTTATTAATAATTTCTGTAAACCTTTTAGGTATTGGAAAAACATCAGTACACACCGGCACTGCAAAGCATTTATCCAGTCTACAAAATTTCTCTGGCACTGCAATGTTATCACAGTCATTCAGAGCAGCTAAAACCTCCCTAAGTAACACGCGGAGGTGTTCAAGCTTAAATTTAAATGTAGAAATATTAGAATCAGTTATCTTTCCTGAGTCATTAACATCACCCACTGACTGAAGCTCTCCTTCCTCAGTTTCTGCATATTGTGAGGCAGTATCAGACATGGTTCTTAAAGCGTCAGTATGCTCTGCATTTTGTCTCACCCCAGAGCTATCTCGCTAACCTCTAAGTTCAGGTAGTCTGGCTAATACCGCTGACAGTGTATTATCCATGACTGCCGCCATGTCTTGTAAAGTAAACGCTATGGGCGCCCTAGATGTACTTGGCGCCATTTGAGCGTGAGTCCCTTGGGCGGGAGTCAAAGGGTCTGACACGTGGGGAGAGTTAGTCGGCATAACTTTCCCCTCGTCAGATTCCTCTGGTGATAATTTTTTTAAAAACAGAATATGATCTTTATTGCATAAAATGAAATCAGTATATTTGGTACACATTCTAAGAGGGGGTTCCACCATGGCTTTTAAACATAATGAACAAGGAGTTTCTTCTATGTCAGACATGTTTATACAGACTAGCAATGAGACTAGCAAGCTTGGAAAACACTTTAAATCAAGTTAACAAGCAAATATAAAAAACGGTACTGTGCCTTTAAGAGAAACAAAGTTTGTCAGAATTTGAAAAACAGTGAAAAAATGCAGTAAATCAAACGAAATTTTTATAGTGTATGTAATAGGCTAGCAGAGCATTGCATCCACTTGCAAATGGATGATTAACCCCTTAGTTCAAAAAACGGATCAAAAAAACAAAATAGACTTTTTTTTTTTTTTTTTTTTTTTTAAACAGTCACAACCAACTGCCACAGCAAGCTGTGATCCTACCTTCCCCAATAAACGACTTTGGAAAGCCTTTGAGCCCTTTAGAGATGTCCTATAGCATACAGGGGACTCCTGAGGGAAGCTGGATGTCACAGTTTGTAATTTTAACTGCACCAACTGTAACTTTTATACTATAACAGTGGAAAGCCTCAGTAAAACTGTTTCTAGTCAAAATTTAAGCCAGCCATGTGGAAAAAACTAGGCCCCAATAAAGTTTTATCACCAATGCATATATAAAAACGATTAAACATGCCAGCAAACGTTTATATTGCAATATCATAAGGGTATTACCCCTGGGAGTAAGCATGATACCAGTCGTTATTAAATCACTGTATTCAGGCTTAACTTACATTAATCCGGTATCAGCAGCATTTTCTAGTGTTTTCCATCTCTAGAAAAAATTATAACTGCACATACCTGATAGCAGAATAAACTGCACGCCATTCTCTCGCTGAAGTTACCTCATCTGTGTAATCCCCTCAGACATATGTGAGAATAGCAATGGATCTTAGTTACAACCTGCTAAGATCATAGAAACCTCAGGCAGATTCTTCTTCTATTTACTGCCTGAGATAAAATAGCACAACTCCGGTACTATTTAAAAATAACAAACTTTTGATTGAAGAAAATAAACTAACTATATTTAACCACTCTCTCCTACAACATCCTAGCTTGTTGAGAGTTGCAAGAGAATGACTGGGTATGACAGTTAGGGGAGGAGCTATATTACAGCTCTGCTGTGGGTGTCCTCTTGCAACTTCCTGTTGGGAATGAGAATATCCCACAAGTAATGGATGATCCGTGGACTGGATACACCTTACAAGAGAAAAGGTCTTTAGGGAATGTTTAAAGGAGGAGAGGTTAGGGGAGAGTCTGACAGCTTGAGGAAGTGCGTTCCAGAGGGTTGGTGTCGCACGAGACAAGTCCTGTAGTCTAGCATAAGAGGAGGTGATGGTAGAGGAGGCAAGGAGCAGGTCATTGTTGGATCTTAGGGGGCGGGCTGGAGTATATTTGTTGATGAGTGAGGACAGGTAGGGTGGGGTAGTATTGGTGACTGCTTTGTAGGTTGGGGTGAGAATTTTAAATTTAATTCTGTTGTGAATGGGGAGCCAGTGAAGGGACTCACAGAGAGGTGCAGCAGAAACGGAGCATCAAGAGAGGTGGATTAGCCTGGAAGATGCATTTAGGATGGATTGAAGGGGAGAGAGGCGGGAGAGAGGGAGGCCAGTTAACAAGTTATTATAGTAGTCAAGTCTGGAAATTACCAGGGAGTGGATTAGCAGTTTAGTAGTTTCATCACTCAGAAATGAACACATTTTGGAGATATTGTGTAGGTGGTTATGGCAGGATAAAGAGAGCAATTGGATGTGGGGAATGAAGGACACCTTTGAGTCAAGTGTGACTCCAAGGCAGTGGACTTGGGGTGATGGGGAGATAGTGGTGCCGCCAACAGTTATGGAAAAACTAGAAACTGTAGTAGAGTTAGAGGGTCTTGGACATGTTTATTTTTTGGTGGTGAGAGGCCATCCAGGAGGAAATGCCAGATAAGCAGTCGCTTATGTGAGAATTGACAGAAGGAGAGAGTGTAGGAGTGGGTATCATCAGCATAGAGGTGGAAGTTGAAGCCATAGCTGTTGATAAATTTACCCAGTGAAGAAGTGTA
Source organism: Bombina bombina (assembly GCF_027579735.1). Classification (NCBI taxonomy): domain Eukaryota; kingdom Metazoa; phylum Chordata; class Amphibia; order Anura; family Bombinatoridae; genus Bombina; species Bombina bombina. Next base: position 419,902,106 of record NC_069499.1, read on the forward strand.
AATAGAGATGAGTAGAGGACCCAGGACAGAGCCTTGAGGTACTCCAACAGAAAGAGGCAATGGAGATGAGGAGTCACCAGCAAAAGAGATGGAGAAGGATCTGTTAGAGAGATAAGAGTGAATCCAGGAGAGGGCAGTGTCACAGAGCCCAAGAGAGGTGAGAGTCCATAGGAGAAGGGGATGGTCAACAGTTTCAAAGGCAGCAGAGAGGTCAAGTAAGATGAGTATAGAATAGTAGCCTTTGTTTTTAGCAGAAAGGAGATCGTTAGTAACCTTGGTGAGGGCAGTCTCAGTTGAGTGTTGGGAATGGAAGCCAGATTGCAGGGGGTCAAGCAGTGAGTTTGAGGACAGAAAGTGGGTTAGGTGATCAAAAACTGTTTTTTCAAGAATTTTTGAAGCTAGTGGGAGCAGTGATAAAAGGGGGCGGTAGTTTGCAGGAGAGTTAGGGTCAAGGGAGGGTTTTTTGAGGATGGGGGTGACCTTTGCATGTTTGAAGAAGGCAGGGAATGAGCTGGTAGAAAGGGATAGGTTGAATATGTGGGCAAGAGCTGGAGTGAGGGTGGGAGACAGAGAGCATATTAGATGTGAAGGAATAGGGTCAAGTGGGCAGGTAGTGAGGTGTGAGGAAGACAATAGGGAAGTCACTTCGCTCTCAGTGGATGGGAGGAGGGTGCAGAGAGCGGCAGAGGGGGTGACTGGGAGCAAAGTTTGGAGATTTCAGGCTTGTGTTGGGATGTTTCTTCGGATGGTAAGTGTTTTATTAAAAAGTAGTCAGCCAGGTCTTGAGCACTGAACGCAGATGAGGGGGGTGGTGCAGGTGGGTAGAAAAGAGAGTTGAAAATGGAGAAGAGGTTAGGGTTTGAGGAGTGAGTGGCCATAAGAGAAGAGAAGTATGTTTGCTTAACTAAGTGAAGGGCAGAAGTGTAAGAGTAAAGGATGAACTTATAGTGCATGAAATCAGGTTCAAAGCAGGATTTCCTTCAGGCACGTTCAGCAGTGCGGGGGCATTTTTGTAGGTGGCTTGTTTGCTGGGAGTGTCAGGGCCGGAGCTGAAGACGTGGGGCTTTGCGAAGTTGGGACGGAGCAAGAGTGTCAAGTGCAGAGGAGAGATTATTGTTATAGTGGGTTTTGGCAAGGTCAGGGCAGGATATCTTGGAAGTGTGGGGGAGGCGTATTTGAATAAGGTTGGAGAGCTGGGGAGGGTGTACAGTGTGTAGATTTCTACAGGTGTGGGGGCGAGGGGGGAAGTAGTTTTAGCCTGTATATTAAGATTAAAGGTGAGCAGATGGTGGTCTGAGATGGCGACAGGCAACATCTGGGAAAGAGCAGAGATAGGAGAATACCAGATTAATAGAGTGTCTATCGCGGTGGGTAGGGAATAGGGTGGATTGTGAAAGGCCGAAGAAGTTAGTGAGTGAGAGAAGTTTAGAGGCAGCAGGGGCAGATGGGTTGTCAATGGGGATGTTGAAGTCCCCCAGAATTAGTGTAGGTGTATTTGTAGAGAGAAAGTAAGGATGCCAGGCAGCAAAGTTGTGAAGAAATTGGGAGGTTGGTCCAGGGGTAGATAGATAACTGCCACTATGAGAGAAAAGGGGGAGAACAGGCGAATGCAGTGGACTTCAAAGGAAGAAAAGAAGAGAGATGGAAATGGAGATAGGTACTGATAGGAGCAGGAGGGGGAGAGTAAAATGCTAACACTGCTACTGTGTCTCTCATCTGGCCTAGGTGTGTGGCTAAAGTGAAGACCACCATGTGTGAGAGCAGCAATGGAAACAGTGTCAGAGGAAGATAGCCAGGAAACAAACAGGTTGTGGACAGTTGTAAGTTTGTTACAGACAGAGCGAGCATTCCAGAGGGCACATAAAAAGGGGGGGACTAGGCGCTGTTGGTTAATGGAGATGAGATTGTTGGTATTGTGTGACCTAGAGTTTTTGCAGAGGGAGACAGAGCGAGAGTGTAGAAGTGTGGTGATTGCTGCAGGGCCAGGGTTAGGAGAGACATCACCAGCAGCAAGCAGTAGTAGCAGTGAGAGTGACAGAACGTGAGAGTGAGATTTGTAGGTTTGCGTATGACTAGACACGGGAGAGTTAGAGGTGGAAGTGTTTGTAAGGAAACAGAATAGTTCATGAGAGGACACCATAGGGGATGAGAGAAGGGAGGGTGAGATATGGATAGTGTGGGGGTTGTTGTTATAGGGACATGCAGTGAGTTTTAGGAGAAGGGCAGGCAGAGAGAGCAGAAATGACATGGAGAACATTGTGTAGGTGTATAGTTATTAAGTTTACGTGTTAGTGGGACTCCAGTTTCCACCTCCAGTTTCTAACTCAAGTGAGTAACTCTGCCACTTCTAACAGAGCCACTTAGAATCCGAGAGCCACGACTGAAATGGTCCTTAGGCCTGCTGTATGTAGCAGTGAGAGTAATGAACTGGGTTGGGACTAATTTACAATAGGTAGATTTCATTAATATTTTGAAGATCCACTCCAAATTTTAGTATCTAATATAACATGTCTGCTTCTATACAGGTGCAATTCAAATAAATAAAATTATTAATAAATAGACTCATATTTTGGGGGGGAAATGCACTTACAAGTGTACTTTGGTATGCATAAATACTGGAAAGCTTGGAATGTGAAGACCAAAAGATCCAATTTCTAAACTTTCATGATCCATATAAACAACAATTTTATATGCGTAAATGTACTGTGCAGAATGTATTCAAAGTATCTATATATTTATGAATTAAAACAAGCCCTTTATATTGAGTGCTATATATGCAGCATTTTAAGAGGTCCAAAATGGTCTTCATATTGAATCTCAGTGTCCTTCCTGCAGCTTTCCTTTAAGGGCAAATGATTTAGTTTCTAAAATAAAACCAGAGGATACCCTAACTGTAACCTCAGAACTCTCAGCCCACATACAAATCTTCCTAACATTTCATTCCTGTAGGGCCTCCAGAAAATTTTGGGAGGTATGGTTTTTGTAGCAATGTTTGTTACAATGTTATAGATTATAACAAACACCACTGCCATAGTACTCAAGAAATGTACATACTGAGCCAACCTGACTATTATGTTATAGAAAGGAGCTAAGTCAAATTTGATAACAGGAGTAAATTAGAATATGTATTAAAATGTAATGCTCATAGTCATGAGGTAAATTTTGAGTTCACCATTCCTGTACCTTTTGTTTATTTGCTCTATATATTTAATATAATTATGCTTTTGAATCCTGTGCCTGAGTTCCCTTTGATATCCATGAAAAATAGTTTCCGTAAAGCATTTATTCTAAGAAGAGGCTAATAAAGTAAGATTACAAGGGTTGTCAAGTCATAAGAGCCTGAACATGCAGTTGAAATCCTTACTCTTAAAAAAAATCTGTGAGACTTCAAAGCTTTGATTAGATATTCATTCCACTATCTCCTGGAATTAAATGAATCATTTGTCAATCTTTAATTCTTAAAAAAATAAAAACGAATATCAATTTTAACAATATCATTGCTGCATAGAAATAGAGCTAAAACAATTACACATTGATCTCATTTATTAAAGATCTTTAGTATTCGACATATGCTTGTTGTACACTGTGTTGTGTTTAACCTCCTGGAATTGATTAAACGCATAGCAAAGCTGTCCTCAGAAGCCGCTATGTATAAGAGCTCCTGAGCAGGACAGATTGGTGGACTAATCAGGATCGGCATACATGCATAGCTGCCAATCAACGGCCATATCCAGCTGAGGATATTGATTCGCTGTATGTTTAATTGCTTTGTGAGGGTAAACATAAGACCAAATACATAGAAGTGTGTGAGGATTCAAACAGACCACTTTGTAAAGGCAAAATTATATTCAAAATTAATTGAGCCTTGCTTCACCTAGCCTATTAGGAAGTCTTGCTCTTGAAATGAGAACTTACTGCCAAGTGGGTAAAAGAACTACAACCACAAGAACTTCTAAACCATTCTTGAAAAAAGGTAAACGTTAATGTTGGTAAGTACAGAATAATCACATGTCTATATTCTTGTAGAAAAATAGTTTTGTTGGATAGAATGAGAAGCATCTCAAGAATAAAGGGTGTTCTGATAGCGTCATCAGTATATTTAATGTAAACGCCAGCAAAGCATGCGGTATTCATAAATACTTTACCACCCCTGTGAATTATCTTGTCTTGCTTTTGCAAAGCTCATGAGGTTGTTAAATGTTTTTCCTTTAATTTTTCTTTTACATTTGTTAAGAATGTATTTTGTGCAGGCATTTTATACATTTTTTTATTACCCCATTTTAACTCATTTGCTTTGCTTGCTTTGTAAGGATTTGAAGGTGTGTTTGTGATGCTGGTAATTGTTTTATGCAGCAAAGTGAACTGTTAGAAAATAGATGTGGCTCTATGGACAATTCATAGCTATGATGAGGGGTTTGTATTGCACAATTTTATAGTTGCAATGTTGCAGGTAGCTTTTTCAAAGAGATAGTTTCACAGATGGGTTTTATTGACTCAAGGCTATGGGGCCCATTTATCAAGCTCTGTACGGAAGGCTCGCCAGAAACACCAGTTATGAAGCAGCGGTCTAAAGACCGCTGCTTCATAACCTGTCCGCCTTCTCTGAGGAGGCGGACAGACATCACCACATTTCAACCCGATCGAATAAGATCGGGTTGATTGACACCCCCCTGCTAGCGGCCGATTGGCCGCAAATATGCAGGGAGCAGCGTTGCACCAGCAGTTCGCAAGAGCTGCTGGTGCAATGCTGAATGCGGAGAGCGTATTGCATTTTATTACCGCATTTCTAATGAATTACAGCATTTTATTACCGCATCTCTAATGAATTACAGCATTTTATTACCACATTTCTAATTAATTACATTTCATTACCATATTTCTAGTGAATTACAGCATTTTATTACCGCATTTCTAATGAATTACAGCATTTTATTACTGTATTTCTAATGAATTACAGCATTTTATTTCCGCATTTGGAATGAATTACAGCATTTTATTAGCGCATTTCTAATGAATTACAGCATTTTATTACCACATTTCTAATGAATTACAACATTTCATTACTACATTTTTAATGAATTTCAGCATTTTATTACTGTATTTCTAATTATTTACAACATTTTATTACTGTATTTCTAATGAATTACAGCATTTTATATTACTGTATTTCTAATGATTTACAGCATGTTATTACTGTATTTCTAATGATTTACAGCATGTTATTACTGTATTTCTAATGAAGTACAGCATTTTATTACTGTATTTCTAATTATTTACAACATTTTATTACTGTATTTCTAATGAATTACAGCATTTTATATTACTGTATTTCTAATGATTTACAGCATGTTATTACTGTATTTCTAATGATTTACAGCATGTTATTACTGTATTTCTAATGAAGTACAGCATTTTATTACTGTATTTCTAATTATTTACAACATTTTATTACTGTATTTCTAATGAATTACAACATTTTATTACTGTATTTCTAATGAATTACAGCATTTTATTACCGCATTTCTAATGAATTACAGCATTTTATTACCGCATTTCTAATGAATTACAGCATTTTATTACCGCATTTCTAATGAATTACATTTCATTACCACATTTCTAATGAATTACAACATTTCATTACCACATTTCTAATGAATTACAGCATTTTATTACTGTATTTCTAATGAATTACAGAATTTTAAATTACCGCATTTGGAATGGATTACAGAATTTTATTACCGCATTTGGAATGAATTACAGCATTTCATTACCGCATTTCTAATGAATTACAGCATTTCATTACCAAATTTCTAATGAATTACAGCATTTTATTAACACATTTCTAGTGAATTACAGCATTTTATTGCCGCATTTCTAATAAATTGAAGCATTTCATTGCCGCATTTCTAATGAATAACAGCATTGTATTACCGCATTTGGAATGAATTACAACATTTCATTACGTCACTTTTAATGAATTACAGCATTTGACTGCATTTTGAATGAATGACAGCATTTCATTACCACATTTCTAATGAATTACAGCACTGTATTACCGTAAGCGAACAGACTATAATAGATCACACCATATATCTTACCTGGCCTCAGTTTAAGGACAATTTTCTGTGGAGCAATCTGTGTAACGTATGAGCTGTTTTCTTCGATACCTTCAGTGAGTGGTTTATTTTTATGTATTTCTACTTTGGATACTGTATACTCAATATTATCTAATAAACATCCTCTTGATAAAAGACCTTCTCTTGTGTCACATCGTTCCCAAACTTCCAGTGAATCTGTAAAATTCTGTAAGGAGTTTGAAAAAAAAAAATTAACACAAATTCTAACTCCATTTTCTAATAAAGATTAATGTTTATAATCAACATTCTACTCCAGTGGTACAGTAATTGCAACAGTGTCTTGAGAGAAATAAGAATCAATTAGAAAACTTGAAATGCTTAGTCTTTTGACTCAATTTGCTTATTTCCTGTGAATGAATATATTATGCAAATCAAATGTCAACGTGAAGCAGCTACAACAAAAATAATTATATGAATTATCTTGCACATTAATAATGCTAATATAAAGGTCATATGATTCATATTAATATATATGCAAACTGTGACATACAATTTGAAGAATGACAGCAGGCACTCTGAAATATTTAGTGTTTAGTTGCTATAATATTTCAATTTAAACTGGATTAATTATTGCTCTGTGCCCCAGTGTGGTTTAGAAATATTGAAATTCAATGTTTGAATGGTTATAGCTCTGCAGAATCTGATGGCACATTACAAATAATGATAATAATAATCAAACCTCACATCAGACCAAAGGCTCTAACGCCTCTTTATATATACCCACTTCAGATTTTTGTCCTTAAGACATTTGTCAAATATATTTTCACGTCAGATTTCAGATTAGATCTAATGACCATGAAGATTTCTAATTCTATATGCCCACATAAGGCCTATGATTCTGTAGCATCTGCCAGTCATATGCCTACATCTGACCTCATATTATAACCCCCAAGGTCTTGTCAACCATAAGCCAACATCCTAACTCAGATCAGACCCATGGCTCTGGAGCTCGCATCTGTCATACTTTCACATGAGACCCAAGATCAGACCCATGCCCGGAAAATACTGTCTGCCATACGACCAGATCAGAACTCAGATCAGACCCATGGCTCTGGAGCTCCTCTCAGATATATGCCCACATTAGTTCTCAGATGAAACCCTGAGCTCTGAGGCTCCTGATAATCATATGCATACATCAGGCCTTAGATCTGACCTATGACCATATACAGTACTGTGCAAAAGTCTTGGGCCATCATTAGATTTGTTGTTTAAGTAATGGTATAATGACCATATATAATGATTTCTCAGTTTCTTTATTAGAATATAACCAGAAAATACAGGATATTTGTATGCAGCATTAAAAAACAGAAACAAACTGAAAAAAATTATTCTATAGGCTAAAGTGGCAAGTATTTAGTGTGACCTCCCCTTACACTTGAGCAATAGCAGGAACCTGGCTCTCGTAAACCTAAATGGAATGAAACCCTAATTAATGTCATTGCTAACAACTGTATTTCTCCTACTATTTCATGTCAAAATGACTGCTGTGAAAAAGGCTTGCTAATAAGACCAACTTCCAATCACATCATTCTATTCAAAATGCCAAAGATCACAGAATTTGACAGACATAAAATCATACTTTTCCATCTGCAAGGTCAATCTCAAAGGAAAATCAGCAAACAAACCAGGAGAGGTCAAAGACAATAAGGAAGAAAACTTTCAAAACCTGATAGAAGTTCCTTAGAATTTCTGCTTTGGGAGACCAGAAGTCATCCAGTAAGGACCTGGCTCAGCATCTGGCAGCTTCATCGGGATGCCAAGTTGACCCTTCTACAGTCCGAAGAAGCTTGATCAGGAAAGGTCTTTTTGGAAGGGTAGCAGCCAAGAAACCACTTTATAAGAAGGGGAACCAGGTGAAAAGGCTAAGATGTACTAAAGCTCACAAAGATTGGAATGAAGATCAGTGGAAAAGAGTATTATGGAGTGACAAATCCAAGTTTGACATTTTTGGGTCCAATCGTCGACAATATGTGAGAAGAAGAGTTGAAGAGAGATGGAAGAATTTGAGCTTGTGGCCTTCAGTGAAACATAGTGGAGGGTCTGTCCTAGTTTGGGGCTGCATTTCTGTGAGTGGTGTTGGCGATATTGTCTGAATTGATGGGATCATGAATGCTGAACAGTACAGACAGGTTTTAATTCATCATGCCATTCCTTCTGGTAAGAGCCTGATTGGGAATTGTTTTATTTTCCAGGATGCTAACGATCCCACGAACACTGTGAATGCAGTGAAATCATATTTGGATAGAAAAACAGCTGCTAAAACACTGACAGTCATGGACTGGCCTTCACATAGTCCAGAGCTGAATATTATAGAGGCAGTATGGGATCACCTGGACAGAGAAAGAAATAAAAGACAACCTAAATCTAAAGAAGAACTCTGGGAAGTGCTGAAAGACGCCTGGTATAATATACCAGAAGATTACTTCAGAAAACTTCAGGCAGTCTCCCCAAAAGAGTTCAAGATGTGCTTAGTGCCAAGGGAGGTCACACTAAACACTGACTTTTGCCTGAAGAAGCCATTTTGCTCTGAAAATTCAGTTTGTTTATATTTTGTGTACATATTTCCTGTATTTTCTGTTTGTATCAAAAGAAACAAAAAACAAAATATGGATTGTCATTAAAACTTTGCTAAAACAACAAAGCTGGTAGTGGCCTAAGACTTTTGCACATTACTGTACCTCCAGTCAGCAATATGCCCCCATCAAACCTCAGATTAGACCTATGGTCCTGAAGCTCCTCTCAGACATATGCCCACATTAGTCCCTCAGCTCTAAGATTCCTGTAAGTCATAAGCATACATCAGGCCTTAGATTTGACCTATGGTCATATAGCTCCCATCAGCAATATGCCCCCATCAAACCTCAGATTAGACCCATGGTCCTGAAGCTCCTCTCAGACATATGCCCACATTAGACCCCCAGCTCTAAGGTTCCTGTAAGTCATATGCATACATCAGGCCTTAGATTTGACCTATGGTCATATAGCTCCCGTCAGCAATATGCCCCCATCAAACCTCAGATTAGACCCATGGTCCTGAAGCTCCTCTCAGACATATGCCCACATTAGACCCTCAGCTCTAAGGTTCCTGTAAGTCATATGCATACATCAGGCCTTAGATTTGACCTATGGTCATATAGCTCCCATCAGCAATATGCCCCCATCAAACCTCAGATTAGACCCATGGTCCTGAAGCTCCTCTCAGATATATGCCTACATTAGACACTGAGGCTCCTGTTAGTGATATGCAAACATCAGGCTTTAGATCTGACCTATAGCCATATATCTCCTGCAGCAATATGCCCACATCAAACCTCAGATCAGACCCATGGTCCTGAAGCTCATCTCAGATATATGCACATATGTATAACCTCAAATCAAGCCTATAGATAAAACCCAAGACAGACCCTTTCTATGGCTTTATTTCCATTGTTATTGTAAACTGAGTTAACTGTCTGGTGGTGACATAAAACATCTCTATAGACTTTAATGTAGAGACTTGTAGCCACCAGTTTACACAGTTTACAACAGTAATAGAAGCTAGGCCTATGTTTTTTACCACAAATGGGATAAACACACAGGTAAAGTCCTGCTTTAAAGCTGCAAGTACTGTGGCTCTTGGGCAAAAAAGACTCAGATGATCAAGGAGTCGCACACTCACCAATTACTAACATTGTCCTGCTTAATTAGCGGGGGTAAATACAAAGGCCTAGTTTCTATTGCAGCTGTAATCTGTGTAAACTGGTGGTAACTTAAACATCTAACATCAAACTTGTTTTAAACTGGTGGCAATAACAGCAGCAATTGAAACGAGGACATAATCAGTAATACAAAAATGAGATGCTTCAACAAATTAGAGAATGCACGTTTTGCTTTAGATCGTCCCTTTAAAGCTGCCAGTGCCAAATTCTGTTTGAACAGCATAATAGTTTTACAAATGAAATAATTGATGGTCATATTGCAAATAAAACAAGGCCACATGTATGTAACTCAGTAATACAATAAGTAGCAATGCATTGGACTAACATATTAAAAGCAAAGATTGTTTTAAACTTTCCCTTTTTCCTCAGTTTTGAATCTCTATTATTGTTTTTTATCTGATCATTCACAAAAGGTGTGTAATTTTTTTTAATATTATTTGTATTATGAAATGAAAGTAAAGTCAAAATACAAATTCATAATTCAGATAGAGCATGCAGTTTTAAACAACTTTTCAATTAATTTAATTTGTTCCGTTGATATTCTTTTTTGAAGAGTAAGGCTAGGTAGATTAATGAGAAGGCATACATGTGTCTTTGGAACCTTTATGGCAGCAGTGCTTGCAACTATGTGTAGCATTGCTATAAACATTGTTCAAAACAATGCTGCCAGATGGCTAAATACATACGCATGCTCCTGAGCTCACCTAGGAGCTGCCCACAGAGAATGCTCTAAAAAACATGCTGGCAAGTGATGGAGCTTGCTTGAAAGGGAACTTAGCTGGGAAAAGGGAAGTTAGCAGGGGGCAGAGGGCACACTTTAACAATTAAATCCTGCAGCCAATTCAAATCTGATTACTTTGCTTTCAGAACTTAGGCCCATATTTATCAAGCTCCATACGGAGCTTGAAGGGCCGTGTTTCTGGCGAGTCTTCAGACTCGCCAGAAACACAAGTTATGAAGCAGCGGTCTAAAGACCGCTGCTCCATAACCTTGTCCGTCTGCTCTGAGCAGGCGGACAGGAATCGCCTGAAATCAACCCGATCGAGTACGATCGGGTTGATTGACACCTCCCTGCTGGCGGCCGCGAGTCAGCAGGGGGCGGCGTTGCACCAGCAGCTCTTGTGAGCTGCTGGTGCAATGTTAAATGCGGAGAGCGTATTGCTCCCCGTATTCAGCGAGGTCTGTCGGACCTGATCCATAGTGTCGGACCTTTGATAAATAGAGGCCTTAGTATCTGAATTATCACTTTTATTTTCATATACATGTTTTTTTCTATTAGGGTAATAAGTGTTTTGTGTATTTTGACACAATCTCTCCATTTCTTATAGAATCTCAGAAGCCCAGAGATCTATAGAGAATTTAGGCCCTAGGTTACATGTCATGTACCTGCACGAATATGCCATGATGCACATAGTACAATATCACTAAGGTTAAGTTTCCTGGGCTTAAGGCAAAAGAAGATTTTTATTTGGAAACAGATTTGTAACTTAGTATTACAGATGCAACTTTATGCAACTTGTTGAACACATTTTTACCAAGATTTTGATGTATAATAGAAGCAAATATGCAAAACATATGTTACTTTATTAAATGCTAGAGATGGATGTTTTGTTTTTGTAAAAAAGATGTTTATGTGTATATATGTGTATCTAAGTTTATATTGATTACATACACATACATATGCATACATATATTCACACATATATTCTGTACATGCATGATATACATTTATACATACCCACATACATATACATATATATATATAAATGTGTGTCTGTGTGTAGATTTCTTTATTTTATTATAATATAGAAGTGTTTTTTATGCTTTTATTCTAGCCCTAAGACTTTACTAAATTTTCAGCACTGAACGCAACACATATGTAGGGTTCACATACGTCCAAGGAAACCACAAAAGTCCTGGATTTAATTGAATAAAAAAAAGTCCCACCCGGTTCTTTATAAATCTCAGTTTTTATTATTGCACATGAAGAGGCTCAGTAACACTCCATCCTAGTGTTGTTCCCCTCCCTCTTTTTTTTTTTTTTTTCTAACCTTCAGTTAAAGGACCAGTCAACACTGTAGATTTGCATAATCAACAAATGCATGATAAGAAGACAATGCAATAGCACTTAGTCTGAACTTCAAATGAGAAGTAGATTTTTGTTAAATAAATTGAAAAGTTATGTCTATTTCCACTCCCCATCTATCATGTAACAGCCATCAGCCAATCACAAATGCATATACGTATATGCAGTGAATTCTTGCACATGCTCAGTAGGATTTGGTGACTCAAAAAGTGTAAATATAAAAAGACTGTGCACATTTTGTTAATGGAAGTAAATTGGAAAGTTGTTTAAAATTGCCTGCTGTATCTGAATCATGAAATTTAATTTTGACTTGAGTGTCCCTTTAAGGAGCTAATACTGTGGAGTATGCCCATACCTTGAGTCTCTACTTCTCAAGCTACATCACAGAGGAGCTTTTATACCATGTCTGGCATTTCCTCTATAATGGGTTACTTCCTGTTTTCTGCAATTCTCTACGCTAGTGCCATTGCTACGGTGCCGAGCCGTGTTTGGCTGTGAAGTAGTCTTGCAGGTACCCTGTTATCGCCTTTTCTGGGAGAGAGAGGAGATTTGGTGTGATTTCCGCACCAGCGCTGTTTCATCACGGGCAAGCAGGATCGTGCTGTGGTGTGGGCTTGGTTTTGGCGCTGTCTCCCTGGTTAGATGTACAGGTATACCCTGCTCATACAGCGGGTTAGGGACTGGAGCCCAGCTGTAAAGTGAAAACCACCTTAAAGTGAAACAAGGCAGTTTTAGCTTTCTTTTCACTTGCCAGTGTGTTTAAAAACTTGAAAACATGTTTGAACTAACATATATTAGGGGTGCAATAGTGCTACGTTTAGTTTAACACTAGCACAGCACAGTGTTCAATTAGTATTTAATAAATACTGTACCTGTAAAATAGTGTACAATATGCAGACTATAGCACTGAGACACAGATTGCACTGTAATGCTGTAAACAGAGTGAACTGTGCATAGCAAAATGGTGCCAATCACTTTTCTCGCAAACTCACGATGAGTACAGCACTGTTTCAAAATCTTTGGAGGCTGAACTTCAGCTCCACAAAGCGCTGTATTAGCGAAGCGCTGTAAAGTGAAGCGCTATAAAGTGAGGTATTCCTGTATTTGATGAGGTTTCTGATGCACAGTGTTTCTTCTCCTTGCTAACGGTTTTTAGTATTTTTGCAACTTTTGTATATCTTGTGTGTTATTTATTTTGTGTAGTATTCTGACAGCACTAGCCATTTTTAAGCGTTATCCCCCCTCATTCCAGTCAAATATCGCATTGTTCAGATTTTGTGGAAGAGTATTATGGCAACCCTATACATCACTGCTTGTGATATGAATGAAGATAGCACACCCTGCACTATCCATTAAAAGTATAGTGCTAAAAAACAGATTCTTGCAAAGAGGGTATTCACAGGACTTGCAGTGTAGAGATTACCGCAACCTGGGCAAGCGGCTCCTGACCCGTAAACCCCTGAATCTATATGGGCGTAAGACTCCTGACCTCCTGGAGTGCCGTAGCCTGTAGCGGGGGATCAGACCGTAGAAAGTATCAAAAGCAAAAAATAGGCAGGCACTCTCCAAACCGCAAAGTGTTTAAAAGCAGTAACACTTTATTGGAACATTTTAAAAGAATGTATGCAGACAAGGCAGTGAAGGCAGTGAAGGTAACAGAAGGGAACATTCTTTTAAAATGTTCCAATAAATAAATAAATAAAGTGTTACTGCTTTTAAACACTTTGCGGTTTGGAGAGTGCCTGCCTATTTTTTGCATTTGGTATTCACAGGACCTACTAGACAAAGCACAAGACGAAGCGGGACTAGTATATATCTCCAATAGACGTAATAGAAAATCATTTCATGAAGAAACCGTGGTTATTAGTTCACCCTATTCTCCACAGTTTAACAAAATTGTTTCTATTAAAAAAAAGCATTTGAGTTTACTGGATAATAATACACTTCTGGCCCCTTATTTAAAAAATTGCAAATTTGTTTCAAAACATCCTGTAACCTTGGGCTCTAAATTGTCACCAAGCATGATTACAACCAGTGAAAAAAATGCAAATAAAGAAACTTGACTTCATTCAGAAGGGAACTTCAAGTGCACAAACTTTAGTTGCAAATCATGCTCAGTTTTAATAACTGGCAAAGAGTTCAGGTTTTCTGTAACACAACAAAAGTTTGAAATACACTTGTATTCAACCTGTAGAGCCAAGTGGGTAATTTACCTCATTACATGAAATTTATGCCAGGTACAATATGTTGGCCAAACCTCACGATGTTCCGCTCCGTACTAGAGTTTGTGAACATATGAGGGATGTTGAAAATTATAATAAAGATTCGACAATAGCATTTCAATGAGACGCATTTTACCAATAGTCCATATTTTGGGGTACAAATCATTGATAGGGCCAATAGACAACTTAGGGGAACTTTTTTAGCTATTAAATTAAAAAGCAGGTTTCCCTTGGGGATGAACTTTGAATGGGACTATGGGAAATCTCCTATTTCACAGGTTAGCCTCCACCATAAAACAATCTGTTAATTGACTGATATAATTAATAACCTTTGTTCTCTTTGCCTTGTTAAGTATGTTTTATTCCCCTCTAGTAAATGTTAGATTGAGTTACTGTACTAGTAGCTACCCTAATAGTGTAATTTTAAATATAAACTATAATCCAATCTAACAACAAAAAAACAAAAACAATCCTTTCTTTTTTGATTATTAACAAATACATTGTGTAAAAATATAATTAAACTTTCACATCCTTTTTTAGTAAGCACAGAATAATAATAAATAAAAATTATGTGACACTTTACTAACCAACATAATTAGGCATAATTTCTTCTTTTATAAGCACAATCTGTTTTTAATGTTTTCTAGTCCACCTTAAGAAAGAAATAGGCGGTCCTCACTACTTGCTGTGATTGGTTGAATCTGCTTTAAGTATTAGGTGGTGGTGTGCTTCAATTACCTATGATTAAGCACTAAAAAGAGCACGAAACACATCAGGGGTTCACTGCCTAACTTGCCTGCACCAAGATCTTTGCATTTTAAGTTTTCTAATAAAGATAAATTTTACTTTTACCCCTGGAGTGCTCTGGACTCTTCTTGTACAGTGCTAACATTCTCTGGTAAATATATTTTACCATTCACTTGTAATACCATAATAAGTTATATTCTTAGCACAAAGTTGCCATATGGCTAGTGCACACTGCGCTTTCAGTAGCGTTCCACTTGTAATCTAAGCTTGTATGGGCGATTACATTTTTACTTTGATGTACAGTTAGGGCACAGACATACATTTAATGCTTGCTTCAAAATAAACAGCTTTAATTTAACCCCTTTCACGCACAAACTACTTTTAGGTTGTTTAAATCATGCTGTTTCAAAAGCATGATTAACATTTTAGAGTTTACTGTCCCTTTAAGCAGACTTTCTGCAAGAGGTGTTTGCAGCCAGGGTCACAATGATCTTTGGAAACAGATCTTACACTAAACACAAATCCTTCTTATAAAAGGTGCTCTTATTCTCTAGCTCTGCAATTTTGTAGGTGAACATATTGTTCAAAATGAAACTTAAATGGTTTTGAATAACTCATTTTACAAAATGGCAACAGTATAACTTGTTCATTTAAAATATTCGTCTTTCAGATTGTAAAGTCAAGTTTTAAAGGGATATGAAACCCAATTTAGAGCATGCAATGTTAAGCAAACTTCTAATTTATTCCTGTTATCAATTTTTCTTCATTCTCTTGGTATCTTTATTTGAAAAAGCAGGAATGTAAGCTTAGGAGCCAGCCCATTTAGGTTCAGCACCTGGGTAGCATTTGCTGATTGATGGCTACATTTGTATGTATATTTAAATATGAGTGTTATAATGATAAAAAAAACTTTAGAAAGCCAGGAGAAATATAGGTAAAAATAGCCTACAATAATGCTTTCAAATGTCCAGAGTATAAGTTCTCACTCAAGTATAAAAAAGCCTAAACAATTCTAGTTTTCATTGCTCACAAACAATAATTCTCAATTCACATTCTCCCATAATCTTTCAAATCATATTGAACCTTTGTTGCTAAATGAGCCAATTCTGCACAAGGACTTACAATGTTGTTTTGCACTTGTATGGAGTTAAAGCCAAAATGTTTCCCCTATCATGCAATGTTTTAGAGCTTTTAGGCCTTGAAATGAAAGTGTCATGAAGCCCAAAACTTATTTTGTGATTCAGATAGAGCGTGCACATTTTAAACAACTTTCTAGTTTACTTCTATTATAACATTTCTTTGTTTTCTTGGTATTTTTTGTTAAATAGCATGGACGTAAGCTCAGGAGTGTGCACGTGTCTAGATCACCATATGGCACTATATGGCAGCAGCACTATTTCATACAGTGTAGTGCTCCAGAAACAACCTTGTCATCTCTTCCGCAAATAATAACATGGGAGCAAAGCAAATTTGATAATAAAAGTAAATTGGAATTTTTTTTTAAATTGTATTCTCAGATTGAATCACACACACAAAATGTGAGGGTTTCATATCCCTTTAATAACATACAGGGGGCATACTGCTCACATTAGTACAATGCAGCATGCTATAGCTAAATGACTTATTTTTTTAAGCAGAAGGCACTGGCTGTTTGAGACACTGATATCTTCCTTTGGTTTCTTCTCATATATTGATTCTGTTATCAATAAAGCAGTTGCACAGTCTGTTTCATTCTTGTATGAAAAACATTTTTTAATATTCCGAGACAGGAAGTTGATTGTGCCCTGGGTGTCTATAAAAGCTCTGATTGATTCCACCCACTGTGTTCTGTCTCAGTGTGGTGAGTCAGAGACCAACTCTTATCATCCTAGATATTTGACCTACTACGCTCTCTGAAATATAAAAGAACATTGGATCAGACTTTTCTCTGGCAGGCTGGGTGCATAAGAAAAGATCAAATCACAAGCTTATTTGCTTTACATAAAAATTGTGAGCATTGCTGTTGAAAAGTGACAGATTTACATAAGCCTGTGTAAGATTGTTAGCTACAGACATTGTAAAAATTAGCAGCAAACGTAAAATAATATTGGATCTCTTTAAACTGTTTATATTAAGTGCTGCATTAAAAGCATCATTTTATCTTCCATGTCTGCTAAAGTCGACAAGTGGATTCATTCTTTGATTTTTAGTCATGGTTTTGTTATATCAATAAGTAAATATATCTATTAGAATTCAATATCTGTTATTATTGAAAATATAGAGTTATACTATATCTACAGCAGTTTTACTGAAAGAGGGTGGTTGATACATAAGTAGATTACAAGTGGATCGCTAATTTATCCCGTTTGCTGGCGTACAATAAATAACCAGCCATTACAAGTGGCTGGTTATTGCCACCGTGAGCTCGCAGTAGCAATTAGCGCTAATAAAATTAACCAGAGATCAGATTTCTGGTTAATTTTATAAATGTCCCCCAAATGCCCCCAAACTTAAGTGTAATATATTTTATTAAAAAATAAAGAGTGAAGCATCTTTATTTTTTTTAATAAAATAACTGCAAAAAGCAGTTATATGGGGCTAAAGTTGGCATCTGTGGGGTGTTAGAAAAGTGCCTTTACATTGCGGTCTATAGGAAATGTGTGTTCCCTGTAAATATATATGTATATGCTTATATACATATAAACACATAACTATATATGATAAGCATATGCATATATATTTACAATTAGCTGCCATCACTGCGCAACTTACCCCCTTCAATGCGCTACTTTCTCATGCAGTTTCTCACGGCATGAGAACAAGGCTCCCATTGGAGCTTTGGAAGCGTGCTCTTGTGTGGGCAACGCTTCACAGCAATGTGAACACGAGCATTAGCCTTGGAATCAACTTGTAATACCAGCGCACATTTGCATGCACTGGTATTACTCAGTGGAGCGCACTTGTATTCTGGCCCAAAATGTTTTATGTTTATGTGCTTAAAAAAAAGGGATTTTAATTACTTAAAAAACTGCTGGCAAATTATGTGTGAGTTGTCAGTGAACTTAATTAAAAAAGTTACAACACACTGCAAACCTCTCAGGGGATAGAGCATCCTGTGGTGTGGGAATGTGCCTTTTAGCTTGGAAATATACCTGGAGTCTGGATTTTTGTAGTAAAAATAAATTACTCTTCATTTGAAAAAGGAGGCAATATCCTTAATTTAGATAACTAATGTGTAGTCTATGGTCTATGTAAAAATGACAAATATTAATACCTAAATTATCCATGTTGATAATAAATGCATTTTCTGCATGTCCAGTTATTGTTTTGGGGTGGCAATACAGTACTGGCCTAAGACACTGGCCTAACATAGGCTATGTAAGTTGTAGAGTCATTATTCTTAAAACTCTTCTATAGCATGCAAATGAAACAGCACTTCTATTTTTCAAAAACTCGTAAGGCATTTAAAATTCCCTTCAAGGGCTACACTGGCATGTTTGGGAGGTTACTTTGGAATGTTATTTTTAAGACAGTGCTTAGCATGTTGGCTTGTTCCTAAAATTAGTAAACCAGTAGTAACTCAGCAGGCTAGTGTGGGAGTTAGTATTATTAGAATTAAATCTTGAATTCTTTATATAATATTAATACATCTAAACCATTAATGAAACAATGGCTTAGCCATAACAATTAACAATAATGTCCACACTATCTAGACATAAGAGATAGTACCAAGAAAACTTGTGGAAAACCATTGCATATACAAATTGTTTTTCTATTTATATTTTTTCAGTTATTTCTAATATTTTAGTTTTTGATCATAACAGTTCACATATTTATGCACCAGAAGCTGGTAAAGCCTTCAATCAACAATATAATTTTCTTAATTATGCACTTGTTTATTTAAGCAAATTGCTTTGCATTACCTTCTGAGAGCACCAAGCACAGTGTGGTCCTGATTTCAAGCAGTCTCCACAGGTCACTGCACTTCCCAAAGAGCAACTTCCTAAATTCAACAAAAAAGCAGTAATTATTTATCTACATGGGCAAAACAAACAACACAATACATAGACCATTCTCACGGTGAGTAACACCTATTAGTTTTGGACTTCAGTCATAACTTGATATATTCATTTTGATGAATAATACTTTCACTTAATGTGTAGTACAGAGACACTAAGAC
Organism: Bombina bombina; assembly: GCF_027579735.1. Classification (NCBI taxonomy): domain Eukaryota; kingdom Metazoa; phylum Chordata; class Amphibia; order Anura; family Bombinatoridae; genus Bombina; species Bombina bombina. The sequence continues at coordinate 419,921,155 of NC_069499.1, forward strand.
CTAGATTTGGAGTTTGGCGTTAGCCGCTAAAACCAGAGTTAGAGGCTCCTAACGCTGGTTTTAGGCTACCGCCGGTATTTGGAGTCACTCAAAATAGGGTCTAACGCTCACTTTTCAGCCGCGACTTTTCCATACCGCAGATCCCCTTACGTAAATTGCGTATCCTATCTTTTCAATGGGATTTTTATAACTCCGGTATTTAGAGTCGTTTCTGAAGTGAGCGTTAGACATCTAACGACAAAACTCCAGCCGCAGGAAAAAAGTCAGTAGTTAAGAGCTTTCTGGGCTAACGCCGGTTTCTAAAGCTCTTAACTACTGTACTCTAAAGTACACTAACACCCATAAACTACCTATGTACCCCTAAACCGAGGTCCCCCCACATCGCCGGCACTCGAATAATTTTTTTTAACCCCTAATCTGCCGACCGCCACCTACGTTATCCCTATGTACCCCTAATCTGCTCCCCCTAACACCGCCGACCCCTGTATTATATTTATTAATCCCTAATCTGCCCCCCTCAACGTCGCCTCCATCTGCCTACACTTATTAACCCCTAATCTGCCGACCGCAAAGCGCCGCCACCTACGTTATCCTTATGTACCCCTAATCTGCTGCCCCTAACACCGCCGACCCCTATATTATATTTATTAACCCCTAATCTGCCCCCCACAACGTCGCCTCCACCTGCCTACACTTATTAACCCCTAATCTGCCGAGCGGACCTGAGCGCTACTATAATAAAGTTATTAACCCCTAATCCGCATCACTAACCCTATAATAAATAGTATTAACCCCTAATCTGCCCTCCCTAACATCGCCGACACCTAACTTCAATTATTAACCCCTAATCTGCCGACTGGAGCTCACCGCTACTCTAATAAATGTATTAACCCCTAAAGCTAAGTCTAACCCTAACACTAACACCCCCCTAAGTTAAATATAATTTACATCTAACGAAATTAATTAACTCTTATTAAATAAATTATTCCTATTTAAAGCTAAATACTTACCTGTAAAATAAATCCTAATATAGCTACAATATAAATTATAATTATATTATAGCTATTTTAGGATTAATATTTATTTTACAGGTAACTTTGTATTTATTTTAACCAGGTACAATAGCTATTAAATAGTTAAGAACTATTTAATAGCTAAAATAGTTAAAATAATTACAAAATTACCTGTAAAATAAATACTAACCTAAGTTACAATTAAACCTAACACTACACTATCAATAAATTAATTAAATAAACTACCTACAATTACCTACAATTAACCTAACACTACACTATCAATAAATTAATTAAACACAATTCCTACAAATAAATACAATTAAATAAACTAGCTAAAGTACAAAAAATAAAAAAGAACTAAGTTACAAAAAATAAAAAAATATTTACAAACATAAGAAAAATATTACAACAATTTTAAACTAATTACACCTACTCTAAGCCCCCTAATAAAACAACAAAGCCCCCCAAAATAAAAAATGCCCTACCCTATTCTAAATGACTAAAGTTAAAAGCTCTTTTACCTTACCAGCCCTGAACAGGGCCCTTTGCGGGGCATGCCCCAAGAAGTTCAGCTCTTTTGCCTGTAAAAACAAACATACAATACCCCCCCCCAACATTACAACCCACCACCCACATACCCCTAATCTAACCCAAACCCCCCTTAAATAAACCTAACACTAAGCCCCTGAAGATCTTCCTACCTTGTCTTCACCTCACCGGGTATCACCGATCGGTCCTGGCTCCGATATCTTCATCCAACCCAAGCGGGGGCTAGACATCCACTGAAGAAGTCCAGAAGAGGGTCCAAAGTCTTCATCCTATCCGGGAAGAAGAGGCGATCCGGACCGGCAACCATCTTGATCCAAGCGGCATCTTCTATCTTCATCCGATGACGACCGGCTCCATCCTGAAGACCTCCACCGCGGACCCATCTTCTTCCGGCGACGTCCAACTGAAGAATGACGGTTCCTTTAAGGGACGTCATCCAAGATGGCGTCCCTCGAATTCCGATTGGCTGATAGGATTCTATCAGCTAATCGGAATTAAGGTAGGAATATTCTGATTGGCTGATGGAATCAGCCAATCAGAATCAAGTTCAATCCGATCAGCCAATAGAATGCGAGCTCAATCTGATTGGCTGATTGGATCAGCCAATCGGATTGAACTTGATTCTGATTGGCTGATTCCATCAGCCAATCAGAATATTCCTACCTTAATTCCGATTGGCTGATAGAATCCTATCAGCCAATCGGAATTCGAGGGACGCCATCTTGGATGACGTCCCTTAAAGGAACCGTCATTCTTCAGTTGGACGTCGCCGGAAGAAGATGGGTCCGCGGTGGAGGTCTTCAGGATGGAGCCGGTCGTCATCGGATGAAGATAGAAGATGCCGCTTGGATCAAGATGGTTGCCGGTCCGGATCGCCTCTTCTTCCCGGATAGGATGAGGACTTTGGACCCTCTTCTGGACTTCTTCAGTGGATGTCTAGCCCCCGCTTGGGTTGGATGAAGATATCGGAGCCAGGACCGATCGGTGATACCCGGTGAGGTGAAGACAAGGTAGGAAGATCTTCAGGGGCTTAGTGTTAGGTTTATTTAAGGGGGGTTTGGGTTAGATTAGGGGTATGTGGGTTGTAATGTTGGGGGGGGGGGTATTGTATGTTTTTTTTTTACAGGCAAAAGAGCTGAACTTCTTGGGGCATGCCCCGCAAAGGGCCCTGTTCAGGGCTGGTAAGGTAAAAGAGCTTTTAACTTTAGTCATTTAGAATAGGGTAGGGCATTTTTTATTTTGGGGGGCTTTGTTGTTTTATTAGGGGGCTTAGAGTAGGTGTAATTAGTTTAAAATTGTTGTAATATTTTTCTTATGTTTGTAAATATTTTTTTATTTTTTGTAACTTAGTTCTTTTTTATTTTTTGTACTTTAGCTAGTTTATTTAATTGTATTTATTTGTAGGAATTGTATTTAACTAATTTATTGATAGTGTAGTGTTAGGTTAATTGTAGGTAATTGTAGGTAGTTTATTTAATTAATTTATTGATAGTGTAGTGTTAGGTTTAATTGTAACTTAGGTTAGTATTTATTTTACAGGTAATTTTGTAATTATTTTAACTATTTTAGCTATTAAATAGTTCTTAACTATTTAATAGCTATTGTACCTGGTTAAAATAAATACAAAGTTACCTGTAAAATAAATATTAATCCTAAAATAGTTATAATATAATTATAATTTATATTGTAGCTATATTAGGATTTATTTTACAGGTAATTATTTATCTTTAAATAGGAATAATTTATTTAATAAGAGTTAATTAATTTCGTTAGATGTAAATTATATTTAATTTAGGGGGGTGTTAGTGTTAGGGTTAGACTTAGCTTTAGGGGTTAATACATTTATTAGAATAGCGGTGAGCTCCGGTCGGCAGATTAGGGGTTAATAAGTGTAGGCAGGTGGAGGCGACGTTGTGGGGGGCAGATTAGGGGTTAATAAATATAATACAGGGGTCGGCGGTGTTAGGGCCAGCAGATTAGGGGTACATAAGGATAACGTAGGTGGCGGCGCTTTGCGGTCGGCAGATTAGGGGTTAATTATTGTAGGTAGCTGGCTGCGACGTTGTGGGGGCAGATTAGGGGTTAATAAATATAATATAGGGGTCGGCGGTGTTGGGGCAGCAGATTAGGGGTACATAGGGATAATGTAAGTAGCGGCGGTTTACGGAGCGGCAGATTAGGGGTTAAAAATAAAATGCAGGTGTCAGCGATAGCGGGGGCGGCAGATTAGGGGTTAATAAGTGTAAGGTTAGGGGTGTTTAGACTCGGGGTACATGTTAGAGTGTTAGGTGCAGACGTAGGAAGTGTTTCCCCATAGCAAACAATGGGGCTGCGTTAAGAGCTGAATGCGGCTTTTTTGCAGGTGTTAGGTTTTTTTTCAGCTCAAACAGCCCCATTGTTTCCTATGGGGGAATCGTGCACGAGCACGTTTTTGAGGCTGGCCGCGTCCGTAAGCAACTCTGGTATTGAGAGTTGAAGCTGCGTTAAAAATGCTCTACGCTCCTTTTTTGGAGCCTAACGCAGCCTTTATGTGGACTCTCAATACCAGAGTTATTTTTATGGTGCGGCCAGAAAAAAGCGGGCGTTAGTTTTTCGGGTCGTTACCGACAAAACTCCAAATCTAGCCGTAAGGAAGTTATTTATATAAGATATGTAATTATATGTTATTAATCAATTGTGTAATTGTTTTCCTTATAGGCACATCAAATAAAACATTTTTTTGTCAGGGGAGGGATCCTCACAATTTTACTGAAGCAAAACTTAATAGACTAATATATAATTAAAAAATGATTATATGTGCCCTTATAACACACACTTAATAGACTTACCTCAGATAAGGTTTTTGAAAAACAGCCTTATAAATCTACATTTCCTATGTTTCATTTAGATTCTTTGAAGCAAACATGTAATTGTGAGGTAGATCAGAGATGCATTAATAGTACAAAGTGTATAAACAGTGCATGCCTCTAGAGCTCCTAGCCATACTAATAACCTAGTTATATATTTATATATTTTTTAAAATATAGGAAAAAAAGAGCACTCAAATAAAACACTTTTGCTTAAACCTTTATTATGAATAACACTTAGAATTTCACTATGAATATAAAAAAGGTGCAAGTCAATAAGTTGATTTCAATAGTAGAAAGGGGATCCTCACTATCAATGCAATAATAATACCTTCTACCTAATATGGCAATTAAAGTTGCACCTAGTTTAGGGATCAATTTACTAAACAAATAAATACTTCTTCAATACTTCTGTCAGCTGGCACTATTTCTCTGCCCTGGTCTACACATCAGTCACTTGCTCCAAGTGCCTAAAGCATCAGTTTCTTCACAGTGATCTCTTCCTTGAAGTAAATTATTTTACCAAGGGACTGGTCAGATGTCTTAGAGACTAACAGCAAGATTTTAAAAAATCTGACAGTCTCAATATGATATTGATGCAGGTCAAGCCATATTTATATTTTAAAACACTATTCAAAGGAAAATACAACAAAAAGAATGCAACCCTTATGAAAATGTATTGTACCAAATTATGTGTGAATGAAGTTGTGGTCTGGGTTAATATCTGTCCTTGAACTATGGGCTGTGGAGAGTGGAGATTTTCTGACAACATTTATCCCATTGCCCTGCACTGTTTTATCCAGAGAAAGCAGTGACCCCAACCAGGATTTTGGAATCAGTCTGCAGCAAAGTGCCTTATATACTGAAGGGACTGGCTGTCACATGGATAGATGTCTGCCCATAGACTGGAATCTTTCTACTGACACCATAAACTTAGCTGTCTGAACACAAATGCAGTATCTGCCCACACACATATATACTGCCAGCACATACAGTATACTCATACAAGCTGATTGCAACACATGAAAAACTATACATGCACCGTGGCTTAGCTTGGTTCTTGTTGTAAGGGGGTTTTACGGTTCCTGTATCCCTTTCTTCTGTTACATCCACTGTCACCCCTCCCCTGACACTAGACACTATTAATACCCTGCTATCCCTCTAACCTTTGAGGGCAGTAATGTGGGAGGATGGGGGGCAGTAATCCTCAGTGTCAGTGTGATAGCCCGGTTACCTGTCTTGCGGATCCTCAGAGCCCTAGCTAAATTGTCCTTATCACTTGAGCAGCTCCTCCTTTCACCCCAGCTGTTAGCATTCCTTTCCCTGGGTTTGAAGCTTGTTTGGCACAGATCTCATCACAACATATACAAAGTGCCAAATCATCAGCTGACTGGGCACATGGATACATTGATTAGTGCCAAGGGGCCAAGTCTGGAAGTGTCTGGGCTACCTGCTTGATTCTTCTGAGTAGCTGCCACTGAGAGTGAAATCTAGGGCTAGGTGTCTGCAACACAATTATCAACTTGCATCCTCATATGCAATCATTTATCTACTGAGCACACTGTACCAAGAGTGTTAACCGAAAAAAAGGAGAGTGACTGGTGGTTCAAGATTACAGAGAAAGGACACATCTGTATAGTTCCAAAAGATTCCAGCACCTGGGGGACACACAGTGTGCAAACTAGGAGGGCTCTGCACAATCCCCCAACAATAGCAGAAACTCAAGAAATAGCTGCATCGCCAAACTGCAGAAGAAATTAGGAGTTTATTGAGCCAGACTGTACAAATCAACAACGTTTCGGACAAATGTCCTTAGTCATGTATATATATTGTTGATTTGTACAGTCTGGCTCACTAAACTCCTGATTTCTTCTGCAGTTTGGTGGTGTGGCTATTTCTTGAGTTGCTCTATAGTGCCAATGCAGTTTCCCAGCAAACATCTACTATTCATCCCACATCTGCTATACTAGTCTCTCAACCACCTACGCTTTACAGTACATCCTACCAGGTTTTTGAACTGAAAACAAAGACTTTTTTTTTTATTTTAAATAGGAAGTGGTTATACTTCACATGGTTTTCACGTTTCACCACCTGCAATTTTAAAAAGGAGAAAACCCAGATCCCTACAGCACCTAAATTGAAGGGCTTACAAGTGAAGTGCTAATGTAACGTGTGCCCATAAATTGCCAGTTCACAGGTGCTCGTTAAATAACTAGCCATTACAAGTGGCTGGTTAATGCTACCGCAAGCTTGAGGTAGCACTTTGCACTAAGTGCAATTAACCAGCACTCTGGTTAATTAAAAATATGTCCCCCAATTGCCCCCAAATAAAGTGTACAGTTCTTTTAAAAAAATAATAAAAATAATACACATAAATAAACACATAAATATATATGTATATATTCATAAACAAGGAAAAGTGGACAGCACTCTCAGACCGGACCGGGTGTGTGCGTGGCTGCATTTGTATGGCTGTATTAGGGACCCAGGTTTTTGGAAGAAGCCTTGACGTGGTACCCGGTCATGGGATGTGTACCCGGTCCGGTCTGAGAGTGCTGTCCACTTTTCCTTGTTTTGCTTACATCTAGGGTGATTACATAAGTCCCTGAACCCTGACTTGTTCCCAGTTTGTTTGATTAAGAGCTTGCATTTGTGTGGTGCGTGGCTCCATTTGTGTGGCTGTATTAGGGACCCAGGTTTTTGGAAGAGACCTTGACGTGGTACATGGGCTTGTCCCATTTGGCCAAATGTGGTAACTGACTCTTCCAGTTTTGCTTTTAATATTAGCTGAGTGCTTGTGAGTGAGTGATGGACTTTTTCTGTGTGCTATATATTCATAAACATATTTATTTTACATTTGCTGCCCAACTCTAGGTTCTTTGCTGTGTCTCACGGCATCAGAACGCGGCTCCCATTGGAGCTTATGGAAGCGCCCTCTTGTGAGCCCAATGCTTCCAGGCAATGCAAGCGTGAGGTCGCGTTTGCATTGCGCTTAACTTTTAATACCATTATATCATTTGTGTGCACTGGTATTACTGATACTGGTATTTCACTCGTAATCTAGGCCTTTGTAGTGTGTTATTTTATCACAATAAATCTTAGTAGTATTTGCTTCTCTACTTTAAACAAACAGTTTGGACATTATTTGAGGATAGATCTTTATTACTTGCCAAATTTGCTTATTTGGAGGCAGATATTACCATTATGTTGGGATCCCTATTCTTGTAAATGTTAAACAAACTTCTCCAGTTGCAGTGTTATATGTTCTGAGTGATATTCTAAGCATGCTTTACATAATAAAGGTTGAGGTAAGAGTACTTTATATGAGTTCCCTATTCTTCAGCACTGGCATAATATTGCTTTTCGGCTCCTTAATTTACCTGGGAGATACAAGAACACTATAATCATCGTTATATTTTTGCCTTGGAGGTCAAAGAGCTGCCATGCAGAGACACGTTAAGACTGCAAATATATTTTGTTATCTTCATTTGAAGTAAAAGAAAAAAAAAAAAAGATGAGAAGTTACACCTTGCATACTTTTAATGTATTGTACTTTATTAAAGCATTATATTATTTAATATCCTTTAACACAAAAGGCCATATTGAAAAAAAAAGTCTTGGAATTAATGTTTCTTGTGCTAAACTTCTGCTATAACAAAGAATAACCGTAAAATCACCTATGAGTATATTTGCAAATGCTTACAATGTTTTCTAGTTCCTATTTTATGATAGTTTTTAGACACAATATTATGAAAAACATGAATTTTAAAAAATAAAATTAAAAAGCAAAATCACCACATTTGAAGTGAACTGGTGGGGTGGAGATGCTTCTGCCCCTCCTTTATATTTACTAAAAGAAAATTAAAGATAATTCTATACCTCTCCACTTAGGTCAGCGTAAGAATGACAAATATTAAATCCAGACACATTTTGATGACTGTGATTTGGCTGAATGCAGTCTAGTGGCCAGAATATCATAGGTAGAAATTGTGACTATACCAAAATGTCTCCACCAATGGCATTGCAAATAAACTTTATGTCAGGTGAGTTGTGCAGCACTTTAGGTGTTAGGGTTAGGCTAGTTTAGGGCTGCAAAACAAAGTATTGCAGCTCTCTCTATTGTCCAAGAGTTACACAGTGACAGTTTAGCTGATATATTATGACAGCTACAATATAGTCCTCTGGGCAAAATTCCTTATAAGAACCAATGCACAATGTGGGCTTTTGAAACTGAAGGGCTACATGTGTCATCTGTTAATGATACTAGCTCCCCATAACTGATATTCATTGTCATATTGCCTACCAACTAATCTTTGGATACTTAACTACGTCTAAATCTATTATTTGAATATTGATTCACCAAGATCAGTAACACTTTTAATAATGTGTTTCAACACCTGGCTGGATGCCCTACAGGGGGTTGGAGGAGAGCAATACTGATGAATGCACCTGGAAAAACTTTGTGATAAATGACAGTTGTTGTAAACCCCTCATTGTCAATGCTGGTACCTGTCACTGAGCAGTACCTCAATCTTACAATATGTTACAAAACTAGCAAACAAAACAATTTTTTAATTCAGCTTTATTGTACTATATGCCCATAAAATGTTGCATGTTTTCAATTCATAAAAGACTGTTTCTATGTTCTATAAAGATAGCACTATAAGTGAAATCTAGCATAATATTGTATTACAGATTGTAAGGTTAAGATTAATATAAAAACGTAAACAAAACAAAACTTATTGAAGTTAATCAGGGTATAAATATTACTTTCAGTAATTCAAATAATTTACCTTTAGCAACTTCTTAAAACAGAGAAGAAAAATACATAACAATAGTTAGCTATATTTAAAGTTAATAATAAAGTCACATAAGCACATTGAATGGATGAGTCAGTGAACTATAATTTTAGTTTTCTCTCAGCCAAACAAGGAAGTTAGCCAGCACTTGTTAATGTGGGAGACTCCTCTCATTCATTGGAAAAAAAGATATATCTTGTTACTTCTCTTATGGAAAAAAGTATCACTTTACCACATGCAGATGAATAAAATGACACCTGTGTTTCCCAACCAAATGTATGTAATGTACAAATGTTATGGTATGCAATGACAATAAAAGTATGCAGAATAAAAGAGAAAAAAATGTTTCCCTATTCAAAACATGTACATCCCCAGGCAGGATGTGATTTTATTAAGAATGACATTTATATTGGAAACATTCTGCTGAACATAACATTGTTAGATAGATAAATAGATTGATAGATAATAGTAGATGATGGATTTTAAACTACTTCAGCTAACTTTGTGGTCAGTTATGTTTAATCTGTAATGAAACGTACAATGATTCAGTTATTTTGTTAACGATGCAGTGTGGCTTTTACACCATCAAAGAAATGTGAGAATGTAAATACCATTCCTTGCTTACGGCTAAGAAGTGTCAGACTGTTATGAAACTGGATTTTGTGCTCTGCAGCAGCAAGCTGACATGCTCACAAGTTATATGAGTAAATAGTTGTAGCTACATTGAATAGACTCCCAGCAAAATATATAGGATTTATAATAAATTGTAACCAAAGGCCTATAATAACTGGAATCAAAAATATCAAAATAGTTTAATTTTAATAATATCAGATATAGTACATCATGCAGATTCTTTTTTCCAGTTTTGTTTTACTTAATTATACAGAATTCTTTATCTATTTGTTTATAGGTTATTATGCTACATTTATATATTTATGATACATATTTATAACAAAACTAACTTTGCTTCAATAAAGTATTTTCCTAAAACGTTTTATATACATGAGATTATACATTCTTAAACTGACAAAAATGGGATTTGAGGCATATAGACAATAAAATACCATAAAAAAAAAAAAAAAGGAAAACTAAATTTGTTTGCATTTACAAACAAATCAGATGCTTATGTCAAACACCATAAAAAAGCTTCTAGATATATGATAAAAAGGTTACATAAAAAATAAATAAAACAATACTATGCCGGTTGAGAATTGTGGTTTGACAACAACAAGTGTTTATAAATACATTGCAGATTCTCTACTATGTTTTACCACAGTTAATTTACTGGGTAAGTTATTAAACGTTTTGGAACTTTAGGAATTTCTTATAAAAAATGTTTAAAGTTTCATAGCCACTTGTTATTCAGCTTATTTGACATATAGGAGTAAATGAATAACGGGGTTATATTAATGATAGTTAATTAAAACAATGCCAGTTACAACAGACATCAAGTCTACTGCTATGTAGTTGTAAACATTTCATTATAACTATATTGTTATTTAATATTTAACACTAGATTGTTTTTTTAGAGCATTAAAAATCATACATCTGATACAAGGCAGTTAACAAGACACTGTCAATATACAATGAACAACTTAAAATGCTATCTTAATCATTAACACTGTTCTTACCTTGCACTTGATTTTTTCCATGCAGAAAAAGTGCTAACAGACAAAACCATTCAATCCCCATTCGTTTTTACTTGTGGCTGTACAAATAATAAAACAAAAGCAGTTATTTTCTTCAATATAACATAGCTGGAATGTGGATTCTATGCCTAAATCCCAGATATTATGTACTTACAATTCCCACAAACACCGAATCAGTAAAAGACTGAGAGTGTGTATGTATAATGTTAGCAACACCCTTGTAAAGCAAAGAAAGTATTCAACCTGCAGATTGTAACTTCCTTGTTTTCCTTATAAGGAGTACAGGTATGTAATCATAAAGAAGGTGGGGAACATAGCCAGGTAAAGTGCACGTCTCACAGCCCTACAGACAGTGCATCTGTTTTGTTGACCTGTGTTCTGGTGACAAATTATTTTTGATGTCACAAAGCTCAGGTTTCATATCAAGTTAAAAAGAAGGTTGTTTTATCCTTATAATGTCTTTAGGAATGTGGGATTCCTGGTTTGTTTGTCAACCCCCTCCCTTCTCCACTTGGAAGGAAGCCTATAAGAAATCACTAGAAACAACAATGAGAGAGAGGAGAGAGGGTTAAAAACACAAGGTTGTAACCGAACTGGAAATTGACCATGATATTGAAGGAGATATGTAGGTATCAATGCATAGTGCACTGTTTGTATTAGTTGTTGCTTATCAACGTGTTATGTGTAATAAAATACTTTTTCATTTCAGATGTATTTTGTGCCAGACAGAGATAGGTCTAATAGACCTGGATAATAAATATTAATAAAGACACATTTGGTACATAGCACTTCTTATATGCCAAGGTTGTAGAAGAGCAAAACTAGCTGCTTTTATCGTGCTGTTAGACCAGAATCAAACCTCTCATACTATTTGGGAAATGTATTGTATGTACTGATGATCATATATACATACAATTGCACAATTCTATATTGAACTTGTTTTTGTTGTTGTTTCTTTGTAAATACATTTAAGTTTATGAATATATATATATATATATATATATATATATATATATATATATATATTCCATTCTCTAAAAATTGTGCACTCTATTATTTTAACTTTTCACTTAACATAAAAGCGAGAAAATGTCAGGGCTATTGCCCCGTATCCTTATCTCAGCAACTACCTATGGAATCTCTTGATGACCTCATATATGACATAATCACTGCTCTAATTGTAAACATATTGCACCATAAATGACATAATTAACTATAACTCACTTATAGGAGTTTTTACTTATTACTTTACAGATGTGATGGCGCACCTACACTAGGCTCATACACCTCCATATTCAACCAGGAAAAAAAAGGTTACAACTTATAGCTTCATAGTAAACTTTAAATAAATGATAACTTTTCAAGCTTATTTGCTTACATTGCATGTAAATATACTTCAAGTCATCTGTGTATCCTCGTGCTTGTTCAAAAAGGACTACCATGGAATACATGTCCCATAAATGAAGCAAATGGACGTGTAATACACTCTAAAGGGAAATGTGATAAGCAAAAATCAAGCAAAAGCTTATATTTGCAGGAAAAACATACTAATGCTTGTAAAGTATGTATTTTGTTATTTAATCAGATCTGTTATAGAGTATGCTTTAAAAATGTATGTTAAATTGCTCCTTTTTATATTTTGATTAAATGTGATTGCTGTTGCAGCATGCTCTGGTGAAAATATGGTTCCATAACAGAAATGTAGATACGTTTGTGTTGTTGTCTTTTCTGTTTGCTGTTCCTTACAAAGTAGATTGGGAACTTTTGTAATGTATTTTGGTGGGAACTAGCTAGAGTGTAGAGTGTTTTTGACTAGCACAATCACTCAATGTTCCTACAATATAAAAAATTACAATTACCAATTGTTTCCTGCAACAATATACATTTATGCATTGACAGTAGACCACACCTAAAACAGCAGAGAAGGATAGCATACTAGCACTATCACTGTTTACAAGGCCCTTTCACTATAAAACAGCAGTAGCATACCAGCAGGTTGGAATGGAATTTAAAGGGATATTCTGGTCAAAATTTAAATGCACATAGATGAATTACATCTTTGAATGGAAACATATTTGCAATATACATATATTGGCAAAAATGCTTCTAGTAAAAGTTATCACAGTTATTGTGTTTTTCTCTGCAAGTGCATGGGAAGGATTGCTGTATATGCTCATTTAAAATACTGCAGCTGTTCAGCATGCCAGTGGGGCTGGTGTTATGTCAGCAATTAACAAATTGAATCATTACTAAATGATACAAGCACCTTAGGCTCTCTGAAAAAGTTCTGTGCTTAAAATGCTGGTGCACAGTGCATATTTAAATACATATTTAAAACAGCTATTGCTTTTATTGGAAGCATTTTTGCTAAAACATGTATAATACAAAAATGCTTCTATTAAAAACTGAAATGCTTCCTTGTAGATTCCAGTTTTGGCTGGAATGTCCCTTTAATTCCAAAGAAAACTAACTATGCACAAAAATATTTTCTATATTTGAGTGGGAAAATAAACTTTTTATTTTTCTCTCTTAATATTTCATCTCTTACCTTTTCCCCACAATATCTACGTCGTTCTATTCACTCTTTTATGTTTTTGCTGCATAAGGAATTTTATTACAAACTGTATGTGCAATTCTACAGAGCCTTCTGAGAAGCAGCAAGTAGATATCTATCTCACACTTTTTTGATTGACACGATGCTTAAGGATAAATGACTCACATAATGATATATACCCACCAGGCCATCATAACTTCTGTACAGATCTCTGTTAACATCTTAATAGTTTGGAAAGAACTCACAGTTTGAACACATTGCTTGAGAAAAGGCATAGTTTATCCTTTACACATATGTACTAAATGACAGACAATCACAGGTTGATTTAATTGCTTTATTATTTACATGTTTTACTCATGTGATACTCTGACAATATTTTTCAATAAAGTTTTGAGAAAAAACACAAAAAAAATTCCTGATTAAATTAATTTCTGTGAGAGCCTTAAATATGGACTATAACGATCCTTATTAATTTGTTTTAAATGATTTGTTTTAATGCCATATATAGTTTCACAAGCGTTTGAAAAGATCTTCATGGAACAAAGTTTTAACTGGCCAGTGTCAAACTGCTACGTCATCCAAAAAATTATTCCTTTTATCGTGTTAAAGAAACATTAACGTGACATTTTACACTAAGGGCCATATTACAAGTGGAGCGCTATTTACCGATCCTGCACTAACGTTTTCGTATTAAAAGTTGAAAGTAAAACGTTTTCACTCATGCACTAACCCGACGCACCTATCGTGACTGTATTAAAATATTCCCCCATGCACTTCAATGGGGCAAGAAAAGTGGAAAAAAACTAACACCCTACTCGTGCTTAAACCCGATCGCATTCTCTCAAGTGCGCTAACACGGCCTGACCTGAAATATTAATATTTCACATTCCAATGTTCTTCACAAAGAAGAATATTTTCCATTTATTAATAAATAGATATTTCTATACACATCTGATGTTTTTTGGTTTTATATATATATATATATATATAATTATATATAGGTATATATATATATATATATATATATATATATATAATATCTATTTAAAATTACATGGGGCATATTCCCCAATTTGAAGAACATTGGAATGTTAAATATTTAGAGTGAATACACAGTTAAACACTTTATTAAATACTAGGCGATAAGCCTGCCCAGAGGGCAGTCTATGTTTAAAAACTACAACCCCCCTAAAAAAAAAAAAAACTAAAATTACAGAAAAAAATAAACAAAGGTATCCAAAATAAAAAATGTAAACCTAAACTAATACCCATATAAAAATAAAAATACTAAACTACCAATAGCCCTTAAAAGGGCCTTTTGTAGGGCATTGCCCTAAATTAAACAGCTCTTTTACCTCTAAAAATTACTAAATCCCCCCTAACAGCAAAAAAACCCCAACCACCAAACCCCCCAAAATAAAAAAAAACTAACGCTAAGAAACTAAACTACCCATTGTCTCTAAAGGGGCATTTGTAAGGGCATGCAGCTCTTTTACTGCCCCAAAAAACCCTAATCTAATTTTTTTTTTAAATCAGCCAATAGGATTAGAGCTACTGAAATCCTATTGGCTGTTCAAATCAGCCAATAAGATCTCATTAGCTCTCATCCTATTGGCTGATTTTAAAATATTAGTCAATAGGAATGCAAGATACACCAATAAATATGGGGTACCTTGCATTCAATCTTCAGTGTGCGGCAGACGATCACATGAAGAGGAGCCTTCATGCCGCCGAAGACCACCACTGAGGATCACCACATCTGGGAAGACCGCTACACACCTCTGCTCCACTCCGCGCCACCTTCGTTGTTGATGAAGATAGAAGATGCTGGACCCGCCTGGAAGAAGACCTTCTCCACCGGACTTCAGGAACCGTGAGTTCATTTATTTTTATTTTTTTCTATTTTTAAAATTAGGGATTTTGGCAATTGAAAAAGAGCTGAATGCCCTTTTGAGGGCAATGTCCATACAAATGCCCCTTTAAGGGCAATGGGTAGTTTAGGTTTTTTTAGTGTTAGGTTTTTTGGGGGGTTTGGTGGGTGGTGTTTTTTTGGTGGTTGGGGGGTTTTACTGTTAGGGGGGACTTGGTTTATTTTTAATGTAAAATAGCTGATTTATTTAGGGCAATGCCCTACAAAAAGCCCTTTTAAAGGTTATTGGTAGTTTATTCTTAGATTAGGGGGTGTTTTTATTTTGGGGGGGCTTTTTTATTTTCATAGGGATTAGGTTTCATTTTTTATTTTGGATAATGTGGTTTATTATTTTGTGTAATGTTAGACTTTTTTTTATTTTCTGTAATGTTAGATTAGTTTAAATTTATGGCTAGATTTAGAGTTTTGTCGGTAAAGACCCGCATAGCTAACGCAGCTTTTTTTCCTACCACTGCTTCCAAACAACGCTGGTATTTAGAGTTGTCTGAAGGGCTGCGTTAGGCTCCAAAAAGGGAGCGTTGAGCCGAATTTACCACCACTTCAACCCTCAATACCAGCGTTGCTTACGGTAGCGGTAAGCTGGCAAAACGTGCTCATGCACGATTTACCCATAGGAAAAAATGGGGCAGTTTGGGCTGGGAAAAAACCTAACACCTGCAAAAATGCAGCGTTAAGCTGCCAATGTAGCCCCATTGTTTCCTATGGGGAAACACTTTCTAAGTCTGCACCTAACACCCTAACATGAACCCCAAGTCTAAACATCCCTAACCTTACACTTATTAACCCCTAATCTGCCGACCCCACTATCGCTGACACCTGCATTACACAATTAACCCCTAATCTGCTGCTCCGGACACCGCCGCCACCTACATTATCCCTATGAACCCCTAATCTGCTGCCCCCAACATCGCTGACACCTACATAATATTTATTAACCCCTAATATGCCCCCCCCAACGTCGCCGCCACCTAACTTCAAGTATTAACCCCTAATCTGCCGACCGGACCTCGCCGCTACTATAATAAATGTATTAACCCCTAAAGCTAACCCTAACACCCCCCTAAATTAAATATAATTTTAATCTAATGAAATAAATTAACTCTTATAAACTAAAGTATTCTTATTTAAAACTAAATACTTACCTGTAAAATAAACCCTAATATAGCTACAATATAACGAATAATTATATTGTAGCTATTTTAGGATTTATATTTATTTTACAGGCAACTTTGTATTTATTTTAACTAGGTACAAAAGCTATTAAATAGTTAATAACTATTTAATAGCTACCTAGTTAAAATAAATACAAAATTACATGTAAAATAAATCCTAACCTAAGTTACAATTAAACCTAACACTACACTATCATTAAATTAATTACATAAATTACCTACAATTACCTACAATTAAATACAATTAAATAAACTATTCTATAATACAAAAAAACAAACACTAAATTACAAAAAATAAAAAAATATTACAAGAATTTTAAACTAATTACACCTAATCTAAGCCCCCTAATAAAATAATAATAAAAAAAAATAATAAAAGTCCCTACCCTAGTCTACATTACAAAGTAATCAGCTTTTTTACCAGCCCTTAAAAGGGCTTTTTGCGGGGCATGCCCCAAAGTAATCAGCTCTTTTGTTTGTAAAAAAAAAATTCAACCCCCCCAACATTAAAACCCACCACCCACATACCCCTACTCTAACCCACCCAAACCCCCCTTAAATAAACCTAACACTACCCCCCTGAAGATCTCCCTACCTTGAGTCATATTCACCCAGCCGGGCCGAAGTCTTCATCCGATGGGGTAGAAGAGGACATCCAGACTGGCAGAAGTCTTCATCCATATCAGGGCAGAAGAGGACATCGGGACCGGCAGACATCTTCATCCAAGCGGCATCTTCTATCTTCATCCATCCGGAGCGGAGCGGAGCGGAGCCATCTTCTTCCCAGCTGACGCGGATCCATCCTCTTCAACCGACGCCTACTCGCCGAATGAAGGTTCCTTTAAATGACGTCATCCAAGATGGCGTCCCTTGAATTCCAATTGGCTGATAGGATTCTATCAGCCAATCGGAAATACGGTAGGAAAAATCTGATTGGCTGATTCAATCAGCCAATTAGATTCAAGTTCAATCCAATTGGCTGATCCAATCAGCCAATCAGATTGAGCTCGCATTCTATTGGCTGATCGGAATTTAATTTTTTTTTTGTATTATAGAATAGTTTATTTATTTGTATTTAATTGTAGATAATTGTAGGTAATTTATTTAATTAATTTAATGATAGTGTAGTGTTAGGTTTAATTGTAACTTAGGTTAGGATTTATTTTACATTTAATTTTGTATTTATTTTAACTAGGTAGCTATTAAATAGTTATTAACTATTTAATAGCTTTTGTACCTAGTTAAAATAAATACAAAGTTGCCTGTAAAATAAATATAAATCCTAAAATAGCTACAATGTAATTATTAATTATATTGTAGCTATATTAGTGTTTATTTGATAGGTAAGTATTTAGTTTTAAATAGGAATAATTTAATTAATTTTAGGAATATTATTTCGTTTAATATAAATTATATTTATGTTAGGGGGTGTTAGGGTTAGAGTTATGTTTAGGGGTTAATAACTTTATTATAGTAGTGGCGACGGTGCGGGCGGGAGATTAGGGGTTAATAATTGTAGGTAGGTGGCGGCGATGTTAGGGAGGGCAGATTAGGGGTTAACACAATTTATTATAGTGTTTGCGAGGTGGTAGTGCGGCGGTTTAGGGGTTAATACATTTATTATAGTGGCGGCGAGGTCCGGTCGGCAGATTAGGGGTTAATAAGTGTAGGTAAGGTAGCGGCGATGTTGGGGGGCAGATTAGGGGTTAATAAATATAATATAGGGGTCGGCGATGTTAGGGGCAGGAGATTAGGGGTTCATAAGTATAAGATAGGTGGCGGCGATGTCCGGTTGGCAGATTAGGGGTAAAAAAAAATTATTAGAGTGGCGGCGATGTGGGGGGCCTTGGTTTAGGGGTACATAGGTAGTTTATGGGTGTTAGTGTACTTTAGAGCACAGTAGTTAAGAGCTTTATATTCCGGCGTTAGCCCATAAAGCTCTTAACTACTGACTTTTTTTGGCGTTAGGAGTCATGTCGGTAGAGGCTCTACCGCTCACTTCTCCCAAGACTCCAAATACCAGCGTTAGGCAGATCCCATTGAAAAGATAGGATATGCAATTGGCGTAAGGGGATCTGCGTTAGCCTGGAATTGCGGTAGGGAAGTGAGCGTTAGACCCTTTCCTGCCTAACTCTAAATACCAGCGGCCGGCCAAAAGCAGCGTTAGGACCCCTTAACGCTGCTTTTGACGGCTAACACCAAACTCTAAATCTAGCCGTTAGTTTTCTTTATTTTTAAAGTTATGTTAGTTTTTTATTTTAATTGTAATTTAGGTTTTTTTTTATTTATGTAATGGGGTTAATTTAGGGGGCTTAGTGATTAGTTATTTGCGTTGTGGGGTTTAGGGGCTAATAGATTTATTATGTTAATTGTGATGTGGATTAATGGCGGTTTAGGGGTTAATAGATTTATTAGGTTAACTAGCGATGTGGGTTAATGGCAGTTTAGGGGTTAATATATGTATTAGGTAGTTTGCTATGTTGGGGTTGGCGGATTTAGGGGTTAATAATATTATTAGGTAGTTGGTTGTTGTTTTTTTCTTAATGCTTATTGCTGGCGGTTAGTTTTTTTTTAATACTTATTGCAGGTGGTTAGTTTTTTTTTTAAATGCTTATTATGGGCAGTTAGTTTTTTTTTAACATTTATTGTGGGCGGTTAGGTTTTTTTTTTTTTAAGGCTTCGAGTGTGGCTATGCTGCATCCAGGTGATTCTTTCACCACCCTGCCATTTTCGGGAATCCAGGTGAATTCTTTTGGCTGCACGCGCAGCCAGCATTCTTTTGGCTGCCTCACGCTGCCAACATTCCTTTGAGGATGCGTGCGCAACTGGTGACGGCAACGGACGCGTTACAAACGCGATTATATATAGATATTGCATAAATATATTTTTTTCATCTACTTGACTGCAAAGGCTCCAATGTCTCTCTCTCTCTCTCTTCTCTCTCTCTCTATCTATCTATCTATCTATCTATATATATACAGTATATACACATAGCTACATACATACAGTATTTCGTTTTGCGAAACAGTTAACCAGAGCTCTGAGGTCACAGTAATCAATCTAGGATAAATTGTGATTGCTCATGCGTTTGCATCTACTTTCAACTTGTAATACGGGCGATCCTTCTGACGCACACAAACAGCTGCAATAAACCTAATATCGCTCACACGTAACTGTTAGTGTTCCATTTATAATCTGGCCCTAAATACATTTTATGCACTTCCTTCAAATTATGGGTGCCACAATTTTGGAACCTGTATTACACTGCAGGTATCTGAAGGAAAGTTGCTGCACACGTGCAAACAAGTCAGCACTGGAATGCAGTGAAGGAGGCAGGGAATAACTTTAGGACTATGCTTATAAATGTATTTAGGGCCAGATTACAAGTGGCACATTATCAGATTTTTTTGCTTGCATGGTAACTGCGCTCAAAGAAATTTTTTAATGTTGCCAGGTTAGTGTACGCATTATATATATATTTATGTATATATATATATATATATATATATATATATATACTGTATATTGTAATAATCTTATTTTATTTATTTGTTTATTAAAATATTTTACCAGGAAGGATACATTGAGATTTCTCTCGTTTTCAAGTATAACCTCTGCTCACAATTTTCTGCCCTGTTGTAGGTATGGAGGCTTAACAAAAAGTCATACCCAGCACCAGATACTATAAAGATTAAGGGGAATGGTCCAGATACGAGAACTATTATTTAAGTACACCAAAGAAGCAGTTAATTAAAGGACTTTCTCTGCTGAACCAGTATTATGCATGATGAGCATAAGCAACCACAAGCACACACTTTGTTATCTAAGACGGGAGAAACAGGAAATTAAAAATGCAAATAATAAGAATAACTCATTATGATAAATATACAGACACAGGGACAATATATAAATATTTTATTTTTATCAAAATATGAAAAATGGGTATTGTCGAACAGGCTCTATGCAGTTTCACCATTTATGAACTCTAATGTAAGCAAATCTTTATTAAAAAATAAAATATTAATTACAGTATTACCATTGTGGCTACAACTACAAAAAATTTAAAATTTTACATAATTATAGCCTTGTCCATTATGGCTTAATCACAATCTATCGGCTGCTGATTTTTTTTTTTGTATCTTTTTCTGACCAGAAAAGGCTACTTTAAAATTTGGCACGACCACAATATCATGTTTTCTGTTTTTTCCCCCCACTTACAATTGGGTTATCAGATCCTCGATAAATGACCTATTTCTCCTATGAGGTTGAAAAGTTCTCTGCTATTACAGTCCATTTTCAGGTCACTTTTCAATACCTTTTCAAGGTCAGTTTTGCCTCTTTGAATTTGATGCCTCTAGTCACTTTAGTCCTCAAAGGAGCATTTTGGACATCTTTAAAACTATTTCACTGCTGTTTGGAAACAGCCTATAATCTTGCTCATATTCAAAACACTATGAAATTGCCACAGGAGACATTCTAGGTGTTTATTAACATACATGGTATTGATTTATTCATCCCTATTGGATAGACTGTATACAGAGGACAGGGCACATTTTTAAATTTATATAGGTTCATATACATATGTCAATGGCCTCCAGTTATGAAGGTCTGCGGATCAGGTCCGCCAGACCTTGCTGAATACGGTGAGCAATACGCTCGCCGTATTCAGCATTGCACCAGCAGCTCACAAGAGCTGCTTGTGCAATGCCGCCCCCTGCTGACTCGCGGCCAATGGGCCGCCAGCAGGGGGGTATCAATCCAACCGATCCTGCAGGCTCGCCAGAAACACGGGGCATCAAGCTCCATACGGAGCTTCATACATATGCCCCTATGTGTTAAGAACCTGATATTCTGTACAGTAGGAATCTGCAGGGAAAGTCACTTCAGGACCTCTCGCAAAGTCATGATTGTGACTAACGCTACTGGTGTCTTTAGAATTGGGTCTTATACGTGGATCGCTCATTCGTGTCTTTCATAGTAACATAATGTAATCCGTTTCCTTCCACCCCACTGCTAAACCCTCTGAATGCATCTTTTATGCTGCAGAATCTGTTGGCGCTTTATAAATAAAGAATAATAAAAACAATATGTTCTCAGAATGGGCAGACTTAGCACCATTTTTTTATTGCTATATGGTTGCTTTTCAATTTTCACAAATATTGTTTGCTTTCATTTTGGTGTAAACTGAAAACAAGATGGTGACAATGGGTTTCTATACAAAGAACTTATCTTCTTTTTCTGGATTTTAACATTATTTAAACTGTAACTTATGAACCTGCTGCCTTGAACCATTGTATCTGCATGGGAGACCCTTACATGAGATTGTGCTTTTGAGAATGGATTTTTATAGGTCATGCACTTCAATGCATGCTAAGTCCAAATTCGTTTATAAAAGTAACTTAATATGCTATACAAAATATAGAAATAATTAGAATATATAAATGGTGTATGCAGAAAAAGCTTTATTATTTATTTTAATGTAAAATTCAACTAAATATGCAACAAATTAAAAATAAAATCCAGAACTTACTATAACATGGATAATACGCATATGAAAATCTAACAATAATTTGTTTTGTAATAAATTTGGCATTTTAAAGTCTTACATACATTCTCTAAATATTCTTGCAAAAGTAAAGAACACCTTAAAATTCAGTCAAGTATAGGTATTCACCCAAAATAGATGTTCTTTCATTTATTTCCCTTCACATCTGATTAATGTTGTAAAAGAACACGTGCAGTTTGATAAGCACATGACAAAGTGGATTGCTCTATGTCACTGACAAACTCCTAGGATTACATATAACTACTGCCATCGGCTATAAAGTAAATACAGTCCAACATTCTTTCCAACAAAAGAGAAGCCCTGTTAGCCTGAGAGCATGGAGAATTAAAAAACCAACATATATATTTCCACTATTTTCATTTCCCTCATTCCCTGAAGCAAAGTTTCTGCGTTGTTTGTGGTGCTCTGTGCCTTATCTGCCTACTAAAAGCTGGCATTTTGGGTTGTACCGCAGGATGGATTTCACCGTGCCTGTGCCCCTCTTAACACTATCTATTTTCACAGTGAATCCACTGTCACAGGCTAGCCACCAACCAATTCTCAACAGCAAAGCATGAAGATCCTACAAATGGTTATGCCAGTTAGGAATAATCTTGGAATTGACTGCCCAATTGAGTGCTCTTTTTATAGTATACTAAGCATCACAATTATTGGCAGATATGCAGTTTACAAATTTGATATAATCATTTTTTTATTTATTTGTTGAAAATGTTTATAAATATGATGCAATATTTTTTCTAATGTACTGTAGATAATGTGTAGACGTGTGATATGTTAGAAGTATCATCATTATGTGTTTTAATATAGAAGTCATAATATTGTGATTTCTGCATGGTTACATTATCTGGATTTATTTAAAAATGGTAAAAAGATATTTTGGAAGAGTTTAAAAAGAAATATTTGCTGAGTTTATTGGTTATATTTTCTATGTTTAATAGGGCAAACCTGTCTCTGTATATGTCTTCTATCATCTAATTATCAACCAGGATGTATAGTTTAAAAGTTTTTGCTGAGAATATATGAAAAAATCATCTGAAAAACAAGAAGCGTGCACAAAAAAGAGCAGTGTTTCTTTCAACTGAGCATGTTTAAGAGCCTTAACACTGAATAAATGCATGCAAAAATCAGACCATGCCATTTTAAGGAGGTTAAAATTAGGGATGCACCAAAATATCGGCCGCAGAAACGTTTTGCCCGAAAATTGCATTTTCGGTTATTTCAGTTTCTGTTTTTTTGCCTGTTATTTTCGATAAAATTATTGTGTAGCATATTTATAATATAACGCTAGCCTAGAGCTGCTGTTTGAGTTTATTGCTTTACTTACTGTTTTGCATATAATAATAGTTTTCTAGGATTATACTGTATTTGGATAATTTTAAAAAAATAATAATAATCTGTTAAATCTGACTCTGTTACATAGAACTGAATGCATAATGAATATTGATATTAAATTCATATCAACAATATATTATTCTCCATTCAGTCCTATATAACAGAAACAGTTTAACAGATTTTTACTTATATATATTTTTTAAGTTAGTTTTCTGTCCAATTTTGGTGTGTTACTTTCAATAAAAGTGTTTTTATTTATTTTATTGGCTTGTAGTTTTTCATTTCAGATTCATTAAATTCATTAAAAAGTCTAATATTATTAATAAAATTATAGAAAAAAACTATTGAAATAATCATTTTGTTTAAAAAAAAGGCATTTTTCGGTTTCGGTTTTCGTCCAAGGGCATCCTGAATTTTCGGTCCAGAAGTTTCATTTTGGTGCATCCCTAGTTAAAATGTGTATGCGAGTTCTAAATGGATTTTAATTGCTTCAGTTTTGAAAAACCTTCAAAAAGTCATGCAAAGTAGTGTATATGTCTCCAACTGAAAGAAACCTCATTGACGTTCACAGGTTATAAAATGCAGATAAGCAACAATCATCTGACTAAGTCATAGCGACATAATTGAGAAAATGTTCAGTGATGCTAACTATGAGTTACAGTATATGTAATAAATGATCTGTACATTTATAGCTGTCCAGAAAAGCATGGCCAAGAGGCAACATTAGAGGGACATTAAACTATTTTTTTAATTTATGCATTATAAATTATTTGCTGCATTTGAACAGATCTGCATAGAAAAGAAATACTTTAAAAGTATATGAAACCTTTCATTTTGGTAGAAAAATATGTTTGTTATTAAGGGCTTGATGACCTAAAGCTTTTTATTCAGGTGAGATGATCTAAGAAATCTTGTCAGTATGGCAAAGTCCCTCAAATATTTTTATAAAGGCAAATTTTAGTTTGAATGTGAAGCACAGACTCCTACATTACAGTACAATGCTATCTAAAAAAACTAAGGTTTTGTGTGATTTCTCTCCATGCCGCAGAGTTACTGATCATCAGGCCCTCGGGCCCAGGAAACACCTCTTTTGAATGTTTAGACCCTTATATATATATATATAAGTATCGGTGCATTTGCACGAGTACAAGTACTCATGCAAATACTTGGTATCGGTACCGATACCGATACTAGTATCGGTATCGGTGCAACCCTATATTTTATAAACAAATAAATAAAATAAGATTATTACAATATACAGTATATATATATGTGTGTGTGTGTGTGTTTTTGTTTGTGGGAATAGGGCCCTCAATTCCTCCTGTATATGTTTGTAAAAGTTTGTCTTGACTCTTACAAGTTTTATATCATTGTCTTTTCTAAATGAATAGTACTCATGGACAGCGCTGCGGAATATGTTGGTGCTTTATAAATAAAGTATAATAATAATACTAATAATAATACACATGTGTGTGCTTGTGTGTGTGTGTATATATATATATATATATATATATATATATATATATATATATACAAGTAGTTAAAAAAGAGAGACTAAAAAAATATCCAATACTACCCTTTGAAAGAGAGGATATACAGCACTCGTAAATGAAAAGTTTTTATTTTACCCTCTGACATCAGAGCAAAAACCAGCGAGCATACAAACACTTAACATATCAACCTGTTAAAATATTTGCTCTGATGTCAGAGGGTAAAATAAAAACGTTTTGTTCATTTACCAGTGCTGTATATCCTCTCTTTCAAAGGATAGTATTAGATATCCTTTGACTCTTCTTTTTTTAACTACTTGTATACTTAAATTTGAGGACTGCACCATAATACATTTTGGAACATAGCAGTATTTACACCTCTCTCCTCTACTCGTTGTATATTTGCATCTGTATAAAGGTGTACTAGAGGTTTCTCTTTTTTCCCTTTTTCTGGAGATGGTAGGTGACTGCAATTAATTCTTTAACTAACCTTTTTGAATTGGGATAATTAGGGCTTTCTGACGTTTTTTGATAACTAGCAAAAGTAGTCAGATTGTGCCGCACTTGTGTGCGGAACATCTGGAGTGACGTAAGAATCGATCTGTGTCGGACTGAGTCCGGCGTATCGAAGCTTACGTCACAAAATTCTACTTTTGGCGGTCTCTAGCCTTTGATAACTAAGGCGAATCAGCCTCGCCACAAATACGCTGTGGAATTCCAGTGTATTTGAGGTTGACGGCTTGATAGCTAGGCCCCTAAGGCTAGAAAATGTTGTAAGCTAAGAAGGGATCAGGATGATTATAAGAACAAGAAGGTATATGTATACAAATCACAGAAAGGGACATATGACTCAGGGACAGATGTGTCAGACTCAGAATCAGATATCACTAAAAAAATCAGCTCTGAGATGGGAACAAAAGGAGGATGAGACGGAGAGGGGGCAAATTGAACAGACTTTTCAAGTCTACCTTCAAGGGAGAGACGATATCCGGTGAGACAAATGAGAGGGAGAGGGGATCTGCACAATCAGAATCGAGGGAGATCGAGGAGAGGGAATCGGAGGGGTTATTGACTCCTCTGACCTGTGATGAACTGCAAATTGTAAATTTATCCTCATTTCCACTCAATCTGGCCCATATAAAATTGTTAAAAAAGGGCCTATCTTTTTGTTCTAAATTGAGATTGAGCAGATTTGAGGCAATAAAAGATGTACATTTATTTGCAAGAAAGGTGGTGCTGTCTCAAATAATGCAACCAAGAGACCAGGTAGAGGGCATAGATGAAGAAACAGCATTGCTTGCACTTGAGTCTCTCCTGGAGAATAATGAGGAGGGGAGGGACTCATCTGCGACCAAAAAACTGAGTTTAAAACCTAAATCACAGTTTATGCCCTCTCTGTCCGGCAGTCAACCACTTCATTAAAAGAGTAGAGAAAGAGGTTGGTGAAGACAATCTGGGGCAGGATGAGAGAAAGGCTCTTTTTGAATAAAGTAATGCTAAAAATTTGGTGATCAAGGCAGCGGATAAAGGCGGAAATCTGGTTTTGATGGAAGTTAAAAGACAACTCAACGATAAAAATCAATATGAGAAATTAGACTCTAATTCCCTGTTTAGATTGCTAAATGAAGCAAAAACACTGGCATTATCACTGTCAAGGAGTTACAATTTCTGTTTCCTGAACACCCCATGATGCCAATTTTCTATGTGCTACCTAAGCTCCATAAGAACATTAAATGTCCCCCTGGGAGACCTATCGTTTCGGGGATTGGGAGCTTGACCAAAAAGATGGGTTTCAATGCTGATCAACATCTACGCCCCTTCCTAGAAACTCTACCATCCTTTGTAAAAGATACTGCAGATCTACTTAGAAAGTTGGATGGGTTAACTGTAAAAGATTCTACCATCCTTGCCTCATTGGATGTAGAAAGCCTATACTCTTCTCTGGTTTAAGAGCAATTGAGGGATTCTAAGAGACAAAAGGCGTTGAATATAAAGAACATTCAAATTTCATCCTGTAACTTTTGAAATTTATTTTAGTGAATAATATCTTCTCATTTGATGGTAAACTCTACCGCCAGGTGAGGGGTACTGCGATGGGGGCAGTTTGTGCCCCCACCTATGCCTGTCTTCACCTAGGGGCATGGGAGCGTTTTGATGTTTTTGAGAACTATAGTGACAATATGGATGAACATGTTCAGTTATGGATTTTATATCTGGACGATGTACTCATCCTGTGGGATGGAACATCAGAGGAATTCAGTTATTTTGTCTTTATCTTTTTATTTTTATTTATTTATTTATAAAATATTTTACCAGGAAGGATACATTGATATTTCTCTCGTTTTCAAGTATGTCCTGGGTATCTTAAATAAGAATGATAAGAATATCTTCTTAACGTTTGAAACAAATGAAAAAGAATGGTCTTTTCTAGATCTAAAAATTAAAAAAGAGGGAAATTGTATCGTGACTGAGACTGAGAATTTTAGAAAATTGAATGCCACTAATAATATCTTGCATGCTCAAAGTAATCACCCAACACACTTGATTAGAGGGATCCCTTATGGACAATTTCTAAGGTTAAGGAGGAATTGTTCCTCCATGGCTAAATTTGAACTTCATCCGGCCCAAATGGCAGATAGATTCCTCAAAAGACGGTATTCTAAAAGATGTATCAAAAGGGCACTATATAGAGCGAGAGGGATGGCCAGAGATACAATTCTGTATGACAAAAGAAAGAAGAAAGAGAAAGGTGTTTCCACTTTCAATAGCCAATGGAGTGAACTATGCATGATTCTGAATAGAAACTGGCATTTATTAACCATGGATGAACGTATTAAACAGGCTGTTGGAACTAGACTACAAATGGTAGCTAGAAAAGCTCAAAATCTAAAGGATAAATTGGTTAAAAGTCAATTTATTAAAGGACCGTCTGAAGCAGACTGGCTGAGTAAAAACAAGGGAATTTCCCATGTGGCCACTGCGTTTATTGTACATTTATGGATAGCACAAAAAGTTTTTCTGTTGATGGGTTAAAAAAAATCTTATGATATAAGGTTTTTCTTTAATTGCCAGTCAGAAGCAGTCATCTACCTGTTACGCTGTTCTTGTCCAACTATCTATGTTGGAAAAACAAAGAGAATTATTAAGGATTGAATACAGTAAAACAGGGATGATATTCTAAATGTAAGATATACTAATGTAGCAAGACATTTTGCCCAATTCCATAACAGTGAGGTACAGTCTTTAAAATTCATAGTTATTGACAAAGGCATCACTTCAGGTAGAGGTGGTAATAATAATAGAACTTTATTGCATAAGGAAGTTAGATGGATTTTTAAGCTTGGTAAGAGAAATCCTAATGGTCTAAATGATGTTTGAATTAGCATCTTTCCTGTAACAAGGTTTTGTTCCCCATATGTAAATATGTAAATATGTACTGTTTAAAGCTGTTAACTTAATCAGAGGATGTTCTGATCTGTAGGGACTAGGCATAGGTCATATTAATGGTAGGGTAAATTTGCCAATCTCCTGTAACATATGGTAAAATTAAATAGGCATTATTTGATGATATATGTATTTAATAATTTAAGGTGGAATGTTCCACCTTACTCAGCAGATGCCTAATTAACCTGAAGTCTGATCCAGGTGCTATAAAAGGTGGAGACTACTAGATAGAAGTTATGCCTTGATGAGGCCCCAGTATGCACAAGTCTGTAGGTGGGGTACAACGTGCGTTGGCATGATGTGCGCTTCTGTAACTACAATATAGACACTGTGTTTGTGTCTGGCTATTCTAAAGGACACTATCTTTACCTCTTCACGATCCATAGGTGAACTGCAAAGAATCTTGTAAACACAGCACAGATTAAAAATTCTGCTTGTGAGTGGGGGCCGCCTGATGATTAAGTTGCAGCTGGCATTGGTGGCATTTGTGTTGCTTTGTGAAATTTTAAAACACATTTCTTCGCTGTAAGGAGATCAAATAGGCTGAGGGGGAGAGCCAGTTTCAACCTATGGCAAGCTGTTAACAACACACCGCATCCTCAGTTAAGAGTCTGGAGGCTGGCCCATCCCTCTTCATGACATCACGAGTCACGTGATCAGACTACACTGTGAGTTCTGCTGTCCGATAAAATCCCTAAGTTGAACGGATGGGCTATGTAAGTAATTGACCTAGTGTGCAGCATTCCGCTGCGGTCACAAGTTTTCTGGGACTCTTTGTCAGAGTTGCTTTATTAATTTGTTTACTATGTACTATGTGTTTATTTGATGCTTGATAACTTTACACACTGTAACTTCTTACAGAGGCATTGTTTTTGTAATTCATACTCAATGCTAGTTAGATAGGACAGCCGTACCGTTGTGTTCTTTATATTTTAACAGGTTCATATGTTAAGTGTTTGTATGCTCACTGGTTTTTGCTCATTTTGGAACATAGCAGTATTTACACCTCTCTCATCTACTCATTGTACATACTGTATATATATATATATATATATATATATATATACACCTTACGCAGCGGGGCATGTAAATTCCAAACTAGTAGGAGTTGAGACTGAAAGAATTCAACTGTAGAGTCTAGGGGGCCTATCTATCAAGCTCCGAAAGGAGCTTGACGCGTGTTTCTGGCGAGTCTTCAGACTCGCCAGAAACAGCAGTTATGAAGCAGCGGTCAAAGACCGCTGCTCCATAACCCTGTCCGCCTGCTCTGAGCAGGCGGACAGGAATCGCCAGAAATCAACCCGATCGAGTACGACCGGGTTGATTGACACCCCCCTGCTGGCGGCCGCGAGGCTGCAGGGGGCGGCGTTGCACCAGCAGCTCTTGTGAGCTGCTGGTGCAATGCTGAATACGGAGAGCATATTGCTCTCAGCATTCAGCGAGATCTTGCGGACCTGATCCACACTGTCGGATCAGGTCCGCAAGACCTTTCTTAAATAGGGGTCTATATCTGGGATTAGGTTTAATCTGTGCCAGGGGAAGGTCTTGATGTCATTCAGAGATTGAAGATTACATTTTTTGAAGGACCTGGTGATTTTAACCTTGGGAGAGGATTTAGTTGCCTTTATTTGCGCACGCAGTACACTAAGCAGTGGTCACTGAAATTGTTAGGGAGAACACCTGCCTCCTGGATTTGGTTGGGAGAAGTGGAGAGAATCCAATCAAGCAGGGTGTGATTATGGCTTTTGATGTTTATGCGAGTTGGGGAGGAGATTAATTGCATTAGCTGCAAAGATTTAAACAGCGAGCAACAACTATTATTTTTTGGATTCATCCAATCAATATTAAAATCTCAAAAAAGAAAATTTCACTTTTTGGGTTTTGAGCTATGGTTTCACTACGAAGATGTGCTAGAAATGGAATGCACAGGGGAGCTAGGTGGGCGGTAGATTCCTGCAACAATGATTGATTTACTGCATGGGATCTCAATTGTGCCAGAAAGGAAATCAAAGGTGGCAAGGAGAGCTAGATTTTTGTAAGGGGGTGTACTTTGTGGAATTGTCAACATAAATTACAATGCCGCCTCCTCTCTTTGCTCTGTCATTTCTATGGCATGAATACCCATGTATTTCAATGGCAGAGTCAGATATTTTTGCAGTTAGCCACGATTCAGAGATCACAATGATTTTGGGCTTGTATTGTAAACACCAAGCTTGCAGTGCATCAATTTTTGGTAGTAAGCTGTGAATATTACAGTGCACAAAGGAGAGGCATTTTTTAGCTGGAAGGCTAGGAATGGAATTTGCTGGAGGACCAGGGTTAGTTTCTACATAATTTGCAAGAGCAAGTAACATAAGGAATAGGAATTTGGACATAGTTTTTGTTTGGCCATATAGTGAATGGGATACTTTATTATTTTGTGATGTGGGGGTAGGAGGGTTATTTTTTATAACTCTCCACCAGTACTCAGCAAATAAGTTACAGCAACAGAGCAGGCCATGGTGTATGATAATTTGATAACTTAGGAAGAATATGTCAAAATTTAAAGGGACATGAAACCCACATTTTTCTTTTTAAATTTGCTTTATTCTCATTTTACTCTTTGTTGAAGAGATACCTAGGTAGGTAGCATGCATATGTCTGGAGCACTACATGACAGGAAATAGTGCAGATATCTAGTGCTCTTGCATATTGTTGAAAAATAGCTGCCATATAGTTCTGTAGACACGTGTACACTCTTGAACTTACCTTCCTGCTCTTCAACAAAGAATACAAAGAAAACAAAGAAAATTTGATAATAGGAGTATATTATAAAATTGTTTAAAGTTGTATGATCTATCTGAATCATAAAAGAAAACTTTTGGCTTTTATGTCCCTTTAACCCAATAGAACGTACTGTATATATTTGCCTATCATACTGCATCACATATATATATATGTCCAAGCTGCAGGAAGCTCCAGCAGTCTCGGATGTAAAGATACAGCTGAGAGCTGGAGTTCCTAAGCTCATAGCATCTGTCTTCATATGGAACCGGAGTACGATCGTTTCTCTGGTTCCATATGAAGTCAGATTCCTGATTGTTACAGACGGTGACACTGTGTGTGTCACCATCTGTAATGATTGTTGTTGGTGCCGGCGGGAGGTGTGGGAGGGAAACCAGGATGCGGGTGGGTGGTCCAGCAGTGGAGGGGAGAGGGAGGGGGAGGGAAACAAAAGTAAAGGGAGATATAGGGAGCTACACTACAGAAAAAAGGTGGGGTTGTGGGCCCTAGATAATGATCGCTGGAAGGGGGAGGTTTTGAGGACTACTACACTACAGAAAAAAAGATGGCCGCCATTAGTGGCAGGGGAGGGTTAGACAGCTATTTGGAAAATCACAGAGGTGGGAATGTTGAGTAGCATCACTACACTGGAGAAGAAAAATAATATATATATATATATATATATGCATACAAAGAGAGAAGCGCTCTACCAGGAACGAACAACAGCTCAGTGGCTTGTTCTATGGCGATTTACCACCCGGAAGCAGCCTCTTTTAGACCAGTGTGCTTTTCACAGAAGAAAACTTTCCTGAAGTATATCAGTCTGATCCCGCCAAGTAAGGTCAGTCCAGCCCCGAAATACCAGGCAATTCTCCTCTGAACAAGGAACATGACAACCCCAGACGATCGTTTCGGCCTCCTATGGGCCTCGTCAGTGAGGTGCAGCCACATTCCTCTAAGCACACTGGGCAAGGAGTCAACGTCTGGTTTCCCCCATCACCCAT
The DNA here is from genome assembly GCF_027579735.1 of Bombina bombina. Lineage (NCBI taxonomy): Eukaryota > Metazoa > Chordata > Amphibia > Anura > Bombinatoridae > Bombina > Bombina bombina. The sequence goes on from NC_069499.1 coordinate 419,953,269, forward strand.
AGGGAGACTTCCCCAGGGTCATAATAATTTGCATACAAAGAGAGAAGCGCTCTACCAGGAACGAACAACAGCTCAGTGGCTTGTTCTATGGCGATTTACCACCCGGAAGCAGCCTCTTTTAGACCAGTGTGCTTTTCACAGAAGAAAACTTTCCTGAAGTATATCAGTCTGATCCCGCCAAGTAAGGTCAGTCCAGCCCCGAAATACCAGGCAATTCTCCTCTGAACAAGGAACATGACAACCCCAGACGATCGTTTCGGCCTCCTATGGGCCTCTTCAGTGAGGTGCAGCCACATTCCTCTAAGCACACTGGGCAAGGAGTCCACGTCTGGTTTCCCCCATCATCCATAGGGAGACTTCCCCAGGGTCATAATAATTTGCATACAAAGAGAGAAGCGCTCTACCAGGAACGAACAACAGCTCAGTGGCTTGTTCTATGGCGATTTACCACCCGGAAGCAGCCTCTTTTAGACCAGTGTGCTTTTCACAGAAGAAAACTTTCCTGAAGTATATCAGTCTGATCCCGCCAAGTAAGGTCAGTCCAGCCCCGAAATACCAGGCAATTCTCCTCTGAACAAGGAACATGACAACCCCAGACGATCGTTTCGGCCTCCTATGGGCCTCGTCAGTGAGGTGCAGCCACATAAAATAATAATTATTTTAAAAAAAAACAACTAAACTGCATACTGGCAGACTATCTGCCAGTACCTAAGATGGTGGTGAAAAGTGGGGGGTGAGGGAGGTAAGAGAGAGCTGTTTGGGAGGATCAGGTATGGATCAGGGGTTGGAGGTGTCAGGATGGAGGATAATCTGATTAACCCCTTCAATGCTGGGAACAATAGATGTGTTGTGCGCAGCTGCAATTTGTGGTAATCTAGTTATCAAAAAGCAATGGCAAATCTATGTATGTCTGCTATTTCTGACCCCAGAGAAGTTTTTACAATAATTTGTGTCATGATTGCCCACGCGGTATGTAAATCATTTTAGTGAGAAACCCAAAATTTGTGAAAAAGTTAACGATTTTTTAATATGATCCCCTTTGGCTGTGAAATGGTGGCATGAAATACCACCATGGGCCTAGATCAATACCTTGGGTTGTCTACTTAAAAAAAAAAAAATCGTTTTGACAGATAAAGAAGACTCTATGAGGCCCATATATCAAGCTCCGAATAGAGCTTTAGGGCCCGTGTTTCTGGCAAGTCTGTAGGCTCGCCAGAAACAACAGTTATGAAGCAGCGGTCTAAAGACGGCTGCTCCATAATGAGCAGGCGGACAGGAATTGCCACAATTCAACCCGATCGAGTACGATCGGGTTGATTGACACCCCCTGCTGGCGGCCCATTGCCCGCGAGTCTGCAGGGGGCGGCGTTGCACCAGCAGCTCTTGTGAGCTGCTGGTGCAATGCTGAATACGGAGAGCGTATTGCTCTCCGTATTCAGCGAGGTCTTGCGGACCTGATCCGCACTGTAAGATCAGGTCCGCAAGACCTTTCATAAATAGGCCCATAGTCTGTTTAAAAGGAGTTATAGCAAAAATGCTAAAAAATCTCTGGTATTTTGGCAAATGTCTTCTCTTAAATTCCTGGTAGTGAATAGGTTAAATCATATCAATTACCTACATCACATTACATTTATATTACGCTTCCTAATAAAAAAACAACAAACATTACAAATAAGCTTTTCATTGGTGTAGAGAGGGGTTTATCCTTGATATTTATTACAAAATTTCCACAGCTAAACTTGGCTTTGTACATAAATATTGAAAAGAAAAGCTTTATCAGTTCTATAGCTTAATATAGAAGTTTACTAGACCTCTGTTTTAATATACCTAATACATGTTATTGCTAATGACAGAAAACACTGAGCTCTGTGTCATTTACTTGTTTAAGAAGGGCAGAAAATCACTTTTTAACTAATGGAGAAAAAGAGCAAAGAATAGGCACATTGTATCTCTTCTCAGGGAGTCATACAATGCGACATAATGGAACAAAATAGGTTATAGAATTTGTACACCTCAGTACAAGAGCAGAAGAATAAGATGTTGACTGATAGAACAAGCTCACCATTGCATTTGAAAGCTTTAGCTTCTTGTACACATTAGAAAAGTCTAACCTTTGTGTTAGTTGATAGCGTAGAAGATGTAAAACAATTTCAAGCAGTGAAACTTTATAGGCTGTTCCTAATGACGGTAGTGAATAGCTGTAGACAGAGGTAATAGTGTTTTGCATGTAGGGTAACTTGATAGAAGATCATTTCTCTCCAGATTTATTTTATATACTGTTTCCTATTCCAATGCATTACAACATGGGATATATTATAATCATTTATAATCATTATAATATATCATTTGTTAAAAAAAAAAAAAACTCCATTAAAGTCATGGTATTTTTTTTTTTGTAGATAAATCATTCAAATGGAGAACTCCTGAAAACTGTGCATACTCAAATACACTTTTAAAACAGCTTTTATTAGAATCATTTTTTGATAATACATCTATATTACAAAAATGCTTCAATTCAAAATTGAAATTCATCCATGTGGATACCAATTTTGGCTGGAATGCCCCTATAAGTATGCACCATACACCAGCATTATAAACACAGCATTTGCTCAGACAGCCTAAGGTGCTTGTACCATCTGGTAATGACTCAATTTGTTAATCACTGACATGATACAAGCCCCACTGGTGCTCTCAGCAGCTGCAGTATACAATGTTGGTGCACTGAGAATATATAGTTATGCTTTACAATATGAACATGCAGAACAATATAAGCTCTAAAGCTTTCTTTTTTTTCTATTTCTTTTCAAAGATGTAATTCATCTATGTGTATTTCAATTTTGACCTGGATGTCCCTTTAACATTTTCAGTATTTTGAGAAATGTTGCTATATATATATATATACAGTATATATATATAATAAGTGTAATAAATTACACTCCCAGAAGTAGACAGAAGAGATAAGTAATACAATGTTAATTTTTAACTGTTCCCTCTAAGTATTGCGCTTTGGTTTATACAGAAGCATGTGTGTGTACAGAAAATGATAAAATAGCGATGTGTGATTTAACTGCAAGCTCAACTCATTTTGTGCTAGATTACGAGTGTCATGCTGACTGTTGTGCGCAGAGCGATAAGGGATTTATCACGGCTGTTTGAGCGAGTCAGAAGTAGTGTGCGTATTACAGGTTGAAAGTAAACACCTTTGCTTGAGTGCAATTGAATTTAACACGCATCGGGATAGCACAACTTCAGAGTTAGGACAAAAAGTTGCACAAAACATATCAAAATTATACTTTAAAGTACAGTAACACTCATACTAACAATATATAATAAAAAGTTATAAGGGTCAAAGAAAGAGGCCTCAGGTGTTAGAAAAAAAGGTCTGTAAAGGGCTTTAACACATAGATACATACATATACATGTCTAAATATGTCTATATATATATATATATATATATATATATATATATATATATATATATATATATATATATATATATATACACAAATATACAAAGTTTGGTTTAGCACACCTTACAAAAAGTTGATATATACATGAGTGCTGCCAATGTGACAAAATAGTTGCACAAAACAGAGAATATTGGCGCACATCCATTTGCAAATAAACAACACAAACTTTTATATTAAAATTGGGATGTTAGTCACACAATATGGCCATATTCTGCTTAGCCAGTGACCAACTTACAAGGTGTCCCAATCTTGACTGGTCCTAACACTACAGTACTTTGCCTTTATGGGTTGAATCATTCCTGCTTTTTCTCTTCATAATAGAATGAGACTCCCTTTATATACAGTACACAACTCCATTACACTGTCATGAGTACACCTGAGCTCGGGTGCGCTGCTGTTGTTTATTTGCAAATGGATGCGCGCCAATACTCTCTGTTTTTATATATATATATATATATATATATATATATATATATATATATATATATATATATATATATATATATATAGTGAAAAATATAAACAAAAACAATATGTTTATGTTATATATAGTGATAAATATAATCAAAAACAATATGTCCCTGCATATAACTGATAAACCATGGCTTACCCCATCTGGCGTATTGAGGAGTAGAAACAAAATCATCCCAGAACAATTAGCTGCAAAGAAAAACATTTATTGATAACAAATATATATATAAATAACAAATTTATATGTAATATATATATGGAACAAGTTGTGTTCATGCACTATATGGTATAGTCAAGGTTTTAGCATCATCATACGAAGAACAGTATTCACAAAGCAAGTAAAATACTAATGGACCTATTTTTTCAAACTTGGTGAGTTAGGGAGTATGTTAAATACATTTGGTTGTAACATCTGATCCTCATCTTTGACTCAAAGTATATATAACTCAGTAAGAAATTTAGAGAACTGGGAGAGACAACCTGACATTTCAATATTGGCCATAGAAAGTAATGTAAATAATTTGGCATAAATACAGTAATATTTTGCTGCATGGTTGACAAATTCATGGAATTGCCTCTGGGGAGAATCAACAAATTCCTTTGGTAGGCAGACAATAAGACTTTTTGAGAGTATGAGATGGCCAGAGATCAAATATTATCTAAAGATTTAAATAAGTAAAAGGAATCTCCAGCGTGCATACAAATCTGTATAGGTATTCAGCTTTCACTGAATGCCTGTCCAAGCCTCAAAGCCCCATGAACGGGGAGCACGTCTATATTACCAGAAGAAACAGAACATGATAGCTGGTATTGTCTTCTGGCAAAATAATGCAAAAGATAGAAAGACATGGCTAAACCAAGAGTACATCTGAAAGGCTCTGTGTATTGACACTACTAATATCTGGGACACTTGCAAAAATTGTAAGCATGGAGAAATCCTTAAGTCAAACTCACAGTGATATATATATTTTTAAAAATGTGAAGAAAATGATTCTTCTGTTATCATCTACTATGAGCACAAAATGTATTATTTATTTGATGTATAAAATATATGTTTTGGAGTTTATACAAATAATCATATTTTTGTAATAAGCATAGAGAGAATAGGAGAACGTTACTTGAGACAGGGAACATTAAAGGGACAGTCTACACCAGAATTTTCATTGTTTAAAAATATAGATAATCCCTTTATTACCCATTCCCCAGTTTTGCATAACCAACACAGTTATATTAATATTTGTTTACCTCTGTGATTACCTTGTGTCTAAGCCTCTGCAGACTGCCCCCTTATCTCAGTGCTTTTGATAGACATGCAGTTTAGCCAATCAGTGCAGACTCCTAAATAACTCCACTGGAGTGAGCACAATGTCATCTTTATGACACACATGAACTAGTACTGTCTAACTATGAAAAAATGTCAAAATACCACCAAGGTAACAAAGCAAATTTAATGATAAAAGTCAATTGGAAAGTTGTTTAAAATTTCATGCCCTATCTGAATCATGAAAGTTTAATTTTGACTAAACTGACCCTTTAACTGTAGTCTCGGAAACTCAGCATATCTGCTTAAAGCTCCCAAGACTTGTAACTAAGATGCAGTTAATACAACTAGGATTCACTTTTCTGTTTTCTTTAAGCAATATGGACCGTCCAAATATATTATTACTAGAAAGCATAGAAGTTAGTCAAAATGGCATAATTTGTTAATACTAGATTTAGTCACTGTAAAAAATACCTATAATAGTTATAAGGATTTTTCCTAATATATCCGCATTCACAATGAATAGCATTCTGGCGCACACATTGTAATAGCTCCTACCATAGAAGCCACATAAACAATAGTAACAGTGGTATCCTATGACTTACACCAAATGTCATAGTTCTGGGTACATGATTATTAAAAAGCAAATTCAGAAGGAGGAGGTTTCTAACACAAAGAACTATTTTACAGTGATTGACATGACCTGCTGTGAAGTTGAGGACAATCAAAAGTAAATGATCCTTAGCAAAGAGTTAATGGCAATCACCACAATAAAACTTAATATGACATGACCCCATTGCAAATTACACTAACCACAATCCATTTCTACATCAATAATATCTGATCGCAAACCACTGCCCCCCAATGTTATCCATAACTGTGGTCTGGCACCACCTTTATAAAGCCAAAATTATGTACTCCTTATGACAAATGACATTGACCCCCAAACTTCTAATTACCTATAGCCCCTGGATGTTAAATCCATAAAACAATGGATCCCTAACTTACCTCTTCATCACTATAACATTGACCTAATGGGCACCATTTATAAAGTACTGGGTGGGCGAGGCTCGATATCAGGAACCTTAAATGCTCGGCCTTGCGGCAAGCATCTGCTACCCGTATTTGACATTGCACAATCTGGTGCTTGTGCGATGCTGCCCCAAAGTTTGTACATGGCTAATCATGTTGCAAGTGGGGGGCTGTCAATCATCCTGACCGGATCAAATTGGGATGATTGAAATCCGCAGGGTCGGCTCCAAGGGGGGGCATTGGGGGGCAAGAGAATAATTGAGTGGTGTAATGTTCAAAGTGCCTAAGAAGGCTAAGGTAACTGAGGTTATATGAACTAAATGTAATGGATGGTCCTTAAAACCAATGAGGTGTAGAATAGATTTAATACAATACAAATGCAATAAAAACAATGAAACAGTTGATTACACGGTCATATGATACAGTTAAAACATATAAGTAAGAAATATATATAGAAAAACTATCTCTTATGGATCCATAATATATAAATAGACATGAGTAAGCAAATATATGTCCAAAGTGAGAGGTGGTAAGTGTGTCCAAATGTCAAATAAATCAAACAATCAATCTAAACTGCATTGGTGGTGTGAAAAAATATATAATGATATGTGGAAAAATTTATTGAAAAAATAAAAAATAATAGAAAAAATATATATGAAAAAATATATACTTGTATATGAAAAATGTGTATAAAAACTTGATGAAAAAATGAAAAAAAAAAAATTGAAAAAAGTGTTGAAAAAATATATTGATAGTGCTCCTCCAATGGTGTCCTATATGATTCTGATTGTCCTATAAAAGATTAAAAAACATAGTGTAGATTGTACATAAAAAGTGGGGGATATTGTAAATATGCTTACCAGCTATGTCGACGCGTTTCGGCCCAATATAGGCTTTTTTCAAGACAGTATAATTTTTTCCACATATCATTATATATTTTTTCACACCACCACTGCAGTTCGGATTGATTGTTTGATTTATTTGACATTTGGACACACTTACCACCTCTCACTTTGGACACTCCCCCCATCTTGGATAACAACATTGACTTTTTATTTGGACACTATTTGATCCTAGGCACTCATTTCTCATCGTATATATTTGCTAACTCATGTCTGTTTTTATATTATGGATCCATAAGAGATAGTTTATATTTCTTACTTATATGTTTCAACTGTATCATATGACCGTGTAATCAACTGTTTCATTGTTTTTATTGCATTTGTATTGTATTAAATCTATTCTACACCTCATTGGTTTTAAGGACCATTACATTTAGTTCATATAACCTCAGTTACCTTAGCCTTCTTAGGCGCTTCGTATATAAAAACAATTACAGGGATCAAATGGGTAGAGGGTCCTGCCGAGAGTTGCACTGTTGTAGTCGGCTCTTATGAAGGTGGACTACAAACAGCTGAGCTTATAGGCTTACATGCTATGGGGTTTAAAGGGATAGCAGTGGACATGATTGAGATTTGAGAATGAGTTTAAGGGTTTTGGATCATGGTGATTAAGGGGTGAATTTTTTTTAAGGAGCTATTGCATTGGGGGGGGGGCCTATCTATCAAGCTCCGAAAGAAGCTTGACGTCCCGTGTTTCTGGCAAGTCTTCAGACTCGCCAGAAACAGCAGTTATGAAGCAGCGGTTACAAAGACCGCTGCTCCATAACCCTGTCCGTCTGCTCTGAGCAGGCGGACAGGAATCGCAACAATTCAACCCGATCGAGTACGATCGTGTTGATTGACACCCACCTGCTGGCGGCCCATTGGCCGTGAGTCTGCAGGGGGCGGCGTTGCACCAGCAGCTCTTGTGAGCTGCTGGTGCAATGTTAAATGCGGAGAGTGTATTGCTCTCCACATTCAGCGATGTCTTGCGGACCTGATCCGCACTGTCTCAAGTTTAATGGCTCTGTTTTAGTGCACTGCAAAGGATTTAGACTTCATTCTTTTACCTCGTGATTTAGCACATATTCTCCAAATGTAGTAGTAATAGTGGGCGATAAGCCAGTCAGAAGCTACACTTTCCTGCAGAATATGTAGGTCTGCTCTTATTTTGACTCACATACATGTTTGTAAATGTGTGCCCCCTTGTGAAAAAAAAATGCCCCCCCCATTTCATTTGTTCTGGAGCCGACCCTGGAAATCCGCCACACTTTAGGTGGCTGAGAGTTTAAGTAGAATCAGACTTAAGACAGCAGCTACTTAACTAGGGTTTCAGGCTCACTCTTGCAAGCCTGGAATGCTGGGGCTCCCAAGCAGCAGCTTAATAAATGGAGCCCAATTTGTCTTTTCTCCTATTTATTAATTAATGTATTTATTTGTAACATAACACTAACTCAGGAGTAGATCACAATCCTTTAAAAAAGTATATCAAATGTTTTATTTACAAAACTCCATGTAGACTTTATTTACAAAACTCCATGTAGGGGCCGATTTATTAAATGCCGGATGGACATCGCTAAATGCAGACAGCATACGCTGTCGGCATTTATCATTGCACAAGCATTTTGTATGAAATACTTGTGCAATGCCGTCCCCTGCAGGGGGTGTCAATCATCCCAATCGTATCTGATAGGGATGATTGCTGCCTGTGACCTCAGAGGTGGCGGACGAGTTAAAGGGACACTGTACCCAAAAAATTTCTTTTGTGATTCAGACTGAGCATGAAATTTTAAGCAACTTTCTAATTTACTCCTATTATCAAATTTTCTTCATTCTCTTGGTATCTTTATTTGAAATGCAAGAATGTAAGTTTAGATGCCAGCCCATTTTTGGTGAACAACCTGGGTTGTCCTTGCTGATTGGTGGATAAATTCATCCACCAATAAAAATGTGCTGTCCAGAGTACTGAAACCAAAAAAAGCTTAGATGCCTTCTTTTTCAAATAATAATAGCAAGAAAACGAAGAAAAATTGATAATAGGAGTAAATTAGAAAGTTGCTTAAAATTGCATGCTCTTTCTGAATTGCAAAAGAAAAAATTTGGGTTCAGTGTCCCTTTAAGGCTCACCCGGAATAAGCAGATTGACTTTTGTAGAGAAATCATTGGATACATTTTTAGAAAGTATTGTGATCGATCTTACAATGTCACTACTCTCTGTATAAAAGAGATCTCTACCCACAACATCCTGCCCATGATATAGAAAACTATTTTAGTAAATAGTTGCTAAATGATAATGAACGAGAGACAAACTCTGTTTATCAGAAGTAATTTTAATGTGTTGCATCTAAAATAGAGCTTTTTTTTTTTGTTTATTAAAAAACATGTTCATGTGTTTAAAAATGTATTTTTTTGTATTATGTGAGCAATTCACTGCACACCATTGTGTGTGTTGTCCTTACCATCCAGTGAGCAATCTGTTTCTAGGGATGAGTTGTATTGTGTTAAACATTTTACTTGTTTTCTTCATGCAGTAATATGTTAGTGTGCTTTAGTGCTCTTTCAGGACAGATATTTTCCTTAAAGGGACATGAAACCAAATTATTTTCTTTTGTGATTCAGACAGATCATAAAATTTTATCTTAGTATTTATCTTGGTATCCTCTATTTAAAGGCATACCTAGGTAGACTCAGGAGCTAGGTGTTAGCTACTGATTGGTGGCTGCACATATATGCATGTTGTCATTGGTTTACCAATGTGTTCAGTTAGCCCTCAGTAGTGCATTGCTGCTCATTCAGCAAAAGATACTAAAATAATTAAACAACATTAAAAACTAAGGGGCCTATTTATCATCGGTCTGTCCGTCATGATTTGCTCAGCGGATCATGTCCGACAGACATTGATGAATGCCAACAGCATACACTGTTGGCATTTATCATTGCACAAGCAGTTCTTGTGAACTGCTTGTGCAATGCCTCCCCCTGCAGATTTGCGGCCGCTAGAAGGGGTGTCAATCAATACGATTGGGTTGATTGCTGTCCGCCGCTCAGAGTAGACCGCTGCTTCTTAACTCCTGTTTCCAGCGAGCCTGAAGGCTCGCGCAGAAACAGGGCGAGTTGGCCCCATTCAGGGCATAGTAAAGCAGCCCCTAAGGGCTAGATTACAAGTGGTGCAGTATTTTGTTTTTGCGCTAGGATCTTTTGCACTTGTTGAGTTGTATTCGTATTATAAGTTCCAAAAAAATGTATTTTGGGCTAGCGTTAACCCGAATAGGGCGAAAAACCTAACTATAGTTTTTGAGTGCGTGTGCATGTATTGCCCCATAGAGATCGATGGAGAGAAAAAAAGTAAAAAAAAAACGAGATCACGCAAATGGCATCGCCTTTTCGCATTTCTGTGCAATTTTTTTGTTTCAGAAACCAGTTAACCACAGCTCTGAGGACGTGGTAAGGATTGAAGCATAAAGGGTGGTTGCGCTAGCTCAATCACGATTTTACTCCACTTGTAATACCAGCAATATAAAAATGGTTCGCAAAAACATGATTGCACTAGTGCAAAACCGTTTGCGTCTCACTTGTAATCTAGCCCTAAAGAAAAATCCTAGATAAAAGAAAAGATTAGTCTAAGGGGTATATTTATCAATGTATGAGCGGACATGATACAAAGTAGCGTATCATGTCCGCTGCACATCACTGCACATCGATAAATGCCGACAGGATACGCTGTCAGCATTTATCATTGCACAAGCAGTTATTGTGAACTGCTGGTGCATTGCTGCCCCCTGGAGATGTGCGGCCAGTCGGCCGCTAGCAGGGGGTGTTAATTGATTTCTGTCCGCCGCCTCAGAGTAGGTGGACAAGTTTTGGAGTTTTTTAGACAATGGGCCTCAAGACAATGGGCCCCTAAGAATAAAATGTAAATGTAGTTTTAAAAGTTTCATTAGCAATTTAAATATTGACAAAATAAGTGTAAAGTTTAGTGTCTATAAAATAATGGAAGCTGCAATGTAGTAAATTAGGTTACCTTCTCTGCTGTAGCCAGTTAGAGACAGTTGTAAATAGGTCACTAAAGTGTGCAGCGAATGTCTGCGTGAAATATAACAGTTTTCTGCAGTTCCATTTATAACAGGAACTGAAAAGCTCACAATTTCAGAATGGAATTACAGGAAAAGGGGACAAAATAAATAATGAAAGTATATTGCAGAGGTTTTTTATATTTATATATATATATATATATATATATATATATATACAATTTATCATTTTATTTTTCATGTTCAAGTGTAAAAATGCCTCTTTAATGGATATCAGAAGAGTAAATGATCTTTCCTTATCCTAACCTATGTTGCCTTGACCTCTTTTTGAAAGACAGATTCAACATTGTAAATTTTATTACCAGGTTAGATAAAAACACACAGAGAAATACACTGTATACCACAATAATTTATTTATATCTGTTAAGCTTTTTTACAACTCTGAACTATCTAATCACCATAATAAATAGCATTTCACCTTAAATAACAATTCATATCTTGGAATGGATTTGAGATTAGTCTTCTCTGAATTTACTGGTTCTTTTTGTGCATTATTAATTCACTTACATATCATATCATTGCCAGTTTTGTTATTTTATGGATACTCCATATTATGCTTATGTTTTAGATGTTCAGTACACTGTCAGAAAAAATGTGCAAAAATTGTACCTTTAGGGGTACAACAGCTTGTCACTGGGGCAGTACCCTCAAACGTACACCTGTTGTACCCTTTAACATGGGTACAAATTAGTACCCTTGTAAATTGTACCTTTCAAAGGCAAATATGTACCTTTGGGGACTAGATTGGACCTCAGTGCTATAGTACCATATTGTACCCTTAAAAAATGGTGCAAATCTGGCCTTTTAAGGGTACTGCCCAAGTGACAAGCCCTTTGTACCTCATAATGGCAAATTTGTACTCAACAAAGCATATTTCAAATGCTGTTCCATTACATTTATTATATAACATTCAAATATGCATTCATTTAATGTGTACTTTTTCAGACAGTATTACACTAGCCAAACTGGATTTGTTTTTAAAGTTTGGATATTGTAGCCATATCGCAAATCTAAAGAATGCTACAGAACCACCTGAAAGAATCAGGCCAAACAACCAGTTCAAAAAATAGCTACTCAACATGTTTTATATCACTCTGTACTAGACTCTAAAAACCACACCATTTAATTTAGGGTGACATACCACATAAAACATAAATATATAGAAAACATATAGAAAATAACATAATAATAAAATAAACTCTAACAAAAAAAAAGGGGATTCGGGGGAGGGATAAATGATAAAACTCAAAACCATACATTAGCCTCTAGTTATCAAGCCGTCGACCAATACACTCGCCTAAGATCGCCTAACATCGCCGTCACAGACCTGAATATGTTCTCCAAAATTATCAAAAAAGCTGTCAAAAAGCCACGCACCAAGTACGGTACGATGAGCAGCGGACTGTTGTTAACTAACAGTCATCGATCTCGCTGCTCTTCGGCTTTTTCACAGCTTTCTTCCTACCCTGTCACTAAGCAAGCACACTGTAGTATACTGTTTACCCCCTATAACGCTGCTCCCGGAGCCCCCGCAACTAAATAAAGTTATTAACCCCTTAACCGCCGCTCACGGACCCCGCCTCAACTCTAATAAATGTATTAACCCCTAAACCGCCGCTCCCGGAGCCCACCGCCACCTACATTATACTTATTAACCCCTAATCTGCCTAATCACCCTAACTTGAGACATCTTCACCCAACCGGGCAGAAGTGGTCCTCCAGACGGGCAGAAGTCTTCATCCAGGCGGCATCTTCTATCTTCATCCATCCGGAGTGGGTCCATCTTCAAGACATCCGACGCAGAGCATCCTTCCAGGCCGACAACTATCCGACGAATGAATATTCCTTTAAATGACGTCATCAAAGATGGCGTCCCTTGAATTCCGATTGGCTGATAGAATTCTATCAGCCAATCGGAATTAAGGTAGGAAAAATCCTATTGGCTGATGCAATCAGCCAATAGGATTGAAGTTCAATCCTATTGGCTGATGCAATCAGCCAGTAGGATTGAGCTCGCATTCCAATGGCTGATTGGAACAGCCAATAGGATTTTTGCTACCTTAATTCTAATTGGCTGATAGAATTCTATCAGCCAATCGGAATTCAAGGGACGCCATCTTGGATGACGTCATTTAAAGGAATATTCATTCGTCGGGTAGTCGTCGGCCTGGAAGGATGCTCCGCGTTGGATGTCTTGAAGATGGACCCGCTCCTCTCCGGATGGATGAAGATAGAAGATGCCGCCTGGATGAATACTTCTGCCCGTCTGGAGGACCTCTTTTGCCCGGATAGGATGATGACTTCGGACCGTCTTGAGGACCACTTCTGCCCGGTTGGGTGAAGACGTCTCAAGGTAGGGTGATCTTCAAGGGGTTAGTGTTAGGTTTAATTAAGGGGGGATTGGGTGGGTTTTAGAGTAGGGTTGGGTGTGTGGGTGGTGGGTTGTAATGTTTAGGGGGTATTGTATCTTTTTTACAGGTAAAAGAGCTGATTACTTTGGGGCAATGCCCCGCAAAAAGCCCTTTTAAGGGCTATTTGTAATTTAGCATAGGGTAGGGATTTTTATTATTTTGGGGGGCTTTTTATTTTATTAGGGGGATTAGATTAGGTGTAATTAGTTTAAAATTCTTGTAATTATTTTATTATTTTCTGTAATTTAGTGGGGTTTTTTTTGTACTTTAGTTAATTTTATTTAATTGTAATTAATTTATTTTAATTTAGGTAATTAATTTAATTATAGTGTAGTGTTAGGTGTAATTGTAACTTAGGTTAGGTTTTATTTTACAGGTACTTTTGTATTTATTTTAGCTAGGTAACTATTTAATAACTATTCTACCTAGTTAAAATAAATACAAAGTTGCCTGTAAAATAAAAATAAACCCTAAGCTAGCTACAATGTAACTATTAGTTATATTGTAGCTATCTTAGGGTTTATTTTTTTTATTTTTTTTTTTAAATAGGAATAATTTATTTAATGATAGGAATATTTATTTAGATTTATTTAAATTATATTTAAGTTAGGGGGGGTTAGGGTTAGACTTAGGTTTAGGGGTTAATAAATTTAATGTAGGTGGCGGTGGTGTGGGGGGCATATTAGGGGTTAATAAATATAATGTAGGTGGCGGCGGGATCTGGTAGCGGCGGTTTAGGGGTTAAACACTTTATTTAGTTGCGGCGGGGTCTGGGAGTGGCGGTTCAGGGATTAATAAGTATAATGTAGGTGGCAGCGGTGTAGGGGGGCAGATTAGGGGTTAATAAATATAATGTAGGTGGCGGCGGTGTAGGGGGGGCAGATTAGAGTTAATAAATATAATGTAGGTGGCGGCGGTGTAGGAGGGGCAGATTAGGGGTTAATAAGTATAATGTAGATGGCGGTGGTGTAGGGGGGCAGATTAGGGGTGTTTAGACTCGGGTACATGTTAGGGTGTTAGGGGGTTTAGACATTACCATAGGAATCAATGGGATATCGGGCAGCAGCGAACATAAGCTTTCTCTGCTTCCAGACTCCCATTGATTCCTATGGCATCCGCTGCCTCCAGGGCGGCGGATTGAAAACCAGGTACGCTATGCCGGAAAAGTGGTGAGCGTACCTGCTAGTTATTTGATAACTAGAAAAAGTAGTCAGATTGTGCCGAACTTTCGTTCGGAACATCTGTAGTGACGTAAGCATCGATCTGTGTCGGACTGAGTCCGGCGGATCGTATGTTACGTCACTGTATTCTACTTTTGCCGGTCTGTAGGGTTTGATAACTACGGCTAATCAGGCTCACGCACAAATACGCTGCAGAATTCCAGCGTATTTGCGGTTGACAGCTTGATAAATAGAGGCCATTGAATTGTCACTCTATACAAAATATATGCAAATGCATCTATTTCCCCAATACACATTTTGGTGATGAACCTTCTACCAATAGATTACACTATGGTGTGTTACACAATGTCCATGTATGTGACTGGGGAACGGTTACAATTTTTTTTTTTTTTTTAAAACAGCGTTTGTTTATTTTATAGAGTTTAAAACAAAAAAAATCTTTGTAATTTTAGTTAATATATTTGCTTTATGTTTAAGAGTTAATATATTGATGCTCTAAATATAAACATTAAAATGTTAAGTGCTTGTTTGCTATTTAGAACCAGCAACACAGTATCATTGAATATATGGGTTAGCTTTGCCCGCTTCTTGCATATTACCAACGATTGAACATAATTATTTTGCTGTACAACATGAATGTTGCATTCATTTTGGGTGACTGCCAGTTATGTGAATATGAATAATTGAGATGTACAAATGAGATGGACTTGCAGGGTTTGGCAGCCTTGAACCACCCATCCCCCTCAATTTTTTAGTCACCCAAGTGATTGTACATTTTTGGGGGGATTACATAGTACAGACATGGACCCTTTGACAGTTGGAAACATATTTGTACCTTATTTACCACTAAATGGTACATATTAGTTCCTTAAGGTGTAATTATGATCCATTGAGGGTACAGCCACAGCAGTTGTACCCTAAGTATTCACAAACGGACCCCAACCGTATCTATTTTCTGACAGTGTACTTGCAACCTATTAGTAAAACACAATTTTTTTTTTACTCTAAACTATTTAATAACCCATCTAAATACCATTTCTCCATAAATGACAATTTGTATATTGATTAGGTTTGAGATTTGACCTGTCTGAATATACTGACACATGTTTTAGTATTAACTCTTCACATATATTATTTATTTTAAATTAATTATAGCCATATTTTTGTTTTGTTAAAGAGATTATTGTGGTCTCTATATAGTACTTTCATACAATAGTCAACTTTGGAAGAGATAATAGGAAATTGATTTGGAACTATCTTATTCTGAGTAGAAAATAAAAAGCCCAGTTCTTAGACTTATTGACAAACCAAATACCAGCTTGTAAATTGTGATGACAGAGCTATTCATTGATAAATGGATAAAGACACTTCAACAGTCTTTCATGACAGAGGAGGCTCTACAAATATTGGTTATAAAACAGAAGTTCCAAAGTGGTGTGAGATGCCTATCTTAAAATCTAACACCAATAAAAGCATGTAAAAATATCTCAAGTATCAGAAAGTGCTAATATAATTATTAAAGGGACACTAAACCCAAATTTTTTCTTTTATGATTCATATAGAGCAGGCAATTTTAAGCAACTTTCTAATTAGTTTTAGTGGTTCGGCTTGGCAGTTCTATTCAAGGGATCCTTTTAATATATATTGCTGATATGGTCGTCGATGCTGGGTGTTGTCTATAGCTAGGATCACTGACCAATGGCATGTAATAGCTTGTTGTGTTTATTGCATGGATATATATGTTAATATATATTTATGATATAGTAGTCAGTTGCATTAACCCCTTAAGGACCACAGCACTTTTCCATTTTCTGACCATATGGGACAAAAGGCTATTTTTAAATGTCTGTGGTGTTTGTGTTTAGCTGTAATTTTCCCCTTACTCATTTACTGTATCCACACATATTATATACCGTTTTTATTGCCATTAAATGGACTTTCTAAAGATACCATTATTTTCATCATATATTATAATTTACTATAACAAGAAATATAAAATATGAGGAAAAGGGGGGCGGAGTTACCCAGCAACCAGGATGGCCGCATAGTCTGAGAGCTCCGGGTATGCAGTCATCAAAATAGCCATTGAATATATAAACCCTGAACACAAATGTTATACCTAACGGGTAATAACATAAGAAGACGACTGAGTCATGCTGAGCATAATCTGATGACTGTTTGTACAGTACTAATCTGATAAGTGGTAGTGGAGCTGTCTGCCACATACTGAGGCGCCATCTTGGGGGATTTTATGCTACAGTCAGGCATGGAGACACAAATGCTGTACATGGATATTAGAAAACTGCTGGAGGAACATGGGAGGCGGCTGTGTGAGAGACTTGATGCCTTTATAGACACAATGCAAGAGGCGCGAACACATTACAATACAGACACGGAGGAGGACAGAGGACTAAGAGAGGCACAGTGTACTAAATCGCCTGCGGATCCCCAGATGAGCCCTACATTGCCGGTATTGGCGGGGGTGATCCTCAGAATGGACATTTACTCTCCCTCTGCCGCTGCAGATGACTTCCACAGGTGGGAAGAAATAAAATTTGATCACTCAGACATGGAGAAGGGAGCGGTGGAATACTGCAGCGCCCACACGCTATCAAGCACACTTCCCCCTGTCATGGCACCTGTGGGCTTCTTACGGCCACTCGGCGGGGAAAGCTGCCTGAGCCCTCAGATGTACCGGACTCTCTACCTATACTCCCCTAGCGATCTCTGGACTGTTTGGCCTCGCTTGGAGGCAGATGGCTTTGCCCGCATGCAGACAGGCTAATCGGACACTACAGGCAGGACTTATGGGCATTTGAACAATTATTGACATGGTGAGGGAATATAACGCTACGCTTTACGTGTTTGGAGGTGCCTTACCTACTATGGTCTAATACCCACTGTACTCATGAAGACATAACGTCGGATCTCCAGCTGAGGACTGCCCCATACTCTCATGTATCAATTGGCGCATTGTGCTGTTTTTTTTTCTTATAGCCCATTCTCCTGCTCACCGCATATTTTTATTCTCCTGAACGTCACCTTTTTTTTCTTTCTCCCTGAGCGCATAAATACAATTACTCATATTTGGGCGGACTCATAATAATATGGTTGCTCAGTGGACATATGTACTTGATATACCTTTTGACACAGTATATAGTATATTTTCCTGTTTCTTCTGTACTCTCTGTGGGACTGCTCTGTGATGTGTGTTTGGGATGTAGTCAGTTTTGCATATTGCGAATAGCCTCAAAGCTTACTATGAGCTAACTGGTCTTGAAAGGGGTCTTTGGCTGATTAAAATTGCAACTTCTAGCTATGCTGTAGCCCTATTGCTGGGTGACTAGTGCTAAGTGTGATTACCTAAAAGCGCCATCTAAATGCACATACTGTTTTCTTAATACTTATTTATTGCGGAGGAGATTAGTGAGCGCTAAGCGAATTTTATTACTTTTAGCTAGCATTTCAGCCAACTATTATGCATAAATAGCCACGTGCTAGATTGAGTGTACCTAGAGTCAATATTGAATGCCTTCTTGAGGCTCCCGACTACACATGAAATTAAATGAGTTTATTCGCCGGTCACTATTGTAGTCCCCTTCAGGAACTATGTATTCGCTAGTCATATAGGAGAGCATACAGTCTCTCTAATAAAGGGTAAATCATTATCAGGCCTGGTTCCGCCCCCCCCACACAACTGTGTGGCGAGGGATACAGACTTTGTCCCCCATACCTCCTTTAGGCAGAGTGAAGTAGTCTCTGCTCTGTCCGTAGAGCCTTGGTCTTAGCTTATATTTATAGTAGTGTGAAGAGGGCTCATCGGATCTTATTAAGGATAGCTCCAGTATACGCGCTCTTACGTGTCTTAACATCTGAAACTAGCCTATCCCTGCAATTTTCAACTTTTAACATAGCTTTTACCCTATATACCTACACACTAAGGTTTGAGAATTGAGACTGGGATGGTCAAGACTTAAGTGGATTCGCATGCGACAGATGCAGGTGTTCTCATTGTTGAAACTCTTTAGTTGTGTTACTCTGTGCCTGTCATAGTAATAGTAAAATGAACAACTCTTTTGTCATTTATTTTAGAGCTTAGACCAACCCACAAAACCCATATTGGATCAACTTGTGTCATTATATAACCTATGGTTCGCACATGTCATTATGTTATTAAGTGTTTTGTTTAATTCTTATAGTAGAAATTTAGTTGGGGTCAGGTTGAGTCTGCAGCTATTCCTGACTTTTATATGATGTTATTGTAAGAATAATGTGTCTTCAACTTTACGTTAGAATCCAGATCCCTTGAATGGATCTCTGTTCCATTGAAGACGCTACACAGATTTATAAAAAAATGAGGTACAATGTTGTAGGGTATTGGTTGGAACCGACTAGAGGAGCTGTGACCTCTTATTTAATAGTGATATTTGACTATGTAATCAATGTCTCTTCCACTGTTATACTTGTGTTGTTGCCCTTCAATTTGTAACTGTTCTATGTATGTTTCCATTGCCTCAATAAAAAAAAAAATAATAAAAAAAAAAAATATGAGGAAAAAATGGAAAAAACCACTTTTTTTTCTATCTTTGACCCCCCAAAATCTGTTACACATCTACAACCACCAAAAACACCCATGCTAAATAGTTTCTAAATTTTGTCCTGAGTTTAGAAATACCCAATGTTTACATGTTCTTTGCTATTTCCAAACCACTTTTTTTTTTTCAAAATTAGTGATAGTTACATTGGAACACTGATATTTGTCTGGAATCCCTGAATATCCCTTGACATGTATATTTTTTTTTTAGAAGACAACTGAAAGTATTGATCTAGGCCTATTTTGGTATATTTCATGCCACCATTTCACCGCCAAATGCGATCAAATAAAAAAAAGTTCACTTTTTCACAAATTGTTTCACAAACTTTAGGTTTCTCACTGAAATTATTTACAAACAGCTTGTGCAATTATGGCAGAAATGGTTGTAAATGCTTTTCTGGGATCCCCTTTGTTTAGAAATAGCAGACTTATATGGCTTTGGCATTGCTTTTTGGTAATTAGAAGGCCGCTAAATGCTGCTGCGCATGACACGTGTATTATGCCCAGCAGTGAAGGGGTTAATTAGGGAGCTTGTATGGTTAATTTTAGCTTTAGTGTAGTGTAGTAGACAACCCAAAGTATTGATCTAGGCCCATTTTGGTATATTTCATGCCACCATTTCCCCGCCAAATGCAATCAAATAAAAAAAATTGTTCACTTTTTCACAATTTTAGGTTTCTCACTGAAATTATTTACAAACAGCTTGTGCAATTATGGCACAAATGGTTGTAAATGCTTCTCTGGGATAGCAGATAGCAGACATATATGGCTTTGGCTTTGCCTTTTGGCAATTAGAAGGCTGCTAAATGCCGCTGTGCACCACACTTGTATTATGCCCAGCAGTGAAGGGGTTAATTAGATAGCTTGTAGGGAGCTTACAGGGTTAAATTTATTTTTCCACATATGTACATATACTGCTGTATAGGATCCCCCTTAGCCCCCAACCTCTCTGATCCCCCCAAACAGCTCTCTACCCCTCCCCCTCTACCTTACTGTGCGCCATCTTGGGTACTGGCAGCTATCTGCCAGTACCCAAATTTCAATAAAATTGTTATTTTTAGGAATGTTTCCATATTTTTCTGTAGTGTAGTTTCCCCCTCAATAAACAACCCCCCACCCCTCCCAGATTCCATAAAACAAAATTCCCTCCCTCCTCTCTCCCATTTTATGTCAAAAAATGTTTCATAGTATAGCGGTTCCCACCAGCTCCCGCCCCGTGCACGCGCCCGCCCTCACCCCTCCGTGCATGCGTGCGCACCCGTGTGCACCCCCGGTGGCCCCGCATGTGATCCCGCCCCCCTCTGATGCGCAACCCGACATCGATGACTGCCCACCCGCCTCCCACCCACCAACGATTATGGCCATTGATGTCCAATGCATAGAGGGCTACAGAGTGGCTCTCTCTGCATCGGATGGGTAGAAAATGTTATTGCAGGATGCCTCAATATCGAGGCATCACTGCAATAACAGGAAAGCATCTGGAAATGATCAGGATCGCTTCCACTGCTTGAAGGAACCAACAATGTACAGGGTATGTCCTTGGTCGTTAAGGACTTTTTTGTAGGACGTACCCTGTACATTGTTGGTCCTTAACGGGTTAAATTATATTTTACATAACAGGCATGCAGCTACGTAGAACTATAATTTTAATTATATTGTCTTTAATTAGAAATAATAAACACAACAAGCAACATTAATTAAATTTTAATTTATATGCAAATATTTAAACATTATGCATTCTACATATCAATATATCATTTTATATATTGAATATGTATGTGTAGGGCCTTAGTTTCTACAGTTAGTTTTAGGTTATGGCAGATTAGGGGTCAATATTTAAATGATATGCATAGTAATGTAAAATTCATATTGATTAAAGTATTGTAGATATCTTAAAAGTGATTTAATAGTTGCTTGCTATTATTTTAAACATAAACATTATATTTAAATATATATTTAAATTTGAAATAAAAGCAAGCAACTATTAAATCTATTTTAAGATATTTACAATACTTTAAATAATCTACATTGTACATGACATTGCATATTTTGTCAAGGAGATGAGGTAAATGCCGGAGTGCCGGCAAAACCTCACCTGCCTAACCGGGCTCCTGGAACTCAGCGCCGGACCAGAATTGAGCCCCTGCCCACTACATCTTAAAGTGGTGTCAATCTACTAGGGTGCAGGGAATCAAGTCTCGCTTTTAATATGTTGTCAGCAATTTGATGAAGCACCTAAGGATACCACTTGTTTGGGGGTGCTACATTCTGGGAGGAATCGGGGACACTTCAAACCGGTCCCCCATTCCTCCCAGAAGGTATCCCCCCAAAAAAATATCCCTAGTATGGCTATGAATATATATATATATATATATATATATATATATACATATATATATATTATAAAATAAACCCTAAGGCCTAGATTTAGAGTTTGGCGGTAGCCGTCAAAACCAGCGTTAGAGGCTCCTAACGCTGGTTTTAGGCTACCGCCGGTATTTGGAGTCAGTCAGGAAAGGGTCTAACGCTCACTTTCCAGCCGCGACTTTTCCATACCGCAGATCCCCTTACGTCAATTGCGTATCCTATCTTTTCAATGGGATCTTTCTAACTCCGGTATTTAGAGTCGTGGCTGAAATGAGCGTTAGAAATCTAATGACAAAACTCCAGCCGCAGAAAAAAGTCAGTAGTTAAGAGCTTTCTGGGCTAACGCCGGTTTATAAAGCTTAACTACTGTGCTCTAAAGTACACTAACACCCATAAACTACCTATGTACCCCTAAACCGAGGTCCCCCCACATCGCTGCCACTCGATTAAAATTTTAACCCCTAATCTGCCGACCGCCACCTACGTTATACTTATGTACCCCTAATCTGCTGCCCCTAACACCGCCGACCCCTATATTATATTTATTAACCCCTAACCTGCCCTCCACAACATCGCCGCCAGCTACCTACAATAATTAACCCCTAATCTGCCGACCGCAAAGCGCCGCCACCTACATTATAGCTATGTACCCCTAATCTGCTGCCCCTAACACCGCCGACCCCTATATTATATTTATTAACCCCTAATCTGCCCCCCTCAACGTCGCCTCCACCTGCCTACACTTATTAACCCCTAATCTGCCGAGCGGATCTCACCGCTACTATAATAAAGTTATTAACCCCTAATCCGCCTCACTCCCGCCTCAATAACCCTATAATAAATAGTATTAACCCCTAATCTGCCCTCCCTAAAATCGCCGACACCTAACTTCAATTATTAACCCCTAATCTGCCGACCGAATCTCGCCGCTACTGTAATAAATGGATTAACCCCTAAAGCTAAGTCTAACCCTAACACTAACACCCCCCTAAGTTAAATATAATTTAAATCTAACAAAATAAATTAACTCTTATTAAATAAATTATTCCTATTTAAAGCTAAATACTTACCTGTAAAATAAACCCTAATATAGCTACAATATAAATTATAATTATATTATAGCTATTTTAAGATTTATATTTATTTTACAGGCAACTTTGTATTTATTTTAACCAGGTACAATAGCTATTAAATAGTTAAGAACTATTTAATAGCTAAAATAGTTAAAATAATTACAAAATTAGCTGTAAAATAAATCCTAACCTAAGTTACAATTAAACCTAACACTACACTATCAATAAATTAATTAAATAAACTACCTACAATTATCTACAATTAAACCTAACACTACACTATCAATAAATAAATTAAATACAATTTCTACAAATAAATACAATTAAATAAACTATCTAAAGTACAAAAAATAAAAAAGAACTAAGTTACAAAAAATAAAAAAATATTTACAAACATTAGAAAAAAATTACAACAATTTTAAACTAATTACACCTACTCTAAGCCCCCTAATAAAATAACAAAGACCCCCAAAATAAAAAAATGCCCTACCCTATTCTAAATTACAAAAGTTCAAAGCTCTTTTACCTTACCAGCCCTGAACAGGGCCCTTTGCAGGGCATGCCCCAAAGAATTCAGCTCTTTTGCCTGTAAAAAAACCACATACAATACCCCCCCCAACATTACAACCCACCACCCACATACCCCTAATCTAACCCAAACCCCCCTTAAATAAACCTAACACTAAGCCCCTGAAGATCTTCCTACCTTATCTTCACCATACCAGGTTCACCGATCGATCCAGAAGAGCTCCTCAGATGTCTTGATCTAAGCCCAAGCGGGGGGCTGAAGATGTCCATGATCCCGCTGAAGTCTTCATCCAAGCGGGAGCTGAAGAGGTCCATGATCCGGCTGAAGTCTACTATCAACGGCATCTTCAATCTTCTTTCTTCCGGATCCATGTTCATCCCGCCGACGCGGAACATCCATCTTCACCGACGACTTCCCGACGAATGACGTTCCTTTAAGGGACGTCATCCAAGATGGCGTCCGTCAAATTCCGATTGGCTGATAGGATTCTATCAGCCAATCGAAATTAAGGTAGGAAAATTCTGATTGGCTGATGGAATCAGCCAATCAGATTGAAGTTCAATCCGATTGACTGATCCGATCAGCCAATCAGATTGAGCTTGCATTCTATTGGCTGTTCCGATCAGCCAATAGAATGCGAGCTCAATCTGATTGGCTGATTCCATCAGCCAATCAGAATTTTCCTACCTTAATTCCGATTGGCTGATAGAATCCTATCAGCCAATCGGAATTTGACGGATGCCATCTTGGATGACGTCATTTAAAGGAACCGTCATTCGGCAAGTACGCGTTGGGAGAAGAGGATGTTCCGTGTCGGCTGGAAGATGATGGCTCCGGAAGAAAGAAGATTGAAGATGCTGCTTGATAGAAGACTTCATCCCGATGATGGACTTCCGACTTCAGCCCGATGATGGATTTCTTCAGTCGCCGCTTGGATCCAGACTTCAGCCCGAGGATGGACGTCACTCTTCAGCCCCCCACTTGGGCTTGGATCAACACTTCCGAGGCTTGGATCAAGACTTCCGAGGACCGATCGGTGAACCTGGTATGGTGAAGATAAGGTAGGAAGATCTTCAGGGGCTTAGTGTTAGGTTTATTTAAGGGGGGTTTGGGTTAGATTAGGGGTATGTGGGTGGTGGGTTTTAATGTTGGGGGGGGTATTGTGTGTGTTTTTTTTACAGGCAAAAGAGCTGAATTCTTTGGGGCATGCCCCGCAAAGGGCCCTGTTCAGGGCTTGTAAGGTAAAAGAGCTTTGAACGTTTTTAATTTAGAATAGGGTAGGGCATTTTTTATTTTGGGGGGGCTTTGTTATTTTATTAGGGGGCTTAGAGTAGGTGTAATTAGTTTTAAATTGTTGTAATATTTTTCTGATGTTTGTAAATATTTTTTTATTTTTTGTAACTTAGTTCTTTTTTATTTTTTGTACTTTAGTTAGTTTATTTCATTGTATTTATTTGTAGATATTGTATTTAATTAATTTATTGATAGTGTAGTGTTAGGTTTAATTGTAGGTAATTGTAGGTATTTTATTTAATTAATTTATTGATAGTGTAGTGTTAGGTTTAATTGTAACTTAGGTTAGGATTTATTTTACAGGTAATTTTGTAATTATTTTAACTATTTTAGCTATTAAATAGTTCTTAACTATTTAATAGCTATTGTACCTGGTTAAAATAAATACAAAGTTGCCTGTAAAATAAGTATTAATCCTAAAATAGCTATAATATAATTATAATTTATATTGTAGCTATATTAGGATTTATTTTACAGGTAAGTATTTAGCTTTAAATAGGAATAATTTATTTAATAAGAGTTAATTAATTTCGTTAGATTTAAATTATATTTAACTTAGGGGGGTGTTAGTGTTAGGGTTAGACTTAGCTTTAGGGGTTAATACATTTATTAGAATAGCGGTGAGCTCCAGTCGACAGATTAGGGGTTAATGTTTGAAGTTAGGTGTCGGCGATTTTAGGGAGGGCAGATTAGGGGTTAATACTATTTATTATAGGGTTAGTGAGGTGGATTAGGGGTTAATAACTTTATTATAATAGCGGTGCGGTCCGCTCTGCAGATTAGGGGTTAATAAGTGTAGGCAGGTGGAGGCGACGTTGTGGGGGGCAGATTAGGGGTTAATAAATATAATATAGGGGTCGGCGGTGTTAGGGGCAGCAGATTAGGGGTACATAGGGATAATATAAGTAGCGGCGGTTTACGGAGCGGCAGATTAGGGGTTAAAAAAAATATGCAGGTGTCAGCGATAGCGGGGGCGGCAGAATAGGGGTTAATAAGTGTAAGGTTAGGGGTGTTTAGACTCGGGGTACATATTAGAGTGTTAGGTGCAGACGTAGGAAGTGTTTCCCCATAGCAAACAATGGGGCTGCGTTAGGAGCTTAGGTTAGGTTTTTTTCAGCTCAAACAGCCCCATTGTTTTCTATGGGGGAATCGTGCACGAGCACGTTTTTGAAGCTGGCCGCGTCCGTAAGCACCGCTGGTATCGAGAGTTGAAGTTGCGGTAAATATGCTCTACGCTCCTTTTTTGGAGCCTAACGCAGCCATTCTGTGAACTCTCAATACCAGCTGTATTTAAAAGGTGCGGCCAGAAAAAAGCATGCGTAGCTAACGCACCCCTTTGGCCGCAAAACTCTAAATCTAGGCGTAAGATAGCTACAATATAACTAATAGTTACATTGTAGCTAGCTTAGGGTTTATTTTTATTTTACAGGCAACTTTGTATTTATTTTAACTAGGTAGAATAGTTATTAAATAGTTATTAACTATTTAATAACTACCTAGCTAAAATAAATACAAAAGTACCTGTAAAATAAAACCTAACCTAAGTTACAATTACACCTAACACTACACTATAATTAAATTAATTACCTAAATTAAAATAAATTAATTACAATTAAATAAAATTAACTAAAGTACAAACCCCCCCCCCCCACTAAATTACAGAAATTATATATATGTTACACAATGTCCATGTATGTGACTGGGGAACGGTTACAATTTTTTTTATTTTTTTTTAAAACAGCATTTGTTTATTTTATAGAGTTTAAAACAAAAAAAAATCTTTCTAATTTTAGTTAATATATTTGCTTTATGTTTAAGAGTTAATATATTGATGCTCTAAATATAAACATTAAAATGTTAAGTGCTTGTTTGCTATTTAGAACCAGCAACACAGTATCATTAAATATATGGGTTAGCTTTGCCCGCTTCTTGCATATTACCAACGATTGAACATAATTATTTTGCTGTACAACATGAATGTTGCATTCATTTTGGGTGACTGCCAGTTATGTGAATATGAATAATTGAGATGTACAAATGAGATGGACTTGCAGGGTTTGGCAGCCTTGAACCACCCATCCCCCTCAATTTTTTAGTCACACAAGTGATTGTACATTTTTGGGGGGATTACATAGTACAGACATGGACCCTTTGACAGTTGGAAACATATTTGTACCTTATTTACCACTAAATGGTACATATTAGTTCCTTAAGGTGTAATTATAATCCATTGAGGGTACAGCCACAGCAGTTGTACCCTAAGTATTCACAAACGGACCCCAACCGTATCTATTTTCTGACAGTGTACTTGCAACCTATTAGTAAAACACGATTTTTTTTTACTCTAAACTATTTAATAACCCATCTAAATACCATTTCTCCATAAATGACAATTTCTATATTGATTAGGTTTGAGATTTGACCTGTCTGAATATACTGACACATGTTTTAGTATTAACTCTTCACATATATTATTTATTTTAAATTAATTATAGCCATATTTTTGTTTTGTTAAAGAGATTATTGTGGTCTCTATATAGTACTTTCATACAATAGTCAACTTTAGAAGAGATAATAGGAAATTGATTTGGAACTATCTTATTCTGAGTAGAAAAGAAAAAGCCCAGTTCTTAGACTTATTGACAAACCAAATACCAGCTTGTAAATTGTGATGACAGAGCTATTCATTGATAAATGGATAAAGACACTTCAACAGTCTTTCATGACAGAGGAGGCTCTACAAATATTGGTTATAAAACAGAAGTTCCAAAGTGGTGTGAGATGCCTATCTTAAAATCTAACACCAATAAAAGCATGTAAAAATATCTCAAGTATCAGAAAGTGCTAATATAATTATTAAAGGGACACTAAACCCAAATTTTTTCTTTTATGATTCATATAGAGCAGGCAATTTTAAGCAACTTTGTAATTAGTTTTAGTGGTTCGGCTTGGCAGTTCTATTCAAGGGATCCTTTTAATATATATTGCCGATATGGTCGTCGATGCTGGGTGTTGTCTATAGCTAGGATCACTGACCAATGGCATGTAATAGCTTGTTGTGTTTATTGCATGGATATATATGTTAATATATATTTATGATATAGTAGTCAGTTGCATTAACCCCTTAAGGACCACAGCACTTTTCCATTTTCTGACCATATGGGACAAAAGGCTATTTTTAAATGTCTGTGGTGTTTGTGTTTAGCTGTAATTTTCCCCTTACTCATTTACTGTACCCACACATATTATATACCAGTTTTTTTGCCATGAAATAGACTTTCTAAAGATACCATTATTTTCATCATATATTATAATTTACTATAACAAAAAATATAAAATATGAGGAAAAGGGGGGCGGAGTTACCCAGCAACCAGGATTGCCGCATAGTCTGAGAGCTCCGGGTATGCAATCATCAAAATAGCCATTGAATATATAAACCCTGAACACAAATGTTGTACCTAACGGGTAATAACATAAGAAGACGACTGAGTCATGCTGAGCATAATCTGATGACTGTTTGTACAGTACTAATCTGATAAGTGGTAGCGGAGCTGTCTGCCACATACTGAGGCGCCATCTTGGGGGATTTTATGCTACAGTCAGGCATGGAGACACAAATGCTGTACATGGATATTAGAAAACTGCTGGAGGAACATGGGAGGTGGCTGTGTGAGAGACTTGATGCCTTTATAGTCACAATGCAAGAGGCGCGAACACATTACAATACAGACACGGAGGAGGACAGAGGACTAAGAGAGGCACAGTGTACTACATCGCCTGCAGATCCCCAGATGAGCCCTATATTGCCGGTATTGGCGGGGGCGATCCTCAGAATGGACATTTACTCTCCCTCTGCCACCGCAGATGACTTCCACAGGTGGGAAGAAATAAAATTTGATCACTCGCACATGGAGAAGGGAGCGGTGGAATACTGCAGCGCCCACACGCTATCAAGCACACTTCCCCCTGTCATGGCACCTGTGGGCTTCTTACGGCCACTCAGCGGGGAAAGCTGCCTGAGCCCTCAGATGTACCGGACTCTCTACCTATACTCCCCTTGCGATCTCTGGACTGTTATGCCTCGCTTGGAGGCAGATGGCTTTGCCCGCATGCAGACAGGCTATTTGGACGCTACAGGCAGGACTTATGGGCATTTGAACAATTATTGACATGGTGAGGGAATATAACGCTACGCTTTACGTGTTTGGAGGTGCCTTACCTACTATGGTCTAATACCCACTGTACTCATGAAGACATAACGTCGGATCTCCAGCTGAGGACTGCCCCATACTCTCATGTATCAATTGGCGCATTGTGCTGTTTTTTTTTCTTATAGCCCATTCTCCTGCTCACCACATATTTTTATTCTCCTGAACGTCACCTTTTTTTTCTTTCTCCCTGAGCGCATAAATACAATTACTCATATTTGGGCGGACTCATAATAATATGGTTGCTCAGTGGACATATGTACTTGATATACCCTTTGACACAGTATATAGTATATTTTCCTGTTTCTTCTGTACTCTCTGTGGGACTGCTCTGTGATGTGTGTTTGGGATGTAGTCAGTTTTGCATATTGCGAATAGCCTCAAAGCTTACTATGAGCTAACTGGTCTTGAAAGGGGTCTTTGGCTGATTAAAACTGCAACTTCTAGCTATGCTGTAGCCCTATTGCTTGGTGACTAGTGCTAAGTGTGATTACCTAAAAGCGCCATCCAAATGCACATACTGTTTTCTTAATGCTTATTTATAGCGGAGGAGATTAGTGAGCGCTTAGCGAATTTTATTACTTTTAGCTAGCATTTCAGCCAACTATTATGCATAAATAGCCACGTGCTAGATTGAGTGTACCTAGAGTCAATATTGAATGCCTTCTTGAGGCTCCCGACAACACATGAAATTAAATGAGTTTATTCGCCGGTCACTATTGTAGGCCCCTTCAGGAACTATGTATTCGCTAGTCATATAGGAGAGCATACAGTCTCTCTAATAAAGGGTAAATCATTATCAGGTCTGGTTCCGCCCCCCCCCCCACACAACTGTGTGGCGAGGGATACAGACTTTGTCCCCCATACCCCCTTTTGGCAGAGTGAAGTAATCTCTGCTCTGTCCGTAGAGCCTTGGTCTTAGCTTATATTTATAGTAGTGTGAAGAGGGCTCATCGGATCTTATTAAGGATAGCTCCAGTATACGCACTCTTACGTGTCTTAACATCTGAAACTAGCCTATCCCTGCAATTTTCAACTTTTAACATAGCTTTTACCCTATATACCTACACACTAAGGTTTGAGAATTGAGACTGGGATGGTCAAGACTTAAGTGGATTCGCATGCGACAGATGCAGGTGTTCTCATTGTTGAAACTCTTTAGTTGTGTTACTCTGTGCCTGTCATAGTAATAGTAAAATGAACAACTCTTTTGTCATTTATTTTAGAGCTTAGACCAACCCACGAAACCCATATTGGATCAACTTGTGTCATTACATAACCTATGGTTCGCACATGTCATTATGTTATTAAGTGTTTTGTTTAATTCTTATAGTAGAAATTTAGTTGGGGTCAGGTTGAGTCTGCAGCTATTCCTGACATTTATATGATGTTATTGTAAGAATAATGTGTCTTCAACTTTACGTTAGAATCCAGATCCCTTGAATGGATCTCTGTTCCATTGAAGACGCTACACAGATTTATCAAAAAATGAGGTACAATGTTGTAGGGTATTGTTTGGAACCGACTAGAGGAGCTGTGACCTCTTATTTAATAGTGATATTTGACTATGTAATCAATGTCTTTTCCACTGTTATACTTGTGTTGTTGCCCTTCAATTTGTAACTGTTCTATGTATGTTTCCATTGCCTCAATAAAAAAAAAATTAAATTAAAAAAAAAAAAAAATATGAGGAAAAAATGGAAAAAAAACACTTTTTTTTCTAACTTTGACCCCCCAAAATCTGTTACACATCTACAACCACCAAAAACACCCATGCTAAATAGTTTCTAAATTTTGTCCTGAGTTTAGAAATACCCAATGTTTACATGTTCTTTGCTATTTCCAAACCACTTTTTTTTTTCAAAATTAGTGATAGTTACATTGGAACACTGATATCTGTCTGGAATCCCTGAATATCCCTTGACATGTATATATTTTTTTTTAGAAGACAACCCAAAGTATTGATCTAGGCCTATTTTGGTTTATTTCATGCCACCATTTCACCGCCAAATGCGATCAAATAAAAAAAAGTTCACTTTTTCACAAATTGTTTCACAAACTTTAGGTTTCTCACTGAAATTATTTACAAACAGCTTGTGCAATTAAGGCAGAAATGTTTGTAAATGCTTTTCTGGGATCCCCTTTGTTTAGAAATAGCAGACTTATATGGCTTTGGCATTGCTTTTTGGTAATTAGAAGGCCGCTAAATGCTGCTGCGCATGACACGTGTATTATGCCCAGCAGTGAAGGGGTTAATTAGGGAGCTTGTATGGTTAATTTTAGCTTTAGTGTAGTGTAGTAGACAACCCAAAGTATTGATCTAGGCCCATTTTGGTATATTTCATGCCACCATTTCCCCGCCAAATGCAATCAAATAAAAAAAATTGTTCACTTTTTCACAATTTTAGGTTTCTCACTGAAATTAT
This sequence comes from Bombina bombina, assembly GCF_027579735.1. Classification (NCBI taxonomy): domain Eukaryota; kingdom Metazoa; phylum Chordata; class Amphibia; order Anura; family Bombinatoridae; genus Bombina; species Bombina bombina. The sequence goes on from NC_069499.1 coordinate 419,984,558, forward strand.
TTACAAACAGCTTGTGCAATTATGGCACAAATGGTTGTAAATGCTTCTCTGGGATAGCAGATAGCAGACATATATGGCTTTGGCTTTGCTTTTTGGCAATTAGAAGGCTGCTAAATGCCGCTGTGCACCACACTTGTATTATGCCCAGCAGTGAAGGGGTTAATTAGATAGCTTGCAGGGAGCTTACAGGGTTAAATTTATTTTTCCACATATGTACATATACTGCTGTGTAGGATCCCCCTTAGCTCCCAACCTCTCTGATCCCCCCAAACAGCTCTCTAACCCTCCCCCTCTACCTTACTGTGCGCCATCTTGGGTACTGGCAGCTGTCTGCCAGTACCCAAATTTCAATAAAATTGTTATTTTTAGGAATGTTTCCATATTTTTCTGTAGTGTAGTTTCCCCGTCAATAAACAACCCCCCACCCCTCCCAGATTCCATAAAACAAAATTCCCTCCCTCCTCTCTCCCATTTTATGTCAAAAAATGTTTCATAGTATAGCGGTTCCCACCAGCTCCCGCCCCGTGCACTTGCCCGCCCTCACCCCTCCGTGCATGCGTGCGCACCCGTGTGCGCCCCCGGTGGCCCCGCATGTGATCCCGCCCCCCTCTGATGCACAACCCGACATCGATGACTGCCCACCCGCCTCCCACCAACCAACGATTATGGCCATTGATGTCCAATGCATAGAGGGCTACAGAGTGGCTCTCTCTGCATCGGATGGGTAGAAAATGTTATTGCAGGATGCCTCAATATCGAGGCATCACTGCAATAACAGGAAAGCATCTGGAAATGATCAGGATCGCTTCCACCGCTTGAAGGAACCAACAATGTACAGGGTATGTCCTTGGTCGTTAAGGAGTTTTTTGTAGGACGTACCCTGTACGTTGTTGGTCCTTAACAGGTTAAATTATATTTTACATAACAGGCATGCAGCTACGTAGAACTATAATTTTAATTATATTGTCTTTAATTAGAAATAATAAACACAACAAGCAACATTAATTAAATTTTAATTTATATGCAAATATTTAAACATTATGCATTCTACATATCAATATATCATTTTATATATTGAATATGTATGTGTAGGGCCTTAGTTTCTACAGTTAGTTTTAGGTTATGGCAGATTAGGGGTCAATATTTAAATGATATGCATAGTAATGTAAAATTCATATTGATTAAAGTATTGTAGATATCTTAAAAGTGATTTAATAGTTGCTTGCTATTATTTTAAACATAAACATTATATTTAAATATATATTTAAATTTGAAATAAAAGCAAGCAACTATTAAATCTATTTTAAGATATTTACAATACTTTAAATAATCTACATTGTACATGACATTGCATATTTTGTCAAGGAGATGAGGTAAATGCCGGAGTGCCGGCAAAACCTCACCTGCCTAACCGGGCTCCTGGAACTCAGCGCCGGACCAGAATTGAGCCCCTGCCGACTACATCTTAAAGGGGTGTCAATCTACTAGGGTGCAGGGAATCAAGTCTCACTTTTAATATGTTGTCGGCAATTTGATGAAGCACCTAAGGATACCACTTGTTTGGGGGTGCTACATTCTGGGAGGAATGGGGGACACTTCAAACCGGTCCCCCATTCCTCCCAGAAGGTATCCCCCCCAAAAAAATATCCCTAGTATGGCTATGAATATATATATATATATATATATATATATATATATATATATATATATATATATATTTTTATTTATTTTTTTTAATTATATGTTAATAGTTTTTATTTTTATTTTTTATAAATGTTGAATTTCTGGCAAATGATGATTGACTTTCATTTAGGTGAAGGAATGAGGATACTTATCTTTTTAACAAATGAGTTGAAGCATTAACCAATCCCTATTTTATAGTCTCTGTAGGTATTGAGCATTGGCTATATAGAATATATGTGTCAGGTAATGTCTGTTGCATTAAAAAGCCTGTTGTAGCTTTTTTTTAAAATGTTATTGCCATAACATGCAAGGCCATTGTGCACATACACAAGCCCTGACTGGTAGGAATATTTCCATGAACAGTCCACAGACTGTATAGCGCAAAGAACTGCACAGCAATTGTGGTCATTAAAGAAGTCCTGTACTAATCAAATTACAAGTTTTAACAGCAATTTACACACATTTTGTTGAAGAATGATTACTTATGTCTTTTTATGTGATTGGCTCAACATGAAACTTTTTTTTATTTGCAAACAAAAGAAACAATATAAAAACACACACATGGAATATATTTCATAATATTTTTACTTATTAAACATAGAACTGGTTCTTCAGAGACTTGTTTATTGACTCTGGAAAGTATGTCAATATTGTATGATGCTAACCTTGCCAATTAATAAGTGAAAGCTTTATGATTGCTAAATAAAATCTCATTCACCCAGATATTTTTACATTACGTTATATCTAATTTTTTACTTTATCAAAGAAACACTACAAATGTACCGTATATCACTAAATAATTGTATTTTCATTTTGTTACTATTTACTTGATGTTGATATATCAAGCTGTGAGCTTATTTGGTTTGGTTGATCATCATCAAAGTACATAAATATAGCTTTTATATTTAGATTTCAGTACAACATCTCTATAGACTGTTCTCTCTCTCTCTTTCTCTGTCTCTCTCTCTTTCTCTCTCTCTGTCTGTCTCTCTCTCTTTCTCTCTCTTTCTCTCTCTGTCTGTCTTTCTCTCTATCTCTCTATCTGTCTCTTGCTCTGTCTCTTTATCTGTCTGTCTCTCTGTCTCTTTCTCTCTCTCTCTCTGTTTGTCTTTCTCTCTGTCTCTCTTTGTCTCTCTCTGTCTCTCTCTGTCTCTCTCTGTCTCTCTCTCTCTCTCTCTGTCTCTCTGTCCCTCTCTGTCTCTCTCTGCCTTTCTCTTTCACTGTCTCTCTCTGTTTCTCTCTCTCTCTCACACACACTCTCTCTCTCTCTCTCTCTCTCTCTGTGTCTCTCTCTTTATCTCTTAAATCCAAGCTTGGTATTAAAAATAACATTTAACTGCATATAGCTTATAACAAAATATTTGTGCATGTTACTTTTCTCCCTATTGCATCTTACCCTAGTTATAGTTTAGGTAAATGTACCAATAAAGAAACATTAATGATGTTTCTCTCATTCCAATTTGGAATGTCTGTATTCACCTAATACAACATCCTTGGTCACATGCCTATATTTATTGTTAGCATGGTATATTTTTACACATGGGGGTAGATTTATCAAGCAGCAGATGCTGCAATCTAACCCCGAAGTGTCTGGCTCGCCGGAAACTTAAGTTAAGAAGCAGCGTTTGTAAGAGGTGCCGGATAGCAATCATCCCGATTAGATACAATCAATATGATTGACACCCCCTGCTAGTGGCCGATTGGCCGCGAATGTGCAGGGGGTGGCATTGCACAAGCATTTCACTAGAAATGCTTGTGCAATGCTAAATGCCAACAGAGATGTTAGGCGGACATGATTCACCACAGCGAATCATGTCTGCCCGCCGCTTCATAATTCGGCCCCATGGACTGGTTGCATCTTGATAAGCACTACAGTTTCCTGGTTTAAAAGAAAATTGACAGATATAACATGAAACTCACATTTAGGGGCCGATTTATCAAGGGCCGAATGGCCCCTGATGCCCCTGTTTCCGCACAAACCTTCAGGCTTGCTGGAAACAGCAGTTATGAAGCAGCAGTCTTAAGACCGCTGCTCCCTAACTGGTCTGCCTGCTCTGAGGTTACAGCCATAAATCCACCCGTTCTCATACAATCTGGCTGACTGACACCCCCTGCTAGCGGCCAATTGGCCGCGAATCTGCAGGGGGCGACATTGCACAAGTAGTTCACAAGAACTGCTTGTGCAATGATAACGACAGCATATGCATTCATTAATGTCTGTCAGACATGATCCGCAGAGAGGCTTATGTTGGACAGACCAATGATAAATCGGCCCATTGAACAATAAAACATTTACACAACTAAAATATAATTATGAGAATGTACAATTACAATAAAAAGGGCTAGGACATTGTAAACTGTATTTTAATTTAAAAATTATGCAAAGTTATATGAAATAGTTATACACATTTTTCTTTGTTCTCTTGGTAGCTTATGAGCCGCTGATCTTTGGTTCAGAACCTGGGTAGTGCTTGCTGATTGGCTACATTTACAAGTAGTGTGGTGAGGGCATCATTCTTTGTGCACGTATCTAAAAGACAACATTTCAGTTGCTTTCCAGTTTCTTTAACCTTTTTGATGCCAGAGAATGTTTCAAATACTACAAAGTCTGAGATAAATACAAATTTGGTTTATATAGAATCATTAAATATGATGTAAAAAAGCTGCTACCTAATATGATGTAATGTTAGAACATCATTCCAAACGGAAAATAGAAAATAAATATTTGAGAAACAGCATAATTCCAAAAAGATTTATTTTGGATAGTAAATAAACATTTAGCAGCAACATAACTCCAATAATATTTCATTGGCAGGTTCCTGTGTCTTGTGCTATACAAGCAATCTCTTTAACAGAGTTGGAGGATGACAACTACATCATTTAAAACCCTTTTTTATATATTATCCAGGCAGTAGATGTCAAAACCACATGTATGTCTAAGTACTGATCTCATTTATTCTAAAAGGGAAGGATGGTAATTAAAATTGAGAAAAACAAATTACTCCAGTTTCATCTTTTTGCCATTAACATTTTAACAAATAAATAAAATAATATGTAATATTTAACTTACCTTCAAAAAAAGCATTTGAAAGCACAACAAAAACAGGAAGCTGGCCAACTGAGTGCTTAATTACAGGCCCATAATAAACAGGTCTGGAATTTCCATTGGTCTACAACACACATACTGGGACTGGTAAATAGTTCTAGCTTATAAATCTTGCCTTTTCCTTAGCTATGACACTGAGCAGACAAATGACTACTGAAGTTATCTCCATACTTTAACTTATTTTGCTGTTTTCCAGCCCTTAAAAAAGCATTACCAAAATCAATTTACCATAATTTGAAGAACTAAAAATTAATTTCAGTATCCATCCACTCAAAATATGTTATTTACCATTTATAAATGTTCTTGGCACATAAAAGGATATTAGGATTAGATTGAACAAAAAAGCTATTGTGCAAATGAGAGCTGCAATAAAACATGTTTAAATATATGTTTTTATAAGAAACAAGGTTAAGTCAAAGTGGTTTAGCCTGTTATTAATAATTGCAGAAATGTCATGTTCACCCATAACTGTTGTCTAGCGAGTTTTCTCACTGACAATGAAGAGGCTCCCTCAACTCTACAGGTGGAAAGTAGCAGGCCTCTCTCTATAAGCAGGAAGATCCACGTTTCAAAAACTGTAACACATTTTAAAAGCCATATTTTATGTGCAACAGAGAAATATAATCAGCTTTAATGTCTGATCTCCTTGGATCAACAAGTTTCTATGCTGTCAATACTAACTGTTATATCCCATTATATTCTGCTTTGCCCAAAAAACATCCATTTTTTTTAACACTTCTAATATATTTGCTAAAACAAACTAAAGCAAATAATTCCGCATCCTTATTGTTCTTACTGTAAAGAGTCCCTTACACTATTATACACTATTATATAATTGTAGCTCCTTGTAGAAGCCTTTCTTTCCCAGTGAAAATAACTGCAACCTTGATAATTCAAATCGTCTATTCCCCTTATGTATTTTGTCACCCCCCCTCTTCACATTTTTAGCTCTTGTAACTGCTGAGATTGCTAAATCTGTAATGTACAGTGAATTTCAAGTACTTCTCATTCAAAATATCGCTAACCAAACGCAGCCAAAATTCATAACGTTGCATTCATGATCTGCCACTTTCCTGCCCTGTCCCCTACTAATCCAAAGCCCTCTGTAGAGAAGTAGCATCCTACTCATACTATCTATATTACCTTGCTTAAAGGGACATTAAACCCAAGATTTTTCTTTCATTATTCAGACAGAGAATGCAATTTTAAGCAACGTTCATATTTACTTCTAGTATCTAATTTGCTTCATTCTTTAGATATCCTTTTTTGAAGAAATAATAATGCACATGGGTTAGCCAATCACACGAGGCATCTATGTGCAGCCACCAATCAACAGTTACTAAGCCTATTTAGATATGCTTTTCAGCAAATGATATCAAGAGAATAAAACAAATTAGACAATAGAAGTAAATTAGAAATTTGCTTAAAATTACACGCTCTTTCTAAATCATGAAAGAAAACATTTGGGTTTAATGTCCCTTTACGTTTGTATCATCTGACACATGACTTTCAATGTGCCTTCCAAGATCAATAATAAACAGATTAAAAAGGATTGGAGAACCCTAACATTCTCCACCTTATACTTTTGTTTAACTTGAAAATGTTCCCACTGTCTGCACTGCAACCTTAAAGTGACAGTCAAGTCAAAATTATACTTTCATGATTCAGATAGGGCATATAATTTTAAACAGCTTTCCCTTTTACTTTTATCATCAAATTTGCTTTGTTCTCTTTTTTTGAAAGCTAAGCCTAGCTAGGCTCAAACTGTTTTCCGAACCATTGAAGGTTGCCACTTATCTCCATGCATTTTGACAGTTTTTCACGGTTAGACATTGCTAGTTCATGTTTGTCATATAGATAACATTGTGCATAACCCCGTGGAGTTATTTATGAGTCAGCACTGATTGGTTATAATGCAAATCTGTCAAAGGAACTGAGATAAGGGGGCAGTCTGCAAAGGCTTATATATAAGGTAATTAAGGGATTATCTATCTTTTTAAACAATACAAATGTTCAAGTAGACTGTCCCTTTAAGTAACTTTTTACTATAACAACATGCAATTTCCCCCAAATCAATAAATTGGTTCAACAACCTTCTCAAATTGATACAAGAAATGTATTAAACCCTTGAGCAAAATCTAAATAGATCACATCCACTGCAACACCCCGATCTATAATTTTGCTGACTGCCTCATAGAAATTAGGTTAGTTTCACACACCTGTCTTTTATAAAGCCATGTAGAATATTGTTCAAAATTTATTTCTGAATATTATCCCATAACAATCTTTCAAATAATTTCTCTACCACAGGTTCACAGGTAGGTTACATCACTTTAAAATCCATTTGATTCCAAAATGATGCATTGATCTAGGCAATCACTGAGTTGTACGTAATAGTGTCAGAGAAACTGCTGCATACGTAAGTGCACACTAGACTCTCTGAGGGTAGAGTAAATAGAACACACCTAGTTGGTTGTGAATATATGTTAAACCTTAACATACTTCTCATGGATTGACTTGTATTTGCTTTTAGTTTTAAACAGTTTAGGATATTGTGTTCCCCACCACAAATATCAGCAAGGCTTAAGGGTAAATATATCAGTATTCCAGACAAACAAGTTTTCGAGTAAACAACTTGTCTGCCACTTGCAAAGCAGCATCGTGTGGCAAAATGTAACATCTTGTGCCATGCAGCCTCCGGCTCTCTTGAAGCCAATTGTGAGAGAGCAGGGTATGTCAATCACCTCTGTGGTGGCGGAGAGGCTGCAGGCTAGATCATGCAGGCCTTCACCGCAAAGCCTCAAAGCTGCAAGTGTAGCTTAATAAATTTTCCCCTTAGTGAATCTTGAAAACATGTTTTGTGAATTTTGAAAACATGTTTAGTGAATTTTGAAAAAAGTGAAAACATTTCACTTATTTTTTTAGACCTACCATCTCATATTATATGTGTGAATACCAAAGGAGACAAGATATGTAAAGATTGCAATGATAATCACAATAAAAATAGAGTTGCAAAATAAAAAGCTTACTTGAAGGGTTTAAAAATGGTTTCAAATTATGATTAAATAGTGCACACAATGACAGAAAAGTGCTGTGAGGTCATACTCTTAAACTTCAGATGTGCCAGCAACCCCAGATTTTCCCAATTCAGACCTTGTATATCATGTCCATTGTATGGTCTTATCAACACTATTCAACCATGTTCCTAAAATATAAAACAGAATCAGCAACTGCCTAAAGCCTGAGAGCGTAGAGGTAAATATTATAGCCGGGAATAACAAAAGGGAAGTGAAATGGTGACACTGAGACAATGAAAGTGAAGAGGAAATAAGACAGGAGTGAGATATACAGGAGGAACTGAGAACAAAGAGTAAGGTTGCACTGATCAATGGCTAAGAGATGCTAGCTATGCATCTATTCTCTAAAAGTGTATATATACACCTGCAATCTGTATAAGGCATTACATGCTATATTTGTACAGAATTAATTAGTATTTATCCATGACAGGTGGCTATATGAGAGACTATTTGCTATAGAACCGTGCAGTTAGTACATGTGAGATTTCTGGTTATATCCATATATTACTGGTTATATCCATATATTACTGGTTATATACATATATTACTAGTTATATACTTGCACTAGGATATTGTATGCAGCATTGTGGTTTATATTCTTAAAAGACAATTTTAACAATGGCACTATTTAGGCAATCTCCACTATTAACAATATAATGCATGAGAATAACAGTTATTCACACTTCTGAAATGCAAATTTTAATATATGTGGGTTGGTGCTCGTGCATAAATTGTAATGTATACTGAGAAATTGTGGAAGTAAGGAAACTAACCACAGAAAAGTATGCACTCTCAGCACTCTATGCCCAGACTCTGTGGGTGGTACTAGTATGGAGAGTGATGATAAAATATCACTTTTATTATAGATAATTAAAATGTTGAACAAAACACACAAAAAATATTATAAAATACTATAAGTCAGCTCTGTCCTATCAACAGTGTACCTTTGTGAACATAATTGATTATATCAATGCCTCCGATTCTTAAATATTATATGTCACAATGGTTGAGTATAGAAATATGGATTGTCTCTGATCCCACTCTTGAAATGATATAGGTCACCTATATATATTCACTTGGATGGGTTAAGAGTAAAGTAGAATATCTCTATCAGTATCTAGTAAGACTGATTCAAATATATCCTCTATTATATATCTAAATACCAATAAAGTATGATTCCATATCACACATGTTCAATTCTAATATATTCTAGCATGATTGGGGTACCGTTAAAGTGTATATGAGTATAATAATCTTATTCAGGTACTCACTGTGCAAATTGGATCATACTATAGGTTAAGAATTTATAAGATAACCACGTGATATAGATATACTATCACATAATAGTGGTAGTTCTACGATGGATCCAAATATTTGTGTAAATCAATACTGGCTCAGATGACACAGATTTAAATAGGTCTATAATCATCTATTTGACATGAATCTATGTATATATGGGTGATAAGACTATTTATATTAAATCTAATCACTCTATGTGTGTCACTGATTATGAACCCATGTCCTGCATATTGAGACTAACGATGCATATAATTTGTGATTATATTCTGAGCAGTATTGAAGTAATGCTCTTTAACGATCGCAATTATGGTGTCATATGTGTGATAGAGATTCGTTTTGTTGCACTATTGTCATTTAAAGCCGGATCTCCTATTGTACAAATGTAGGAGACTCTATACGATATGACTTATCAGATGTGTAACCTTTATTATTGTTTTGTTACATATTGGGGCTAATGTTACATTGTCATAATCAAGTTGCGGTTTAATTTTATTAGTTCAGTCAGTGCATGGTACTGTGTAAATGTTTATTACCCTGTAAGAATATTGATCATCATTAATACTCTGCTGTCAATGACAGTTTCTTATGTTATAAATGGCAGTTTTGTAACTGTTTTTTGTCTGATGGAATTTTATTGTTAGTTGTTGGTATTTCAATTTGAATATATGATTCAAAGTGTTCTCAATTATTATCTGCAATATGTTGTACCTAAATAGACAAACGTCAGAATCAGGGTTCGCTTCCAACTATTGTAACTATCTGGATGCTAAATATGTTACTTGCCGTCCAGGAGGTTGTCAAATATATGTTTTTTGTATAGCTTATATTATCTACATAACTATGCTGTAATCAGCCACAGATCTTCTTAATATCACTGATAGCGTAACCCTTATTGTTAGAATAACTGCACTGCCATTAAGTTGATAGTATGAGTATCTGTATTCAGTCAATATCCTAACCTATTACCATAGTCTTATATGTTTTAGCACTGCTGTACAACCGCTGAGCTTGCAGCGTAAGTTTGGAGATTGAATAGAGTCCGTTACTCAGACCCGGATGTATATAGGTTGTCAACCATTTAAAGTTATAAATTGCTGGTTATTAATGAAACTAATATATTCCACAACATTAATAAGCCACCAGTGTCTTGTAACTACTGCTACGATTTAAATTCAAGGATAAAGTTTGCTTCTTGCAAAACATGAGCTAACATTATTCGCTCCAGAGCTATTTGGCTTGTATTTTACTTGCCTGGATGTTCACTGATTATTTGCGGTCGAATGGGCTATGAATATACAACAGTTACCATAATCTTAACAAATACTTGTTCGACCAACGATATTGTGTGAACATACATCACCCATCAGGATTAACTTAAAGGAGAACCTGTCTAAAGTGAGCGTTATTTGTTAACGGTTTATATTAGAGACATTATACTGGATCAGAGCTGAACTTATATAATATAAAAACGGCGTCTACACACTACTGACGCGTTTCGCCCGTGTTTTTTTTTTCAAAGGCAGTGGGCCGCCAATTTTTTGAAAATTTATTTGCTGGGGTTCCCGGAAGTACCATCCCTGCTGTTTTCCGATTGGTTCAACAGACATTCAGTTCACAATTGACAATACGTTAAGGTGGTATATACTGGTTGCTCCTTTTGGTATTCAATACGTGTTACCATACAAAAAAGAGAATTTTTTCCCCATTGGTTATTTCAGTTAATGTACCTAGCTATTGATAATTGTAACCAGATCATTCTATAAATTAAGGTTACATGCTGCACACTTCTTATTGATATCAAACTGTTGTTATATTTATTCCCTCTAATACTTTGATTGGGTACACTCATTATCTTGAAATTAAATGTGTAAAAGAGTTTTTTATATACAAGACACAATTGTTGTTTTTACCTCAATGATGTTGTATTATTTCCCTCTAGTTTTTTAGTTGAATACATTCATTGCCTTTGACTTGAATGTGTATTCTCATTAATAAAAGGATTATTCCTCATTGTAGCTGTTCATGTTATTATTACCTAGCGGGTAGTACTTGTCATTTGACTTCCGGGAACCCCAGCACATAAATTTTCAAATAATTGGCGGCCCGCTGCCTTTGAAAAAGCCCCCACGGGCGAAACGCATCAGTAGAGTGTAGACGCCGTTTTTATATTATATAGGTTCAGCTCTGATCCAGTATAATGTCTCTAATATAAACCGTTAACGCTCACTTTAGACAGGTTCTCCTTTAAGTTAATCCTGATGGGTGATGTATGTTCACACAATATCGTTGGTCGAACAAGTATTTGTTAAGATTATGGTAACTGTTGTATATTCATAGCCCATTCGACTGCAAATAATCAGTGAACATCCGGGCAAGTAAAATACAAGTCAAATAGCTCTGGAGCGAATACTGTTAGCTCATGTTTTGCAAGAAGCAAACTTTATCCTTGAATTTATATCGTAGCAGTAGTTACAAGACACTGGTGGCTTATTAATGTTGTGGAATTAAAAATATTAGTTTCATTAATAACCAGCAATTTATAACTTTAAATGGTTGACAACCTATATACATCCGGGTCTGAGTAATGGACTCTATTCAATCTCCAAACTTACGCTGCAAGCTCAGCGGTTGCACAGCAGTGCTAAAACATATAAGACTATGGTAATAGGTTAGGATATTGACTGAATACAGATACTCATACTATCAACTTAATGGCAGTGCAGTTATTCTAACAATAAGGGTTACGCTATCAGTGATATTAAGAAGATCTGTGGCTGATTACAGCATAGTTATGTAGATAATATAAGCTATGCAAAAAACATATATTTGACAACCTCCTGGACGGCAAGTAACATATTTAGCATCCAGATAGTTACAATAGTTGGAAGTGAACCCTGATACTGACGTTTGTCTATTTAGGTACAACATATTGCAGATAATAATTGAGAAGTGAACACTTTGAATCATATATTCAATTTGAAATACCAACAACTAACAATAAAATTCCATCAGACAAAAAACAGTTACAAAACTGCCATTTATAACATAAGAAACTGTCATTGACAGCAGAGTATTAATGATGATCAATATCCTTACAGGGTAATAAACATTTACACAGTACCATGCACTGACTGAACTAATAAAATTAAACTGCAACTTGATTATGACAATGTATCATTAGCCACAATATGTAACAAAACAATAATAAAGGATACACATCTGATAAGTCATATCGTAGAGAGTCTCCTACATTTGTACAATAGGAGATCCGGCTTTAAATGACAATAGTGCAACAAAACAAATCTCTATCACACATATGACACCATAATTGCGATCGTTAAAGAGCATTACTTCAATACTGCTCAGAATATAATCACAAATTATATGCATCATTATGCATTAACACAAATACCTAAGGGAGTTAACGGCCAAATAACGCATAGCGTAAATATAAGTAACCGTATACAGACCAAGCGTATTTATTCCAATTTTGATGAGATATCATCAGTAACATAAATGGTACATAGATTAACCTTTATCATAGTAATAGGAGTCTTCTCTCTAGCATTCAGGCCACCACTACAATATTATTGACAGTCTCAATATGCAGGACATGGGTTCATAATCAGTGACACACATAGAGTGATTAGATTTAATATAAATAGTCTTATCACCCATATATACATAGATTCATGTCAAATAGATGATTATAGACCTATTTAAATCTGTGTCATCTGAGCCAGTATTGATTTACACAAATATTTGGATCCATCGTAGAACTACCACTATTATGTGATAGTATATCTATATCACGTGGTTATCTTATAAATTCTTAACCTATAGTATGATCCAATTTGCACAGTGAGTACCTGAATAAGATTATTATACTCATATACACTATAACGTTACCCCAATCATGCTGGAATATATTAGAATTGAACATGTGTGATATGGAATCATACTTTATTGGTATTTAGATATATAATAGAGGATATATTTGAATCAATCTTACTAGATACTGATAGAGATATTCTACTTTACTCTTAACCCATCCTAGTGAATATATATAGGTGACCTATATCATTTCAAGAGTGGGATCAATCCATATTTCTATACTCATTGTGACATATAATATTTAAGAATCGGAGGCATTGATATAATCAATTATGCTCCCAAGGGTCCACTGGTTATAGGACAGAGCTGACTTATAGTATTTTATAATATTTTTTGTGTGTTTTATTCAACATTTTAATTATCTATAATAAAAGTGATATTTTATCATCACTCCCCATACTAGTACCACCCACAGAGTCTGGGCATAGAGTGCTGAGAGTGCATACTTTTCTGTGGTTAGTTTCCTTACTTCCACAATTTCTCAGTATATGGTTTATATTCTTGTTTGTTTAAGATAATAAACCATATGACAACCAATATACATGTAAGAACTGTTTATGCACACATTCTGAATATATAGGATTTCTATGAATGGTCTTCACTCCTCATGTGGGGTTTCCTGTTATATATCTCCATTGCTATGTTGGATGACTGATTTATAAATGCTTTTTGTAAAAGAGATAGGTCTATATATCCACCTGGTTATGTACCCGTTCTCTGTATTTTGACAGTTATATTTGTGTTTATATGATTATCTGACATATATGCACATATAAACACATAAAAACACATGAATACACATATAAACACATAAAAACACATGAATACACATACAGTACATATGCATATAAATACATACATATAGATATATATACATATAAACACATACATACAACTGTATACAGATTTATACACATATAAACACATATATTTACACACACCACCAGCAAAAAGATTACGACTTGCTGAAGGCGCAGATGATGGTTAGTGATGTCCCGAACTGGTCGCCCGCGAACGGTTCCCAGCGAACATAGCTTGTTCGCGTTCGCGTCTGCGGGCGAACACATGGCGATGTTCGATCCGCCCCTATGTGTCATCATTAAGGAAACTTTGACCCTGTATGTCACAGCCGTCTGACACATTAGAGCCAATCAACATCAGACACTCCCTCACAGACCCTCCCAGCTACTCGGAATCCGCCATTTTAGACTCATAACGACCTTGCTTTCTTAATGAGAGGAAGTGTTGTGTTTTTGCTCCTGACATTAATAGGAAAAACATAGCTAGGCTAGTGTATTTAGTGTCCACTACAGTCCAGAAGGACTCCACTCATCTCTGCTGCAAGGACAGCACCCCAAAAAGCCCTTTTTAGGGCTATATTTCGTGCCGTTTTTTTTTTTTTTGTATATTTTTTTTATTAGCATTTGCCTGGCTTTCAGCCTGTGTTTTTAAGGCTCACAGCATATGCTGTGATTACTGCCACCACTGATATCTCCCTAACAACATTATTTTAAATTTAATTAACCAAAAACTTTAATTATTTTGCTAGTGTAATTTTTTTTCATTTTCTATCAGGCCTGTGTCACACAGCATATACTCTGGTTCATTGCTCTGTGCCAGCCACCAGTGTTAATATCCGTTTATAACATTATTTTAAATTTAAAAAAAAAAATATTTTGCTAGTGTAATCTAATTACATTTTCTATCAGGCCTGTGCCTGTCAGGCTCAACAGCATTAATATACCTCTTTTTTTTTAGTCTTTTGGATAATTGGTCTGTGCCAGGCAGCCACCACTCATATCTTCTTCACCTTAATTTAACTATATAAAAAAAGTTTAAATTTTTTTGATAGTGTAATCTAATATAATTTCCTATCAGGCCTGTGTGTTTTGCTGACATACAGAGCCTACTGTGTTTACTTGCTGCCCTCCCTAGTCTATGAGTCACGACTCATATGTGTTTAACCTTTTTTTAATTTCCCCCCCATAAAAATAATTTAAATCATTTTTCTAGTGTAATCTAATAGTATTTTCTATCAGGCGTGTGTGTTTATCTGACTTACAGATCCTACTGTTTTTAATAGCTGCCCTTCCAAGGCTATCAGCCACGACTCATATGTATGTGCTTAACCTTTTTCTTTAAATTGCCAAAAAAAAGTCTTTAAATCATTATGCTAGTGTAATCTATTTTTATTTTCTATTAGGCCTGTGTCTAACTGTCTATCTGACTTACACAGCATACTGTTGTTAATTGCTGCCCTACGTAGCAGCCAGCCAGTGCGACCACTCATATGTGCATTGCACTTCTTAACATTATTTTAATATTAAAATCTAAAATTTTAAAATATTTTGCTAGTGTAATCTAACTTAATTTTCTATCAGGCCTGTGTTTTTGTCACTTACACAGCATACTGTGTTAAATTGCTGCCCTACGTACCATCCATGACTCATATCTGCCAGCCTGTGTGCCAGGCCCAACTAGCCAATTAGTGGCACCAATCATAATTCTTGTAACAGTATTAAAAAAAATTAAATTCATAATTGATTGGAGTGCAAATATTCAGTTTACTAGTGCCATTGAATTGCAGTTTCCTCCTGCCTGCCAGCCTGTGTGCCAGTCACAAACTAGCTAATTAGTGCCACCTAGTTGTTGTAAAAGTATTTTTAATCTTTAAAATTCCAAATTGATCGCTTGTGATTCATCAGTTTGCTCGTGCCATTGAATTGCACTTTCCTCCTGCCTGCCAGCGTGTTTTCCAGGCCCAACTAGCCAATTAGTGGCACCAATCATAATTCTTGTAACAGTATCAAAAAAATTTAAATTCATAATTGATTGGAGTGCAAATATTCAGTCTACTAGTGCTATTGAATTGCAGTTTCCTCCTGCCTGCCAGCCTGTGTGCCAGTCACAAACTAGCTAATTAGTGCCACCTAGTTGTTGTAAAAGTATTTTTAATCTTTAAAATTCCAAATTGATCGCTTGTGATTCATCAGTTTGCTCGTGCCATTGAATTGCACTTTCCTCCTGCCTGCCAGCGTGTTTTCCAGGCCCAACTTGCCAATTAGTGGCACCAATCATAATTCTTGTAACAGTATCTAAAAATTTAAAAATCTCCTAGTGCCATTGAATTGCATTTTCCTCCTGCCTGCCAGCCTGTGTGCCAGGCTGACTTTCAAAATATTTACACCAATCATATTTGTTGTCACAGTATTTTTAATAATTAAAAATTAATTTTTTTTTGTAATTGTTGCTCTGAATCCTCAGTTTGCTCGTGCCATTGAATTGCACTTTCCTCCTGCTTTGCAGCCTGTGTGCCAGGCCCACCTAACCAATTATTGCCAGCAATCATATTTCTTTTAACAGTATTGCAAAAATTCTCATCACTGTTTTGACTGTCAGTATTCAGTCTCCTAGTGTCCTTGAATTGCATTTACCTCCTGCCTGCCAGCCTGTGTGCCAGGCCGTCTTGCCAACTATTTACACCAATCATAATAGTTGTCACAGTATTGTTACTAATAAAAATTAAAAAAATTTGGATTGTTGTTCTTAATCCTCCTATTGCTCGTGCCACTGAATTGCACTTTTCTCCTGCCTGCCAGCCTGTGTGCCAGGCTGACTTTCAAAATATTTACACCAATCATATTTGTTGTCACAGTATTCTTAATAATTAAAAATTAAACTTTTTGGTAATTGTTGTTCTGAATCCTCAGTTTGCTCGTGCCATAGAATTGCACTTTCCTCCTGCCTGCCAGCCTTTTTTCCAGGCCCAACTAGCCAATTAGTGGCACCAATCATAATTCTTGTAACAGTATATAAAAAATTAAAAATTATAATTTTTTGGACTGCAAATATTCAGTCTCCTAGTGCCCTTGAATTGCATTTTCCTCCTGCCTGCCAGCCTGTGTGCCAGGCCGACTTTCAAAATATTTATACCAATCATACTTGTTGTCACAGTATTCTTCAGAATTAAAATTTTTGGTAATTGTTTATCTGAATTTTCAGTTTGCTCGTGCCATTGAATTGCACTTTCCTCCTGCCTTGCAGCCTGTGTGCAAGGCCCACCTAGCCAATTATTCCCAGCAATCATATTTCTTTGAACAGTATTGCAAAAATTTTCAATCATCACTGTTTTGACTGTCAGTAATCAGTCTCCTAGTGTCCTTGAATTGCATCTACCTCCTGCCTGCCAGCCTTTTGTGCCAGGCCGTCTTGCCAACTATTTACACCAATCATAATTGTTGTCACAGCATTGTTACTAATTAAACATAAAATTATTTTGATTTTTCTTAATCCTCAGTTTGCTTGTGCCATAGAATTGCACTTTTCTCCTGCCTGCCAACCTGTGTGCCTGGCCAACTTTCAAAATATTTACACCAATAATATTTGTTGTCACAGTATTCTTAATAATTAAAAATTTAAATTTTTGGTAAGAGTTGTTCTGAATCCTCAGTTTGCTCGTGCCATTGAATTGCACTTTCCTCCTGCCTTGTAGCCTTTGTGCCAGGCTCACCTAGCCAATTATTGCCAGCAATCATATTTCTTTTAACAGTATTGCAAAAATTGTCAATCATCACTGTTTTGACTGTCAGTATTCAGTCTCCTAGTGTCCTTGAATTGCATTTACCTCCTGCCTGCCAGCCTGTGTGCCAGGCCGTCTTGCCAACTATTTACACCAATCATAATTGTTGTCACAGTATTGTTACTAATAAAAATTAAACATTTTGGGATTGTTGTTCTTAATCCTCCTATTGCTCGTGCCACTGAATTGCACTTTTCTCCTGCCTGCCAGCCTGTGTGCCAGGCCGACTTTCAAAATATTTACACCAATCATATTTGTTGTCACAGTATTCTTAAAAATTAAAAATTAAAATATTTGGTAATTGTTTTTCTCAATACTCTGCTCGTGCCATTGAATTGCACTTTTCTCCTGCCTGCCAGCCTGTGTGCCAGGCCAACTTTCAAAATATTTACACCAATCATATATGTTGTCACAGTATTCTTAATAATTAAAAATTAAAAATTTTGTTAATTGTTGTTCTGAATCCTCAGTTTGCTCGTGCCATTGAATTGCACTTTCCTCCTGCCTTGCAGCCTGTGTGCCAGGCCCACCTAGCCAATTATTGCCAGCAATCATATTTCTTTTAACAGTATTGCAAAAATTGTCAATCATCACTGTTTTGACTGTCAATCTGCAGTCTCCTAGTGTCCTTGAATTGCATTTACCTCCTGCCTGCCAGCCTGTGTGCCAGGCCGTCTTGCCAACTATTTACACCAATCATAATTGTTGTCACAGTATTGTTACTAATTAAAATTAAAAGTTTTTGGATTGTTGTTTCTAATCCTCAGTTTGCTCGTGCCATTGAATTGCACTTTTCTCCTGCCTGCCAGCCTGTGTGCCAGCCAGGCCAACTTTCAAAATATTTACACCAATCATATATGTTGTCACAGTATTCTTAATAATTAAAAATTTAAATTTTTGCTAATTGTTTTTCTGAATCCTCAGTTTGCTCGTGCCATTGCATTGCACTTTCCTCCTGCCTTGCAGCCTGTGTGCCAGGCCCACCTAGCCAATTATTGCCAGCAATCATATTTCTTTGAACAGTATTGCAAAAATTGTCAATCATCACTTTTTTGACTGTCAGTATTCAGTCTCCTAGTGTCCTTACCTTGAATTGCACTTTTTTCCTGCCTGCCAGCCTGTGTACCAGGCCGTCTTGCCAACTATTTACACCAATCATAATTGTTGTCACAGTATTGTTACTAATTAAACATAAAATGTTTTGGATTGTTGTGCTTAATCCTCAGTTTGATCGTGCCATTGAATTGCACTTTGCTCCTGCCTGCCAGCCTGTGTGCCAGGCCGACTTTCAAAATATTTACACCAATCATATTTGTTGTCACAGTATTCTAAATAATTAAAAATTAATTTTTTTTGTAATTGTTGTTCTGAATCCTCAGTTTGCTCGTGCCATTGAATTGCACTTTCCTCCTGACTGCCAGCCTGTGTGCCAGGCCCAAATATCCAATTAGTGCCAGCAATCATATTTATTTTAACAGTATTGCAAAAATTGTCAATCATCACTGTTTTGAGTGTCAATCTGCATTCTACTAGTGCCCTTGAATTGCATTTTCCTACTGCCTGCCTGCCTGTGTGCCAGTCCCAACTAGCCAATTAGTGCCACCAATCATATTTCTTTTAACAGGATTGGAATTATTGTTAATCATAACTGTTTTGACTGTGATTCTTCAGTCTCCTAGTGCCATTGAATTGCAGTTTCCTTTCTCCCAGCGTGTGTGCCAGACAAGCCCATTTTCCAACTAGTGCCAACAATCATATTTGTTGTCACAGTACTTTTAATATTTTTAAAAATTAACAATTTGTGATTTTTAAAACATATGTCTTTTTGGTTGTTGTCAGTCTCACAGCGTATACTGTGCCCACTTGCACAGTGCCACCACTCCTATAATTGGTGTTATAGTATTGTTAGTGTCCATTTAAAAAAAAATGACAGGCAGAGGCAGGCCACCCCGCAGGTTCCGTGGTCATGGTGCTGTGATTCCTTTAGACCCTACAAATATGCACATTGTTCAGACGCCGGGTGCCAGGGGGGACGTGAAAAGTTCTGAGGAGGACCTAGTGGAATGGCTAACACAGGACACCCAATCTTCTTCAGCTTCCGCTGCTAGTCCTCCTAACCTTGACGCACCATATACGTCCAGCTGTGCTTTGAGCAGGTCTCAAGTGACCAGTGCCACTCGCCCGCCTGTTGCCACCACCAACACTAGCACCACAGCCGCTTCACTTGATCTGTCACAGGAGTTATTGACACATCAGTTGGAAGAAATGATTGATGCGCAACCATCATTGACATAGGATGTAGATAACAGTGATCAGTCTCGGTCAAGCAGCATTACCGACATGGAGGTACGGTGTGATGATGATGATGTTGTACCCACTGCTGCTTCCTTTCTTGATGTGTCAGATACAAGTGAAGCGGTTGATGATGATGTGTCAGTGGATGTCACATGGGTGCCTGCTAGAAGAGAAGAAGAAGAGGGGGAAAGTTCAGATGGGGAGACAGAGAGGAGGAGGAGGAGACGATTTGGAAGCATGGGGAGGTCGTCTCAAGGAGCTAGTGGCACAGTCAGACAGCATGCATCGGCACCCGGGGTCAGCCAGACAGCATGCCGACGCCCATCAATGCATGCTGTTGCCACCACCAGAATGCCGTCATCACAGAGCTCAGCAGTGTGGTATTTTTTTTGTGTGTCTGCCTCTGACAACAGCGATGCCATTTGCAACCTGTGCCAAAAGAAACTGAGTCGTGGGAAGTCCAACACCCACCTAGGTACAACTGCTTTGCGAAGGCACATGGTCTCCCATCACAAAGGCCGATGGGAAGAACACATGAGTAGAAGCAGCACACAAAGTGAAAGCCGCCCTCCTCCTCCTGCTCCAGCATCTTCAGCCACGTCAACCAGTGCTGTCCTCCTTGCCCCCTCTCAACCATCCTCCACTCAGTCTCTCTTACGTAGCAGTTCCTGGTCATCTGCCCACAGTCAGCTGTCTGTCAAGGACATGTTTGAGCGTAAGAAGCCAATTTCTCAAAGTCACCCCCTTGCCCGGCGTCTGACAGCTGGCTTGTCTGAACTCTTAGCCCGCCAGCTTTTACCATACAAGCTGGTGGAGTCTGATGCATTTAAAAAATTTGTATCTATTGGGACAATAGAGGCCCAAAATCCTCTCCATCTCTGTGCACCACAGGACAGGACGTCCTTGTCATCCATAAGCACAGGAAATTGCTGGCATTTTCCTTGCTTCAAGAAGTTCAGCTTTTGTGGTGATAGTACAGACTTTAATAAACTTTGGTTTCCTACCATACTCAAGACAATCTTGTAGTTCAAGCTTTGGACTTGTTGTGGGAAACAGTGGCCTGTCCATACCAGGAAGATGATTTAGACAGAAGTAACGAGCTCTGCTTGCAGGTGACACATGTTTAGCATCAATCATCAAAGGGGTTGTGTGCAGAATATGGCAGATGGCCCCTTATTCACATGTTTGTCCAGAGCCACAACATTTGCAAACAGCCAGAAGAAAGGTCAGTCCTCACCAGCCTTAAGTTGCGCTTCATTTACCAAATGCTGATATTAAAAAAATAGACAAACAGTGCCTTAAAAAAGACATTTGCAATATGGATTCACCAGAGCAAGGTCATTGCAAGTACTTCCCACGATAACAAAATTAAAATGCCACAACTCCGCAATCTTCTCCTTCACATTATTATTGTCACACTCCCTTGTACTCCTATGCCCAGCTCCCTGCTCTTGTTTTTGTTGAGGGTCCTGGAGCCTGTGCTAAAAAGGCCTATGGATAAAGAAGTGTACTGGGTGTCTATTCAATGTTTTTTTAGATTTCCCGGTTGCAACAAATTATCTCTGTGTTTCTAAAATCAATGCCTTTCCTGTAATCTATTTTTCAAAAGGATGCCATATGTCCTCTTTCATGCTGTTGTTTCTGTTGAGGCTCCGGGACCCTCTTATAAAAAGGCCTAAGGATAAATAAGTGTACTGGGTGTCCAATCAATGTTTTTTTCTATTTCCCGGTTCAGATAAATTAGCTCTGGGATTCATAAATCAATGCCTTACCTGTAATCTATTATTCAAAAGGATGCCATATGTCCTCTTTCATGATGTTATTTCTGTTGAGGCTCCGGAGCCTCTTAAAAAAAGGCCTAAGGATAAAGAAGTGTACTGGGTGTCCAATCAATGTTTTTTTCTATTTCCCGGTTCAGATAAATTATCTCTGGGATTCATAAATCAATGCCTTTCCTGTAATCTATTTTTCAAAAGGATGCCATATGTCCTCTTTCATGCTGTTGTTTCTGTTGAGGCTCCGGGATCCTCTTATAAAAAGGCCTAAGGATAAAGAAGTGTACTGGGTGTCCAATCAATGTTTTTTTCTATTTCCCGGTTCAGATAAATTAGCTCTGGGATTCATAAATTAATGCCTTACCTGTAATCTATTATTCAAAATGATGCCATATGTCCTCTTTCATGATGTTATTTCTGTTGAGGCTCCGGGAGCCTCTTATAAAAAGGCCTAAGGATAAAGAAGTGTACTGGGTGTCCAATCAATGTTTTTTTCTATTTCCAGGTTCATATAAATGATCTCTGGGATTCTAAAATCAATGCCTTAACTGTAATCAATTGTTCACAAGGATGCCATATGTCCTCTTTCATGCTGTTGTTTCTGTTGAGGCTCCGGGACCCTCTTATAAAAAGGCCTAAGGATAAAGAAGTGTACTGGGTGTCCCGTCAATGTTTTTTTCTATTTCCCGGGTCATATAAATGATCTCTGGGATTTTAAAATCAATGCCTTAACTGTAATCAATTGTTCACAAGGATGCCATATGTCCTCTTTCGTGCTGTTGTTTCTGTTGAGGCTCCGGGACCCTCTTATAAAAAGGCCTAAGGATAAAGAAGTGTACTGGGTGTCTAGTCAATGTTTTTTTCTATTTCCTGGGTCATATAAATGATCTCTGGGATTCTAAAATCAATGCCTTAACTGTAATCAATTGTTCACAAGGATGCCATATGTCCTCTTTCATGCTGTTGTTTCTGTTGAGGCTCCGGGACCCTCTTATAAAAAGGCCTAAGGATAAAGAAGTGTACTGGGTGTCCAATCAATGTTTTTTTCTATTTCCCGGTTCAGATAAATTATCTCTGGGATTCATAAATCAATGCCTTACCTGTAATCTATTATTCAAAAGGATGCCATATGTCCTCTTGCATGATGTTATTTCTGTTGAGGCTCCGGGAGCCTCTTAAAAAAAGGCCTAAGGATAAAGAAGTGTACTGGGTGTCCAGTCAATGTTTTTTTCTATTTTCTGGGTCATATAAATGATCTCTGGGATTCTAAAATCAATGCCTTAACTGTAATCAATTGTTCACAAGGATGCCATATGTCCTCTTTCATGCTGTTGTTTCTGTTGAGGCTCCAGGACCCTCTTATAAAAAGGCCTAAGGATAAAGAAGTGTACTGGGTGTCCAATCAATGTTTTTTTTTTTATTTCAAAAAAATTATCTATGGCTTTCTAAAATCTATGCCTTACCTGTCATCTATTGTTCAAAAGGATGCCTCTTTTAGGGAGAGGTGCAGCCATAATGCAGGGTCAGAACCTCTGCCTGCAACTGTTATACTCGATTGTGCGAAAGGAAGTAACCTCACCATGGTTCCCTGCACGCACGTATTGTTGTTATATTTTGGTGAGGGTAATCATGATGGCCATGTAGACCACCACCGAGAGTCCTGGAAGTAACAGGGATGAGATGAAAGTGCTAAGAATAGTACTACTTAAAACAACCAAGTTAGCCATGGGTGTTAATCCAAGACCGCTTGGCTTTATTTTTGTTTTGGGTGCGGCTAATCATGCAGGCCATATAGAGCTGCCACCATTCGGTGTTGTATCAGCTATTAAACTAATAAGAACAGAACTACCAAAATACAGCCAATGAAGGGCCTTATTAATACTGAGCCAAGGTTGGATTGTAGTATTTGTTTAGGCTAATCATGATGGCCATGTAGACCACCACCGAGAGTCCTGGAAGTAACAGGGATGAGATGAAAGTGCTAAGAATAGTACTACTTGAAACAACCGAGTTAGCAATGGGTGTTAATCCAAGACCGCTTGGCTTTATTTTTGTTTTGGGTGCGGCTAATCATGCAGGCCATATGGAGCTGCCACCATTCGGTGTTGTATCAGCTATTAAACTAATAAGAACAGAACTACCAAAATACAGCCAATGAAGGGCCTTATGAAGACTGAGCAAAGGTTGTATTGTAGTATTTGGTTAGGCTAATCATGATGGCCATGTAGACCACCACCGAGAGTCCTGGAAGTAAAAGGGATGAGATGAAAGTGCTAAGAATAGTACTACTAGAAACAACCGAGTTAGCCATGGGTGTTAATCCAAGACCGCTTGGCTTTATTTTTGTTTTGGGTGAGGCTAATCATGCAGGCCATATAGAGCTGCCACCATTCGGTGTTTTATCAGCTATTAAACTAATAAGAACAGAACTACCAAAATACAGCCAATGAAGGGCCTTATGAAGACTGAGTCAAGGTTGGATTGTAGTATTTGGTTAGGCTAATCATGATGGCCATGTAGACCACCACCGAGAGTCCTGAAAGTAAAAGGGATGAGATGAAAGTGCTAAGAATAGTACTACTTGAAACAACCGAGTTAGCCATGGGTGTTAATCCAAGACCGCTTAGCTTTATTTTTGTTTTGGGTGCGGCTAATCATGCAGGCCATATAGAGCTGCCACCATTCGGTGTTGTATCAGCTATTTAACTAATAATAACAGAACTACAAAAATACAATCAATGAAGGGCCTTATGAAGACTGAGCCAAGGTTGGATTGTAGTATTTGGTTAGGCTAATCATGATGGCCATGTAGACCACCACCGAGAGTCCTGGAAGTAACAGGGATGAGATGAAAGTGCTAAGAATAGTACTACTTGAAACAACCGAGTTAGCCATGGGTGTTAATCCAAGACCGCTTGGATTTATTTTTGTTTTGGGTGCGGCTAATCATGCAGGCCATATAGAGCTGCCACCATTCGGTGTTGTATCAGCTATTTAACTAATAAGAACAGAACTACAAAAATACAATCAATGAAGGGCCTTATGAAGACTGAGCCAAGGTTGGATTGTAGTATTTGGTTAGGCTAATCATGATGGCCATGTAGACCACCACCGAGAGTCCTGGAAGTAACAGGGATAAGATGAAAGTGCTAAGAATAGTACTACTTGAAACAACCAAGTTAGCCATGGGTGTTAATCCAAGACCGCTTGGATTTATTTTTGTTTTGGGTGCAGCTAATCATGCAGGCCATATAGAGCTGCCACCATTCGGTGTTGTATCAGCTATTAAAATAATACGAACTGTACTATCAAAATACAGCCAATGAAGGGCCTATGAAGACTGAGCAAAGGTTGGATTGTAGTATTTGGTTAGGCTAATCATGATGGCCATGTAGACCACCCGTAACAGGGATGAAAGTGCTAAGAATAGTACTAATTGAAACAACCGAGTTAGCCATGGGTGTTAGTCTAAGACCACTCAGCTTTTTTTTGGGTTTGGGTGCAGCTAATCATGAAGGCCAGATAGACCTGCCACCATTTGGTGTTGTAACAGGTATTAAACTGCAAAGAACAGTACTACTTAACACAACCTACTTACCATGGGTCCAAGAGCATATGTTTGGTTATTATATTTTGTAAGGGTAATCATACAGGCCATATAGACCTCCACCGATAGGGTGAGTATGAGTAACAGCTATTAAAATGCTAAGGACATTACTAATTAACACAACATAGTTACCATGGGTCGCAGACCAAGAGCAGATGTCTTATTATTATATTTTGTATGGGTAATCATCCAGGCCGTATAGACCTCACCAAATAGGGGGAGTTACAGAGATTAAAGTGCTAAGAATGGTAGTACTTAAAACACAACCTAGTTAAAATGGGTACCAGACTGCATGTCTTATTATTATATTTTTTCAGGGTAATCAGGCAGGCCATATAGACCACCCCCGATAGGGGGGTAACAGGGATTAAAGTGCTAAGAAAAGTACTAATTAACACAAGCTAGTTATCATGGGTCCAACACCGTGTGTCTTGATGTTATACTTTGTCAGGGTAATCATGCAGGCCATATAGACCTCCCTTGATAGGGGGAGTAACAGGGATTACAGTTATAAGAATAGTACTACTTAAACACAACCTAATTACCATGGGTCCAAGACCAGATGTTTTCTTATTATACTTTGTCAGGCTAATCATGCAGGCCATATAGAGCTCCAACAAAAGGGGGGGGGGTAAGAGGGATTCAAGTGATAAGAAAAGTTTTACTTAACACAACAAAATTACCATGGGTCCCAGACCGCGTGTCTTGTTGTTATACTTTGTCAGGGTAATCATAACCGCCATATAGACCTCCACCAATAGGGGGAGTTACAGGGCTGAAAGTGCGAAGAATAGTACTACTTAACACAACCTAGTTGGGTCCAAGACCGCATGTTTAATTATTAGACTTTATCAGGGTAATTATATATCTAACAAATCTATCTATTTCTCTTCTATCGATTCTATCTAACTATCAATCTATGTATATCTATCTATCCTATCGATCGATCTATCTTCTGTCCGGGATGTTTTGAGACAGCCACTTGTGTTTCTGACAAATTTGAAGTAGGAGGACAGAACAATCATCTTCTTCCATCTCCCGGTTCCAAAAATGAAGGCCATATAGACCTCATCTGATAGGGGGAGTAACAGGTTGTAGTAAAATGTTAAGAATATTACTACTTAACACACCACGGGTCACAGACCACATGTCTTATTGTTATACTCTGTCAGGGAAATTATATATATTTCACATCGATTTATTTATATATCAAATCGATCGACCTATCAAACGTATCGATCAAATGTAGATTGCATCTATTGATCGATGTAATTCGTATCTATAAAATGTATATTACATATTTTGGGTGATGTCATTCGTATCTATAAAATGTATATTGCATCTTTGATTCGATAACATTCGTATCTATCAAATGTATATTGCATCTATTGATCGATGTAATTCGTATCTATCGAATGTATATTGCATCTATTGAGCTATGTACAGTGTATCGATCATATGTATATTGCATCGATTGAGCTATGTAATCTATGTATCTATCTATCAAATATATCTATCTCGTGGTTGTGCAAGTGGACTGTTTGCGGTTGATTGTGGTGCATAACACTTGGAGTTTGCTCTGTCACCGTGATGCGGCCGTAACCCTTACACTAGCTGATAGATACAACATCATAACTGATGTTTTAAAGCACGTTATTGCAAACAATTTGGGAATGTTATTTGATTTAGGCCCTTTATGGGTTAAAAGCAGACTCTGCATAAACTATGTAATTTTCCATGGGAGTTTTGCCATGGATCCCCCTCCAGCATGCCACAGTCCAGGTGTTAGTACCCTTGAAACAACTTTTCCATCACTATTGTGGCCAGAAAGAGTCCTTGTAGGTTTTAAAGTTCGCCTGCCTATTGAAGTCAATAGCGGTTCGCGGGTTCGTGAACAATACCGGAAGATCGAGTCCAAAATTTTTAGGTTCGCGACATCACTAATGATGGTTAGCATTTTCAGCAATAAAGTATTTTTTAATTAAGGCATGTATGTACATTGTTTTTTAGATACAATGCTATTGCTATTGGGATATTCGCTTTATTGTGGAGGTCTGGAATCTCAGAAGTACGCCTGTACTACAATTTTCCTTTAAAGATGGTATTAAGAACACAGATGAAAAGAAGGGTAGTGCCTTTCTACCTCCTGTTATTTTAATGTCTAGAATATTTTTTTCTGTCTGTGATTATATTTTTATTATCCTAATGAAGAAAATTATTTAAATTACATCTTGCAAAAAATAAGGCCCATTTAACTGTCTTTAACAGACAAATCATGAAGCTCATGATTTGGAATTGTAAGTGCTTGTTTACAATAAAACCTCATAATTTTTTTTGGCAAAGTAAAACTAACACAAGAATGTTTGGCTACATACAGGTGCATAGAAGCCTGTGCCAGACTAATACTCATTGTACCTTTAGGCAGTTTAATGAGTGAATCATAGAAATATCAGAATGAATGTAGAGTTTGGGAAATATAACATTGCCTAAGACAAAAAGGGCAAATGTCATCTACTTTGTACCAGACATATATCTATGGTTCTCCAGGCATATCTCTTCTATTCTCCAGACATAACTGGCTGAGTGTGTGAGATACTAGCTATTAAGAGAAATTTCTTTGTTCAGTTGTAAGCTCACAGACAGTAGGGCTGAAACCATGTTGTGCCTGGTATTGAAAGATAAAAGAGAGACACCACAACTGAATAATGTTCAGCGTTTTCTTATGTTTATTCCTGATAATATTAGAAGATACACAAAGTTATAGGTCCATATTAAAAACGAATCTTTACATATTATAATAAAAAGTACTGCAATGATAGTGTAAAACTTAATTATACAGTTATTGGATGCCAAATAAAGTGGTATTTGAATCCTAGCTGACAAATATCTGCAGAATTCTATCAAACTTGTCCATTCAGTTAAATATGAGCATCATTCTACAGAAGTCTATAAAGTAAAACATAGGTCAATAAATGGGCAGGGAGGGCTAGCATCTATAGCAGTTGGTCCCTTTGCTAATTCTATATTTCTACATAAAATCAAGTTGAATGATTGTTCGGGTCTATGGTCTATGTACTTCTATATATACTTATATTTTTATATATATATATATATATATATATATATATATATATATATATATATACACTATATATATATATATATATATATATATATATATATATATATATATATATATATATATATACCACCAAAACTAAATAGTTTACTCCAAACATTAATTATTCAGTATTTTCAAAATTCATAAAAGCAAACTTTCACAATGAAAAATCTATAACACATATAAGAATAAGAAAAGGGTGTTTAAATAGGAAATGCATGTTACATACAACACACATTTGCTTATTGGCTGGTGTGCCCTCTAAACACATAAATACTTAGTGATGACCAGTTTAACCTACCAGCTTGTCACCAATTCCTGTAAAACTAATTCCTGTACAACTAAAAACAGAAGTTCAGATCTGTTACCTTACAGAAATAGCTCAGGGTTCTATTTCTACTGTGTCACAAGTGTGTCAATTAATGTGATGTTGAGAGCTCTATTTTTTATTTTACTGTTTTCATATAAAACATTTATGAATACATTAAAGGGACAGTCTACACCAGAATTGTTATTGTTTTAAAAGATAAATAATCCCTTTTTTACCCATTCCCCAGTTTTGCATAACCAACACAGTTATATTTATATATTTTTTTACCTCTGTGATTATTTTGTATCTAAGCCTCTGCAAACTGCCCCTTTATTTCAGTTCTTTGACAGACTTGCAGTTTAGCCAATCAGTGATGGCTCCCAGGTAACTTCACGTGCATGAGCACAGTGTTATCTATATGAAAAACATGAACTAACACCCTCTAGTGGGGAAAAACCTGTTAAAATACATTCTAAAGAGGCGGCCTTCAAGGTCTTAGAAATTAGCATATGAACCTCCTAGGTTTAGCTTTCAACTAAGAATACCAAAAAAACAAAGAAAAACTGGTGATAAAAGTAAATTGGAAAATTGTTTAAAACTACATGCCCTATCTGAATCATGAAAGTTTTTTTGGACTAGACTGTCCCTTTAACATTTTAATATTAAAACAGATCATACATTTTAAAGATATTAAAGCTGAACATTTTAACCCCTTATATAACTAATTTTTTCTAACATAATAAAATCTTCTGTAAGTCATAAGCTGTTTTCTTAAGAAAAAGTTTTATCTTATATTAAGTCTCCTGTAGGGTCCCCCAGCCCCCACCAAACTCACAGAATTGTTTTCTTATATACAGCTTGAGGTGGTATAGCCCACCAGAAGTCTACTGCCCGTTCCACCCACTTCCTATTGTGCCTGCTCCAATGTGTCTGCCTTTTTTTTAAGGAAAGAGAAGCTCTATCTTTTGTAAATTAGGCTATATAAGAATAAAAACATCTTTGTTGTCTCAAGCAATGGCAAATGATTACAAAATGCTATTAATTACATAAAGATAAAGCAAACTAAATGCAATTAAAGACCCCCAATATTGTAAGAAATGGTTTACAATGTATAAAATATAATATTATTATTATCATGGTCATTTATTAATATGTCTCTTCAAAATTCCTAATTGACATAGGTTTTGATCATGTGTATATTTGATGTGCTTATAATAGGTGCTTCCTTACTTAAGATAAGTTAATGGGTAGTTGGTCTCACAACCCTGTGAGAATTCAAATAAAAAAGGTATATGACCAGCTGTTAGACAGTGAGGTGCCAGGAACTCCCTGCACCCAAAGAGACATCCTGAGTTGGCTAGAGGAGAGACTGGCCTAAATAGTTATGTTAATATATACATAAACAGTTGATACAGTTGGAACTAGTTGGACTGCTCTGCTGAAGCTAGTGATGTCGCAAATTGTTCACCGGCGAATAGTTCCCGGCAAACATAGCTTGTTCGCGTTCGCCACGGTGGGCGAACATATGCGATGTTCGATCCGCCCCCTATTCGTCATCATTGAGTAAACGTTGACCCTGTATCTCACAGTCTGCAGACTCATTCCAGCCAATCAGCAGCACACACTCCCTCCTAGACCCTCCCATCTCCTGGACAGCAGCCATTTTAGATTCATTCGGAAGCTGCATTCTTAGTGAGTGGAGGGACAGTGTAGCTGCTGGTGATTTTATAGGGAAATTTATAGCTAGGCTAGTGTATTCAGTGTACAATACAGTCCTGAAGGACTCATCTGATCTGTGCTGTAAGGACAGCACCCCAAAAAGCCCTTTTTAGGGCTAGAACATCTTTTTTTTTCCTGTGTAATCTAATTGCAGTTGCTTGCCTGCCAAGCCACTTGCCCAGTGCCACCACTCATATCTGGTGTAACAGTAGTGTAAATAATTAAAAAAAAAAAAAACTTGTTTGACTGTGAAACATCAGTCTGCTTGTGTAATCTAATTGCAGTTGCCTGCCAGCGTGTGTGCCAGGCCCACTTGCCCAGTGCCACCACTCATATCTGGTGTAACAGTAGTGTAAATAATAAAAAAAAAAAAAACTTTTTTGACTGTGAAACATCAGTCTGCTAGTGTAATCTAATTGCAGTTGCCTGCCTGCTAGCGTGTGTGCCAGGTCCACTTGCCCAGTGCCACCACTCATATCTGGTGTAACAGTAGTGTAAATAATTAAAAAAAAAAACTTTTTTGACTGTGAAACATCAGTCTGCTAGTGTAACTTTTTTGACTGTGAAACATCAGTCTGCTAGTGTAATCTAATTGCAGTTGCCTGCCTGCTAGCGTGTGTGCCAGGCCCACTTGCACAGTGCCACCACTCATATCTGGTGTAACAGTAGTGTAAATAATTTTTACAAAAAAAACTTTTTTGACTGTGAAACATCAGTCTGCTTGTGTAATCTAATTGCAGTTGCCTGCCAGCGTGTGTGCCAGGCTCACAGCGTATACTGTGCCCACTTGCCCAGTGCCACCACTCATATCTGGTGTAACAGTAGTGTAAGTGTACATTTAAAAAAATAAAAACTTTTTGTACTGTCAAACATCAGTCTGCTTTCTTGTGTCAGGCTCACAGCGTATACTGTGCCCACTTGCCCAGTGCCACCACTCATATCTTGTTTAATAGTAGTGTAAGTGTACATTTAAAAAAATTAAAACTTTTTGGACTGCGAAACATCAGTCTTCTTTTTTTGTGTCAGGCTTACAGCGTATACTGTGCCCACTTGCCCAGTGCCACCACTCATACCTTGTTTAATAGTTGTGTAAGTGTACAAATAAAAAAAATGACAGGCAGAAGCAGGCCACCCCGCAGGTGCCATCATGGTCATGGTGCTGTGATTCCCTTTGGCCATAGAATAATGTCCAGTGTTCAAAGGCCATGTCCCATGAACTCGAAAAATCCTGAGGAAATAGTTGACTTTTTAACACTGGACACCCAATCTTCTATAGCTTCCGCTCCGAACCTTGACGCACCATCCTCCTCCAGCTTATCTTCGGGCACCTCTCAAGTTACCACTCGCCCGCCTGCCGCCACCACCAACACTAGCACCACAGCGCTTCACTTGATGTGTCAGAGGAGTTATTTACACATCAGTTGGAAGAAATGAGTGATGCGCAACCATCATTGACAGAGGATACAGATAACAGTGATATGTCTCAGTCAGGCAGCATTACAGACATGGACGTACGGTGTGATGATGAGGATGTTGTACCCGCTGCTGCTTCCTTTGTTGATTTGTCAGATACAAGTGAAGCGGTTGATGATGACGATGCATCCGTGGATGTCACGTGGGTGCCCGCTAGAAGAGAAGAAGAACAGGGGGAAAGTTCAGATGGGGAGACAGAGAGGAGGAGACGAGTTGGAAGCAGGGGGAGGTCATCGCAAGGAGCTAGTGGCACAGTCAGACAGCATGCATCGGCACCCAGGGTCAGCCAGACAGCACTCCAATCAATGCATGCTGTTGCCACCACCGGAATGCCATCAT
The DNA here is from genome assembly GCF_027579735.1 of Bombina bombina. Classification (NCBI taxonomy): domain Eukaryota; kingdom Metazoa; phylum Chordata; class Amphibia; order Anura; family Bombinatoridae; genus Bombina; species Bombina bombina. The sequence goes on from NC_069499.1 coordinate 420,016,835, forward strand.
CGCAGAGCTCAGCAGTGTGGCATTTTTTTTGTGTGTCTGCCTTTGCCAACAGCGATGCCATTTGCAACCTGTGCCAAAAGAAACTGAGTCGTGGGAAGTCCAACACCCACCTAGGTACAACTGCTTTGCGAAGGCACATGATCGCACATCACAAATGCCTATGGGATCAACACATGAGTAGAAGCAGCACACAAACTCAAAGCCGCCATCCTCCTTCTGGTCCAGCATCTTCAGCCACGTCAACCACTGCTGTCCTCCTTGCCCCCTCTCAACCATCTGCCACTCTGTCTCTCTTCCGGAGCAGTTCCTGCTCATCTGCCCACAGTCAGGTGTCTGTCAAGGACATGTTTGAGCATAAAAAGCCAATATCACAAAGTCACCCCCTTGCCCGGCGTCTGACAGCTGGCTTGTCTGAACTCTTAGCCCGCCAGCTTTTACCATACAAGCTGGTGGAGTCTGAGGCGTTCAAAAAATTTGTAGCTATTGGGACACCGCAGTGGAAGGTACCCGGCCGAAATTTCTTTGCACAAAAGGCAATCCCCTACCTGTACTCGATTGTGCGAAAGGAAGTAATGGCATGTCTGGCACACAGTGTTGGGGCAAGGGTCCATATGACCACTGATAGCTGGTCTGCAAAGCATGGTCAGGGCAGGTATATCACCTACACTGTGCATTGGGTAAACCTGCTGATGGCTGACAACCATGGAATGCGTGGCTCTGCAGACGAGGATTTGGTGACACTGCCACGACTTGCAGGCAGGCCTGCTGCCACCTCCTCTACTCCTCCTACTCCATCCGGCAAAGTGGTTTCTGACAATGGAAGTAATTTGGTGGCGGCATTGAAATTGGGCAAGTTGACACATGTGCCGTGCATGGCACATGTGTGTAATCTGATCGTACAACGCTTTGTGCATAAGTACCCAGGCTTACAGGACATCCTGAAGCAGGCCAGGAAGGTGTGTGGCGTTCCTACATGGCGTTCCTACACGGCCATGGCGCACTTTTCCGATATCCAGCATCGAAACAACATGCCAGTGAGGCGCTTGATTTGCGACAGCCTGACACATTGGAATTCAACACTCCTAATGTTCGACCGCCTGCTCCAACAGGAAAATGCCGTAGTATTTGTATGACTGGGGTGCTAGGACAGCCTCTGCGGAGCTGGGAATTTTTTTGCCAAGTTACTGGGCACTCATGCGCAATGCCTTTAGGCTCATTCGTCCTTTTGAGGAGGTGACAAACCTAGTCAGTCGCACCGAAGGCATCATCAGCGACATCATACCATTTGTTTTCTTCCTGGAGCCTGCCCTGGAAAGAGTGCTGGATCAGGCCATAGATGAGCGTGAAGAGGAAGAGGAAGAGTTGTGGTCACCATCACCACCAGAAACAGCCTTATCAGCATCGCTTGCTGGACCAGCGGCAACGCTGGAAGAGGATTGTGAGGAAGAGGAGACAGAGGAGGAATGTGGCTTTGAGGAGGAGGAGGAAGACCAACCACAACAGGCATCCCAGGGTGCTCGTTGTCACCTATCTGGTACCCGTGGTGTTGTACATGGCTGGGGGGAAGAAGATACCTTCAGTGACATCACTGAGGACGAGGAACGGGACATGAGTAGCTCGGCATCCAACCTTGTGCAAATGGGGTCTTTCATGCTGTTGTGCCTGTTGAGGGACCCTCGTATAAAAAAGCTGAAGGTGAACGACCTGTACTGGGTGTCCACGCTACTAGACCCCCGGTATAAGCATAAAGTGCCAGAAATGTTACCAAATTACGACAAGTCGGAAAGGATGCAGCATTTCCAAAATAAATTAAAAAGTATGCTTTACACAGCGTATAAGGGTGATGTCACAGCACAACGTGAATCTAACAGGGGAAGAGCCGAAAGTAATCCTCCGACTCCCACGACCACGCCGGCAAGGACAGGACGCTTTACAGACGTGTTGTTGATGGAGGACATGCAGAGCTTTTTAACTCCTAACTCCTATGCATCGCCACAGCCCTTTGGGGTCCACCCTCAGAGAACGACTCGACCGACAGGTAGCAGACTACCTCGCCTTAACTGCAGATCTCGACACTCTGAGGAGTGATGAACCCCTTGACTACTGGGTGTGCAGGCTTGATCTGTGGTCTGAGCTATCCCAATTTGCAATAGAACTTCTGGCCTGCCCCGCTTCAAGTGTCCTGTCAGAAAGGACATTCAGTGCAGCAGGAGGTATTGTGTGGTAACCTGAGTTTACCTTGCAATTTAGGCTACCTTAAAAGGTAGTGTATCTCTTAATTAGTACCCACCAAGTAACAATGACTATATTACTTGGAGGGTATACAGTGAGAATGTTTGCTTAGAGAAGATTTCACTTAAATGAGGAGTAAGTTATAGAGAAATTCCACATTAAGATTGTATTATTATTGTATCCACAATTTGTATGAGTTGTTATTAGATTATTTCAGCATGAAAGGAAGTACTTTCGTTCTTAAAGATACAGTCCAGCAATGATATGAGAATTAAAGTACTGAGTCGTGATCAAAAATAACATACTTGAAGAGTTTCCATTGGTAATTCAGCGTTATATCTTCACACACTCACACTACGTTCATACTAAAATATGTACAGCTCTCAGTCACTCCTTCATTCATATACACTTGACAAGTGTGATAGACTTCTTTACAAATTGCTTTTGTTCCCAAAGATAGATATTATATCAGATGATAAAGACACAGTTTAAATGCTTTGGTAGTTGATAACAAGATAGAGCTGAAGTTTACTTAGAAATACAGCGGTATTCAGCAGCTTGCGGTTTTTTGGAACACCGATAAAACCTCAGATTAGTAGGCGTTATGCAAAATATCAGGATAAACCCATATAGGAAAGAATTAGTAACGATACCTTTACCAAGACAGTTCTCCTTACAGACCTGCAGCTCCGTGTGCGTGAAAGTCCGGTGTGAGTGTGACTAACATCCGGAACGCCGCGGTATGTAGATCCGTCCTTTAGGAGGTGTAGTGATCCTGGAAGTACCGGTAACTTGCTAGAGGAACTTTAGTTGAAAACTGACTCAAAATGAAAAGAGCAGTTTTAGAAAAGTTAAAGAGAATGTAGGAAATACACTTCTGAGAGTGTTAGTAATCAAATATAGGCTAAGATCTAAATGAGAGCTTTAAATAGGGTGGAGTAAGGAATGGGAGGGGTGATACCTTAAACGTACACCACATATCCACCACCTCAAGGAATCACCCCCGGGGATTCCAATGTAGGTTTAAGCGGGTTATGGACATGAAAGCGTCTTAGAAGGTGTGGAGCAAGAACATCAGAGTGTAATTGCCAGGAATCCTCCTCTGGACCATATCCCTTCCAGCGAACCAAGTATTCTAACTTGCCACGATGGATTCTGGAGTCCAGAATATCAAAAACCTCAAATTGTTCCTGATTGTCGATTAAAATAGGTGGAGGTACACTCTGGTGAATACTTTGGTTTCCGGACTTATATGGTTTGAGCAATGAAACGTGAAATGTTGTATGTATCTTGTAATCCTTGGGTAAATTCAAACCTACGGCATTAGGATTGATGATTTTGTTGATGGTAAATGGACCTATAAATTGGTTTGCCAATTTCTTGCTGGGTAAATGTAATTTAAGATGTTTTGTGGAGAGTAATACTTTGTCTCCTATTCTAAATTCTGGACTTGGTCTATGTTTTGAGTCGTAATATTGTTTTTGATGTTCTTTGGCTTCAGCTAAATGTAATTTAAGCAGGTCTAATCTTTTTTGTAAATCATTCGCATAGTCTGAGGCGTTTGGGGAATTAACAGATCTTCTGGAAAATGATATGGTTTGCGGATGGAAACCATATGTTGCGAAGAAAGGTGACATTTTTATGGAAGTTGATTTCGAGTTATTGTATGAGAACTCGGCCATAGGGAGATAGGCATCCCAATCATCCTGTAAGTAGGTGATATAACATCTTAGGTATTGCTCCAACGTTTGGTTTAACCTTTCAGTTAGCCCGTTTGTTTGAGGGTGGAAAGCCGTGGAGTATCTAGAGTTGACACGCAAAAGTTTACAGATAGACCTCCAAAAGGAGGAGGTAAATTGAGTACCTCTATCTGTAATAATGTTATCGGGTAAACCATGTAAGCGAAAGATAGAATCTATAAACACTTTTGCAGTAGTTTTTGCTGTTGGTAATCCTTTGAGGGGTATAACGTGTGCCAACCTAGTTAAATGGTCAACAATGACTAATATGGTATTGTAGTTTTGGGACATTGGTAAATCTACTATGAAGTCCATGGATATAGTTCACCAGGGCTTATGAGGAATCAGAAGAGGCATAAGTAAACCTACAGGTTTTCTATGTTCTATTTTGTTACGTGCACAAGTGTCACAAGAGGAAACATAATTGGTTATGTTATTGTCTTTTGGTTAGGTCTAAAGTCTTTTGTATACCCAAATGTCCTGATATAGGACTGTCATTTTTTCAGGTATGTATATTCTGTTCTCATAGTATAACAATCCTGAAATGGGATCTTTCTTACAGCAATCAGGATAAAGGTGTTCTATTTTTTGAGCCTGTAAAACCTCATTTTCTAATGTAGTGAGACTTCCTATTATTTTTCCTGATGGAATAGTATATTCTGTTGACTCCTGTTTAGGAGTGGGGTCAAATTGACATGAAAGAGCATCAGCTTTTGTGTTCTGATGTCCTGGTCTGTAGGTGATAATGAAATTAAAACGGTCTAAGAAAAGAGACCATCTTACTTGGCGGGCTGTCAAGGTTTTATTTTTTCTGAGGTATTCTAGATTTTTGTGATCTGTATATATGGTCAATGTTTCTTTGGAACCTTCCAAAAGGTGTCTCCAGTGTTCTAATGAGCATTTTATTGCCAACAATTCTTTGTCACCAATGGTGTAATTGATTTCTGAATTAGATAGAGCCCTTGAGTAAAATTCTATAGGATGGCATTCAGAAATAAGATTGTCTATTTGGGATAAAACAGCTCCCAAACCAGTGTTTGAGGCATCAACTTCTAGAATGTATTTTAGATTATAGTTAGGCATAGATAAGACTGCAGCGCTTGTAAAACATTGTTTTAAACAGGTGAAGGCTTTTTGGGCTTCTTCTGACCATTTAAATTTTTGTTTTTTACTTGTCAAACCTGTTAAAGGTTTAACTACTGCGGAAAAGTTTTTTTTTATAAATTTACGATAAAAATTTGCAAATCCAATGAACCGTTGTACGGCTTTCACAGTGGTAGGTGTTGGCCAGTTAAGGATGGCTGTAATTTTATCAGGATCCATTTCTATTCTGTTGGGTGTTATTATATAGCCTAAGAATTTTATGCGATTTACATGGAAACAACATTTTTCTAGTTTGGCGAATAGTTTATGTTCTTTAAGTCTACTCAGCACCCATCGTACATGTTGTTCGTGTTCAGTTATGTTTTTTGAATAAATAAGAATATCATCAAGATAGACTATAACGCATACATCAATCAAATCATGAAATATTTCATTAATAAAATATTGAAATGTTGCCGGAGCATTGGTAAGTCCAAAGGGCATAACATTATATTGGTAAAGACCATAACGTGTTCGGAAGGCTGTCTTCCATTCATCTCCTTTTTTGATTCTAATGAGGTTATAAGCCCCCTTTAGATCCAATTTGGTATAAATTGTAGCTTCAGTGAGGCGTTCTAGAAGTTCTGGGATTAATGGCAAAGGGTATCGTTTTTTAACCGTTATGGCATTTAAAGCTCTGTAATCTATAATTGGACGTAAAGTCCCATCCTTATTCTTTACTAGAAACATGCCTGCTGCTGCTGGTGAAGTAGAATGGGAGATGAATCCCTTTCTCAAATTATCATCTAAATAGGTTCTTAAATATGTTAACTCAGCTTGAGATAAAGGGTATATTTTACCGTGTGGAATCTGTGAACCTGGGATGGTGTCTATCGGACAATCAAATGTCCTGTGTGGTGGTAAGCTTTCTGCTTCTTTTAAATCAAAAACCCCAGCTAGATCCAGATAAGGTCTTGGGATGCTAGATGTGGTTGAAGATATTGTACAATGTGGAAAACATGTCTTTTGACAATAAGGAGATTTAAATGTTACAATATTTTGTCCCCAATCTATTGTAGGGTTATGTTTAACTAACCATGTGTATCCCAATATTACTGAATGTATAGAATTTGGTAGAACGTCAAACGTAATATATTCTAAATGTCCTGAGTCTGTAGTTAGAAGTAATGGTATAGTCTGATGTGTTATTGTTCCCTTCTGTAAAAGTCTTCCGTCAATTAACTTTACATACACTGGGTTATGCTTACACACTATTGCAGGGGTCAGCAACCTTCGGATCCCAGATGTTTTGGAACTACATTTCCCACGATGCTGAGACACTCTTTAGACTATCTGAGCATCATGGGAAATGTAGTTACAAAACATCTGGGAGCCGAAGGTTGCTGACCCCTGCACTATTGGTATTTTATTAACTTCAACATAATTTGAATCAATGTAGTTTTCTGAGGCACCTGAATCAATCAGTCCTTTAGTTTGGATATTTCTGTGGTCCCACTGTAAAGAGAGAGCGATTAATAGATGTGACAAATTTACTATACTATGTAAATGGTTTATAGTCTGTGGCTTACCCCTCTTTTGCTTGGCAAGTAAAGGACACTCGGATACAGAATGTTCTTTGTGGGCACAATATAAACAAAGATTTCCTAGTCTCCTCCTAGTCTTCTCTTCTTGTGTGAGGGGTCCTTTGATGGTTCCTATTTCCATAGGTGTAGACTGAGTTGAATTTTTGTCGGTACTGATTACATATGGACGTCGAATAGGTAGTTCGGTAGTAGCTCTCTCAGCTCTCTTTTCTAGAGTGGTACTAAGTTTTATGAGAGAACTCAAAGTGTCTGGGATTTCTACTCTAGATAATTCATCTTTCAGAATTTTTGAGAGTCCTAATCGGAATTGGTTTTTGAGGCTGATTTCATTCCACTGTGAATCAGTGGCCCACAACTGAAAATCAGTTGTGTACTCTTCTACGATACGTTTGCCTTGCTTTAATTGTCGCAAACGTGTTTCTGCATAAAGCTGTGTGTTTACATCCTCATATAAATTATTCATGGCCACAAAAAAAAATCTTGTATGGAATCAAGTATAGGATTATTTGTTTCATAGAAACGATTAGCCCATGAACGTGGTTCTCCTTGTAGATAAGATATTACAGTACATACTTTTATTCTATCAGAAAGGTAAGTACGTGGTTTCAACGAAAATAAAAGATTACAGGCATTCTTAAAATCTCTGTACTCACTTCTTTTACCTGAGAAAGGTATGGGGTGTTGTATGTGAGGTTCAGGTATTTCAGGTTCTTTACTTGTCATGCAATCTTTAATGCTACACTTTCAGCCTGCACCTCTGTGAGGCCTCTGGCTAGATAATCAAGTTTTTGATGAATGTTAGTAAACTCGTGTTTTATTTCTTCAGGAGTCATTTTTATTTTTACTGGCCTGAAAATTATGTGGTTACCTGAGTTTACCTTGCAATTTAGGCTACCTTAAAAGGTAGTGTATCTCTTAATTAGTACCCACCAAGTAACAATGACTATATTACTTGGAGGGTATACAGTGAGAATGTTTGCTTAGAGAAGATTTCACTTAAATGAGGAATAAGTTATAGAGAAATTCCACATTAAGATTGTATTATTATTGTATCCATAATTTGTATGAGTTGTTATTAGATTATTTCAGCATGAAAGGAAGTACTTTCGTTCTTAAAGATACAGTCCAGCAATGATATGAGAATTAAAGTACTGAGTCGTGATCAAAAATAACATACTTGAAGAGTTTCCATTGGTAATTCAGCGTTATATCTTCGCACACTCACACTACGTTCATACTAAAATATGTACAGCTCTCAGTCACTCCTTCATTCAAATACACTTGACAAGTGTGATAGACTTCTTTACAAATTGCTTTTGTTCCCAAAGATAGATATTAAATCAGATGATAAAGACACAGTTTAAATGCTTTGGTAGTTGATAACAAGATAGAGCTGAAGTTTACTTAGAAATACAGCGGTATTCAGCAGCTTGCGGTTTTTTGGAACACAGATAAAACCTCAGATTAGTAGGCGTTATGCAAAATATCAGGATAAACCCATATAGGAAAGAATTAGTAATGATACCTTTACCAAGACAGTTCTCCTTACAGACCTGCAGCTCCGTGTGCGTGAAAGTCCGGTGTGAGTGTGACTAACATCCGGAACGCCGCGGTATGTAGATCCGTCCTTTAGGAGGTGTAGTGATCCTGGAAGTACCGGTAACTTGCTAGAGGAACTTTAGTTGAAAACTGACTCAAAATGAAAAGAGCAGTTTTAGAAAAGTTAAAGAGAATGTAGGAAATACACTTCTGAGAGTGTTAGTAATCAAATATAAGGCTTGGCTTTGACCTGAAGAAATAGATAGCTCAAATAAGTAAATACTTAGTAGCAATAGCAATCAGCTTCAATTTTCAGGCAAGGCTAAGGTCTAAATGAGAGCTTTAAATAGGGTGGAGTAAGGAATGGGAGGGGTGATACCTTAAAGGTACACCACATATTGTCACTGAGAAGAGAAGTCGCCTAGGTCAAAAAAGTCTAGATTACCTCACCTTTATTAAGATGAATGAGGGATGGATCCCAAAGGGACTGACATTGGGCGATACATTCGAGTAAAAAAGGCTTGATGAGATGAGCTGCATTGGGCTAAAAATGGTCCACACGCTGCTGTATTTTATCTTCGAATGCCGGATGACTTGCGTGACTTATCCGCCACCAACTAGGGTTCAAGCCGCAATGTTTTAGGGCACTTTCTGCCTGGGAAACAAATATAAATTTTTCTGGCCGCTGCTACAGCAGCGGCTGCAACAATACCTAATTTTTCAGGCATGTGTACATGCCAAATTTTTCTGGCCTCTGGTGCTGCACTGTGGCTTCAAAAACCACACCACTCATATCTGGTGGCACAGTAGATTGCACGCCCAGTGCCCCAAATTTGAAGTAGGAGGACCGACCAAGCATCTTTTTCCATCTCCCGGTTCCTAAAATCCATGCCATATACACGTCGCCCGATAGGAGGAGTAACAGGTATTAAACTGATCAGAATAGTACTACGTAACACACCACTCATATCTGGTGGCACAGTAGATTGCACGCGCAGTGCCCTAAATTTGAAGTAGGAGGACCGACCAAGCATCTTTTTCCATCTCCCGGTTCCTAAAATCCATGCCATATACACGTCCCCTGGCGCCGCAACTGCCTCTGGGAACCTTACCATGGGTCCCAGACCGCACGTCTTGTAATTCTCTGTCTGGGAAATTATCTATCTATCAAATCTATCTATTTATCTATCTATCTATCTATCTATCTATCGTATCTATCTATCTATCTATCTATCGTATCTATCGTATCTATCAAATGTATATTGCATCTATTGATCTATCTATCTATCTAATCTATGTATCTATCTATCAAATCTATCTATCTCGTGGACGGACTGTTTTGTGACAGCCACTTGTGTTTTGACCAAATGTCCGTCGGCCAAATGTCCGTCGGCCAAATGTCCGTCGGCTAAAAGTCCGGCCACGATTGCACGCGCAGTGCCCCAAATTTGAAGTAGGAGGACCGACCAAGCATCTTTTTCCATCTCCCGGTTCCTAAAATCCATGCCATATACACGTCCCCCGATAGGGGGAGTAACAGGTATTAAACTGATCAGAATAGTACTACTTAACACAACACTCATATCTGGTGGCACAGTAGATTGCACGCGCAGTGCCCCAAATTTGAAGTAGGAGGACCGACCAAGCATCTTTTTCCATCTCCCGGTTCCTAAAATCCATGCCATATACACGTCCCCTGGTGCCGCAACTGCCTCTGGGAACCTTACCATGGGTCTCAGACCGCACGTCTTGTAATTCTCTGTCTGGGAAATTATCTATCAAATCTATCTATTTATCTATCAAATCTATCTATCTATCGTATCTATCAAATGTGTATTGCATCTATTGATCTATCTATCTAATCTATGTATCTATCTATCAAATCTATCTCGTGGCTGGACTGTTTTGTGACAGCCACTTGTGTTTCGGCCAAATGTCCGTCAGGCAAATGTCCATCGGCCAAATTTCCGTCGGCTAAAAGTCCGGCCACGATTGCATGCACAGTGCCCCAAATTTGAAGTAGTAGTAGGACCGACCAAGCATCTTTTTCCATCTCCCAGTTCCTAAAATCCATGCCATATACACGTCCCCCGATCAGGTATTAAACTGATCAGAATAGTACTACTTAACACACCACTCATATCTGGTGGCACAGTAGATTGCACGTGCAGTGCCCCAAATTTGAAGTAGGAGGACCGACCAAGCATCTTTTTCCATCTCCCGGTTCCTAAAATCCATGCCATATACACGTCCCCTGGCGCCGCAACTGCCTCTGGGAACCTTACCATGGGTCCCAGACCTCACGTCTTGTAATTCTCTGTCTGGGAAATTATCTATCTATCAAATCTATCTATTTATCTATCAAATCTATCTATCTATCGTATCTATCAAATGTATATTGCATCTATTGATCTATCTATCTAATCTATGTATCTATGTATCTATCAAATCTATCTATCTTGTGGTTGTGCAAATGGACTGTTTGCGGTTGTTTGCGGTGCGTTAAACGGGGAGTTTGGTCTGTCACTGTGAAGCGGGTATAACCCTTACACTACCTGATCGATACAACATCATACCTGATGTTTTAAAGCATGTTATTCCAAACAATTTAGGAATGTTAGGTGATTTATGCCCTTTATGGCTTAAAACCAGACTGCATCAACTATGTAATTTTCTGTGGGAGTTTTGCCATGGCTCCCCCTCCGGCATGCCACAGTCCAGGTGTTAGTCCCCTTGAAACAACTTTTCCATCACTATTGTGGCCAGAAAGAGTCCCTGTGGGTTTTAAAATTCACCTGCCTATTGAAGTCAATGGTGGTTCGCCCGTTCGCGAACAGTTGCGGGCGTTCGCAGTCCGCGAACAGAAAACTTTCAGTTCACGACATCACTAGCTGAAGGTGGAAGTAGCAAATGCTGGAGCCTGTCATGACTGGAGAGAGGCTGTAGTTTTGGACAGTGGAGAGTGGAACTTTGGGATCCCATGATTGGTCTGAGGATCCAGAGTGAACCTTGGACCAGAGACCAGCCCTTGAGCAGTCCCTAAAAATTAGAGACCCACAAGCAGGAAGTCTGGAAACACTGGCCCATAAGAGTGAGATCCCAAGATATATTGGTTTTAGTATAATGGTAAAATTAGTTTCTTTGCACTTTGTGTATGTTTGCATGTTGTTTTTTTGCTACACAACTCATGTAACAGTGTTTTCATTTCTGTATATCTGTACTCAATATTCATCCTTTTTATTTATCACTTTTGTGTATGTCTTGATTTTGTCACCTGTTTCCTAGCGAATTTCTTACATAATATTGGCTAGCAGGAGGGAATTAGTGTGACAAATTAAACATATTCAAAATTGAATGTATTTTGTGTGTGCTGAGTTAATCCACTGTTTCATTATGTTGTGTAGAAATACTTTTTTGTTTTTAAGTAATATATTTTGTGTTGCTAAGATTTTTTAAGTAATTTTCTTAGATATTTTAAGTATTTTTGTTTAAGTTTATAATAATGGAAGGATTGATTAAGAAAATTGCTAAGGTCAACCACCCTGGAATTATAGTTGGTTGTATGGAAGGAGCTACAGAACGTTGGGTTTAAGCTCAAAATTGTGTAGCTAATTCCATTAGCAGTAAGAAAATATCTAAGAAAAATGGTACAGCTGCACTTATTTTTGCTGCCCGGTGGATATCGAAACAGTTTAAAACCATTAGTGTGAAGAGATTAAATTTAGAAAGTAAGGTAAAGGAATTGAACGATTAAATATTTCAGTAAGTACTGCTGCTGCTTTGAGTGTAGGCAACCAGCAAACTATGCTTGAAAATAAAGAGCTGCGCAGGGGGAATGTACAGCTTACTGAGTGGCTAAAAGATGCACTGGGAGCTATACAAATTCTTGCATCTTTCAGTAATAAAGAGTCTGACCATTCAAACTGTCTTGCTCAAGGAAATCACCTTCTCGCCGCCTTGATGAGGACTTCGCCGCCTGGATGAAGATAGAAGTGGCCGTCTGGATGGAGACTTCTCACCGCCTGGATGAGGTCTTCGCCATCTGGATGAAGATCGTTCAAGCGGGACTTCAAAAACTGTAAGTGGATCTTCTGTTTTTTTTTCTTAGTTTAGGGTTTGGGCTATCATAAAAGAGCTAAATGCCCTTTTCAGGGCAAAGCAAAAGAGCTTAATGCCCTTTTAAGGGCAATGCCCATACAAATGCCCTTTTTTAGGGCAATGGGTAGATTAGGTTTTACTTTATTTTTATTTTGTGGGTTTGGGGGTTGGGGGTTTGTATACTGTTTGGGGGTGTTTGTTTTGTTTTGTAGCAAAAGAGTTGTTAACCTTAGGGCAATGCCCTACAAAAGACCCTTTTAAGGGCCCTTGGTAGTTTATTCTAGATTAGGCTTTTTTATTATGGGGTGTTTTTTTGTTTTTTTTTTCTAAAGGGTATTAGAATAGGAATAATTTTTATTATTTTGGATAATTTTGTTTGTTATTTTTTGTAATGGTAGGTTTTTTATTTTTAGTCATTTTAGTTTGTTATTTTTTGTAATGATAGGTTTTTCATTTTTTGTAATGTTAGGTTTTAGTGTAAGGCAGGTTAGGTTTTATTTCACAGGTAAGTTTGTATTTATTTTAACTAGGTAGTTAGTAAATATTTACTATTTACTAACTAGTCTACCTAGTTAAAATAAATACAAACTTACCAGTGAAATAAAAATAAAACCTCAATGCAACTATTAGTTATATTGTAGCTAGCTTAGGTTTTATTTCACAGGTAAGTATTTAGTTTTAAATAGGTATTATTTAGTTAATAATTGAAAGTTTTATTTAGGACTATTTTAATTATGTTAAAGTTAGGCGGTGTTAGGGTTAGGTTTAGGGTTATGTTATGGTTAGGTTTAGGGGTTAATATATAGTTTAATTTAGGTTGTTGTGATGTGGGGGCTGGCGGTTTAGGGGTTAATAGGTTTATTTAGTGGCAGTGATGTGGGAGGGCAGAGGTTTAGGGGTTAATAACTTTATTTAGTGGCGGCGATGTCGGGGAGCGGCGGAATAGGATTAATAGATTTATTATAGTGTGGACGATGTTGGGGTGCAGGGGAATAGGAGTTAATAACTTTAGTATAGTGGCGGCGATATCGAGAGCGGCAGATTAGGGGTTAATAGATTTATTTAGGTGGCGGCGATATCGGGAACGGCAGATTAGGGGTTAATAACATTATGCAGGTGACGGCGATGTCAGGGGCAGCAGAAATCAGGTGTTTAGACGTGGGGTTTATGTTAGGGTGTTAGATTTAAACATAACTTCTTTTTTCCTCATAGACATCAATGGGGCTGTGTTACGGAGCTTTTCATTCCGCAATCATAGGTGTTAGGCTTTTTTTTTGCCCGCTCTCCCAATTGATGTCTATGGGGAAAGCGTGCACAAGCACGTCAAAACAGCGATTGGATTGTGTGCTGTATGGAGCTCAATGCAGCCATATCGCACGCACAAGCCTGCTGTTTAAAAAATTGTAATGGCTGCGCTATAGAGGGTTGTTGCATTCGTTAATTTCCCTATAGCGCGAATAACTCATAATCTAGGTGATAATTGTGATAATAGTGGCACTTTACTTATAGTGGCGCCATTAGCTTAAGCTAGGACCGTATGCTTAAAACCTTGCTATATGAGAAGTATACCATCGATGTACACCCTAATAGGACACCACACCAGACACAACATGCTTGCTTAGAACCAATGAAAAGGGGAACCGAGAACATTTAACAGGGGTAACCAGCTAGGGAAGATAGTCTTGATATTTGATTAATGTGAACTAGATTACCGAGCTCCTTAACGTTGACACGGTAGATGCACATACAGTTTGTAATATATCTCAAATGTTAATAAGGACATCTGGTTATTCTAGCGATCTAACATATTCTAATATTCTTACAGACATTAACCAGTTTTACTAAGCAGATAGAATATTTACCCTGCTTACTAGAAATGAGCATCCTAGTGTTTGAAAGGAATACACAACTTATCTATTGTTTCACCTCTTCATTCCAATTTTCTATTTGCATTCTTGAACCTTATATAATGGGAGTTGGCTCTGCTGTCTGCTGCCGAGGCAGTTGAGTTAGCTATGCCCATATCATAACTCTTCTATTATAAATAATTCCTTTTTTTTATTTATTATTCCAAATTGGAATGGAAATGCAATTTCAATTGATACCCCCTAACTTGTCCAGCATTATGTTACTCATTAGCAGGGTGTGTAATCTGTAAGTCCTATCTCTCATACATAAGTGTCACTGGTATTTATCCTAATATGTATAATTATGGCATCTGATGCTTCTAGAATATTTTACTTTTGATGTTTAAAATTGCCCTCTGTTACACAATCTAAAACTTATATAATTTATTTGTTACTAACATGTCTCAGTTATTTGTTTTGAGGCTACAAACATTTGTTATGTACACTATAAAATAAGAAAATAGAGATTCAACAATTGTGACCCAAGAGTGGTCTTCTATTGGTCAAGATTGCTTTCTATAACTCAAAATTTTTTGTTAATACTGAGAGGTCCAAAAGTGTCCTCATAGGTTATTTAGAAGGCATAAAGTAAATCTGGCAACTATAAGGTTTCATATCACTTACGCAAAATTTCTTATGAACATGCTATGTATATCTTGTTTAGCTTTGTATGGTTATGTGTAAAGCAATAATACATGTATACAGACTCCAATAACATATTTTATGTATGTGCCTTAAATTGAATCTCAATATAAAAATGATAAAAAAAAAAACAGATTGAAATGCTCATTCAAGAAAATGTTCAACTGTGACATGAAAGAAATTCATTTATTGCAAAATTAGACTCTCTTAAAATTGAAATTTCCAAATTAAAAGGAGACCTCTCCGAAAGCAATACATGCCAAGTTTAAGAGACTGTGAGCCACCAAATAACTTATATTAAAAATTACCATGTTTTTGAGTTTTGTGTTTTTTCAGAAAGGACCTGGAATTGTAAAAACGGAAGTGTGAGTAGATTCCCCAAATAATATTTCATATTTCTTGCAGGGTTTTTCTCAAATTAGAGGACCTTCGTTTTTATATTCTATTTTTGTTTTTAAGGAGAAGTCTCTAAATGTATTAATACAGTCAGATGAGACAAAATCCAAATTATTTTTGCTTCTGATTTTATTTTATTTTTTACTTATATTGCAAAGCAGCATCTGCACTATGAGCATAAATGTTTTGCTGCAATTACTTCTTAATTAGCATTTTTTATTATTATTATTATTTAAAAAAAATTGTTGCACAGAAAAGAATTTATGTGAATGTTGATTTTTTTTAAAATTGTATTTTTAATGAGTAATCCAGTTACATTTTGTTCAGACTTTGTTTTCTTTTTGCCTTGTTGTTTTATTTTTTTATTCTTTTTTGCAAAGGCAACAAGTGTTAACATTTTTCACGGATTGTATGATGCTTCAATAACCCTAAAATATAGCATTATGGGGAACTAGGGAAAAAAAACATCATCCAATCATATGTTTTTGTGGTTTTGTTATTACTGATTGAGTTTATCAAAGTAGAGTGATCTAAAAAAAATATATGTATTTTTGTAAACTAATATAGCTTCAGAAGCTCAACAGCTATAGTTGATTATATTTTTATATTTATATGTGTATGTAACATAGCAGTGTTTTTTGTTTTTTTTATTATTTAATATTTTTATTGAGGATAGATACAAAACAAACATCATCAGGCAAATACAGAGTAAAAGAACAGATAGTTGAAAGCTAATATGTTACAGAGGTAATAGGAACATTTATGGCATTAGAGTATGTTTTAGTTCACCTATTTTGTCAGTATAATTCACTCTAAATACAAACTGCAATTGCCCCTAAAGAGAAACAAATTAACCTCATGCTTTTATAATAAGAACAGACAATAAATCCCCGTATAGTAACAATTTGTTTTATAGAAGCAGCAGTTTTAAATCAGAGCTGCCTTAACCTGAAAGGGGGGCAATGTAAATTTCTAAGGCAGAAATAGAACAACTAGCCCTTTAATAAATCACTATAAAGGGATGGGTACTTTTCAGGGAATAATGCGCCCTCTCGTTAGATGGATCCAGTAAGTAACTATTTTAGGGCACAATAATATAACATATAAATAAGTAAAGGGACGTACAACAATAAAGTTGAAAACATATTTCACTATAACCAAACATAGCGATGGAGCATATACTATCATATATTATGAAGTCACAAGTTATATAGCATAGTAATTATTGGGAAACATAGCAAATACTTGTGTGCCCTTGATGAATCTGGTATATGGCAGTAAATAAAAGATTCATTGAAACCAGAGGGTCAGTTGCTATTAGACGTAGTCTTGGGTTTTTAAATTAACAATGCAGATATATACATAAACGAAATTATTTATATCCCCCAGAGTTCCTCCACCATATTATAGTGTCATTAATCCGGAGAGGGTTTACAATGTAGATATGGCACTCTAATGACCATGTATAGCTATGAATCTGAGTGTTACATGTACCTGCATTAGAGCAAGTAAGTCCTAAAGTCATCGGCCTCACATAATTTCACTCCATTCCTGCATTATAGGCTGTCAATATATGCCTAACCCTTCTACCCCACTCCGGCTTTATAGATGGCTGTGTGAAATGGCGTATATGCTCTAAGCTGGTCTATTCCGTACTGCTGCACGGATCTGAGTCCTTGTATAATAAGTTGACCAAGCATCTGACAGATTTGCTGAACCCTGCCACGAGGCTCTAGCTGAAGTGGGGGTTGAGGTAGATGACTCCAATGAAGGCCTTGAACGGCATGATCTCCAACGCCGCGGGCAAAGGCAGCATCTGGAGGATGAGCAATCCTCAGCCGTTTCAGGGGTCGGTCAGCTTCACGTTGATGTGAGACAAAGGTTGTGGGTATGAACTGCATCCTTAACGGCTTCTCTTTTACGTTGCCCACTCCTATGTTTCCAATGTCAGGAATGTGAGACCGCAAGTCTCCAGTTACCTGGACATACACATTGCCTCCCTGTCTTGTCACTGGCCCCAAACTGTTCCCCGATGCAACCACTCCACCTGCAGCATCAGGCAATAGTGCATTGGTCAACAAAGCGGGTGAGTGTGTTACTGGGGTGTTAGATCCTATGGATATCGCCAGAGGTACAGATGTATTTAGTGATATCTCCGTTTGTGGCTTCTTAGGGTGATCTTGTATCTCGGAGGTATCCAAACTTTCCCATGCTAACTTCATATGTTGTATCATGAGGTCTGCCCTATCTGACAGCCATTTGTCCAAAGCCATGACCAAGGATATTTCTATCGGCTGCATTTTGTTTGTTGTAGGGAAAGGGGTATAACTTTTAGTAGTTATTGGGGAATGTTCAGCATATACAGCTGATTGTCCTGTGTCTGCAGGATAATGGGGAGGGCTAGATGAAGGCTTAGGCCGTAAGAAGGCCTCTGCTGCGCACCACATCTGTTAGGTCTTCCGGGCCGAAATCTGAAAATAAGTATATTTTTCTATTCAGCAGGTTCTGGATTGTAAAATACCGCTAAAAAAATAGCTCAGATTATGAGATCTCAGAGCAGTAAACAGCGGATCTATCTGCTCCTGTAATCAGCCTTAGAGAAAAGCAGCCATCTTGGTTGCTGTTTCGACACGCCCCCCAGCAGTGTTTTTTTATTTGATTTCTGTGTTTCTTCCATTTGTTTTATGTATTTATAGTTTTTTTATTTGTAGTCTATTTTTTTTATTTTTTTATTAAATGTTTAGGATTGAGGGGGCAGTGTACAATTAATAACTTTTGGGGCCATTGTTTTATTTTAAAATAGTTACAGTGGTTCTCTGTTGTGGTTGATTTCATTGTGTTTGTTTGTTTGTTTATTCTAGAAGGGAAGACTTGGAAGTGATACTAGTTGCATTGAGAAACAATTTAATATGCACACTATTAGTGATTCGGCCTAGATCATGCTACTGGATTTACATGTAGTGGGTCTACCAATTTCTTGAAGCTACAGAAAATCCCTGGTTTATCACATTCACCCGCTATATTTCTAAATAATGTTATTAGCTTTGTTCACCAAACATAAGTAAATCTGCCAAGCAATAACACAAAATAAAGTCTTCTCATGTGTCCAGTTGTCTTAATAAACACTACACAGTGCTAGATAACGGGTATACCATACTATACCATGTGGCATTGTGTAAGCCATGGGATAGCCTCACCCTTAATGATACCTTGGTGTGGGTAGTGGGAGGACATTGTGGTGGAAGCTTCAACAGTGGTCCAGAGATGTGATGAGAGGGAGTGCATGAAGCGCAGTTGTTGGGATCATAGCTATTGTAAGTTTGGGGTGGTGTGATTTTGCTTAAAACATGTGGCTAAAGGGTTATAAATTAATATAAAAAATATGACTGTTAGTGCTCTAATAATCTGACAACATATTGCCTCTCAGTGCCCTAAATTTTAAATGTTATTGGTTGTCAACTCATTTTTGCCTCAGTAAACAATATCATCTCCAATTCTTGTACTTACATATGTAAGCCATTTCATTATTCGTCAATTGAGAGGGCTTTTTCCTTTAAAAGTAATTTGCCTTATAAGGTGGGGACTGTAAGAAATGATTTACAATGTATAAAATATATTATTATTATTATTATTATTATTATTATTATTATCATTATCATTTATTTATATTTCTCTGCAAAATTCCCAATTGACATAGGTTTTGATCATGTGTATATTTGATGTGCTTATATACCAGAAAGGAAGTGCTTCCTTACTTAAGATATATTAATGGATAGTTGGTCTCACAATCCTGTGAGAATTCAAATACAAAGGTATATATACAGTATTATTATCAGGTATCACTTTTTGTTTTTTGTTTTTAAGGATCACTATTATCAGGGGAATCATTTGAGCAATTAGTCAAGGAACCAACTCGTAAGGAAGATATATTAGATCTAATACTTACAAACAGTGATACAGTTTCAGATGTGTCTGTAGGTGAGAACTTAGGATCCAGTGATCATCAATCTGTTTGGTTTAGTATTCATGTGCAGGAACTGTCCACCCAGACTAAAACAAAAGTTTTAGACTTTAGGACGGCAGATTTTTCATTAATGGGAGAATACCTAAAAAACTATTTAAAGGGGAAAACTCTTATTACAGGGGTTCAAGAACAGTGGGAATTTGTGAAAGGTGCCATTTCAGATGCAACCGCACACTGTATTAGACATGTCTGTAAAAGTAAAAGAAAGCGGAAACCAATTTGGTTTTCCAAAGAAGTAGCACATGCTGTAAAGACAAAAAAGATAGCTTATAAAAATTACAGACACACACAAGCAGATGATGATATAAAAATATGGAGACTCCAACAAAAAAAGTCTAAACAGTTAATTAGGAAAGTTAAAGCTCATGCAGAAGAGAAGATAGCACAGTCAGTAAAACATGGGGACAAAACATTCTTTAGATATATCAGTGAAAGAAGAAAAAATAAGGTAGGAATAGTAAAATTGAAATCAGTTGATGGTAGAATAATAGAAGGAGATAAGCAGATTGCAGACTGTCTCAATGCTTACTTCTATTCTGTTTTCACAAAAGATTGTGAAGATACAATGTCTACATAAAGGGATGCTACGAAAAATAGAAACAAGCTTAACAGTAATCTTTTTACAGAGGATGAGGTTTTGTTAGCATTATCAAAAATAAATGTTGCAAAGGCAGTGGGTCCTGATAATATTCATCCAAGGGTTTTAAAAGAACTTCGATCAGTGCTAACTGTCCCATTAACTGATCTGTTTAATCAGTCACTATTAACAGGAGCTGTCCCAGATGATTGGAGAATAGCAAATGTAATACCTCTTCATAAAAAGGGCAGTAGAGAAGAATCTGGCAACTACAGGCCAGTTAGTTTAACTTCAGTAGTAGGGAAATTAATGGAAAGCCTCTTAAAAGAAAGAATTATGACTTACATAAAGACAAACAATTTAGAGGACCAAAATCAGCATGGTTTTACTTCAGGGAGATCATGTCAGACTAATCTAATTGACTTCTTTGATTATGTAACAAAAGTATTAGACAAGGGTGGAGCAGTTGATGTAGCATATCTAGATTTCAGCAAAGCATTTGACACCGTCCCACACAATAAACTTATTCAAAAACTATATCTCCTTGGTCTAGATTCAAAAATTGTGAACTGGGTGGAATGCTGGCTTAAGGACAGAAAACAAAGTGTCTTAGTAAATGGAGTTCATTCAGCAGAGGGGGCTGTTACTAGTGGTGTTCCTCAGGGGTCAGTTCTGGGGCCTGTTTTGTTTAACATATTTATCTGCAATATCAGCAAAGGGCTACAGGGGAAAGTATGTCTCTTTGCAGATGATACAAAAATTTGCAACAGAGTGGATGTTCCGGGGGGGTAGACAAAATGAGAAGTGATATACAACAATTGGAGGATTGGACAAACGACTGGGATCTAAAGTTTAACACAGCAAAGTGTAAAATAATGCATTTAGGGAAGAAAAATCCAAATGTTAATTACAGACTCAATGACACTTTACTGACTGTTAAAGATGAGGAACAGGACTTGGGAATTATTATTTCAGATGATTTAAAATTTAGTAAACAATGTAGTAATGCAGCGAGTAAGGCTAGCAGAATGCTTGGATGTATTGGTAGAGGTATTTGCAGCAGAAATAGTAAGGTTCTTATGCCACTTTATAGATAATTAGTTAGACCTCATCTTGAGTATTGTGTGCAGTTCTGGAGGCCATATCTTCAGAAGGATATTAACAAACTTGAATCTGTGCAAAGGAGGGCTACCAAAATGGTACATGGTCTAAAAAATAAAACTTACCAAGATAGGCTCAATGATCTAAATATGTATAGCTTAGAGGAAAGAAGGGAAAGAGGTGATATGATAACAACTTTCACGTACATTAAAGGGTTTAATAAAACTGAGGCTGTGGGTATTTTACATAAAATGGAAAATTCAAGAACAAGGGGTCATGAGCTCAAGCTAAAGGGTAGTAGATTCAGGAGTAATTTGAGGAAGTACTTCTTTACAGAAAGAGTAATTGATTTATGGAATAAACTTCCTCAAGAGGTAGTAGCAACAAACACTGTGGGGGACTTTAAAAATGCATGGGACAAGCATAAGGCTATCCTACGAACTAGATAAGTTTATACTGTTAGGTAAGGTCGGGCAGACTTGCTGGGCCTATGGCTCTTATCTGCCGTTAATATCTATGTTTCTATGTTTCTATGTTTCTATTTGTAGAGCGCTAACAGGTTCTGCAGCGCTATGAACATAGGTGGTACATAAAAAACAATTACAGGGATCAAATGGCTAGAGGGTCCTGCCGAGAGTTGCACTGTTGTAGTCAGCTCTTATGAAGGTGGAATACAAACAGCTGGGCTTATAGGCTTACATGCTATGGGGTTTAAGGGGATAGCAGTGGAGATAGGATGGTTAGTGTAGGTTGTATGCGCCCCTGAATAGTAGAGTCTTCAGGGAGCACTTGAAGCTTTTAAAACTAGGGGAGAGTCTTGTGGAGCGAGGCAGAGAGTTCCATAAGATGGGAGCCAGTCTGGAGAAATCTTGTAAACAGGAATGTGAGGAGGTAACAAGAGAGGAGGAAAGTAGGAGATCATGAGCGGAGCGAAGGGGTCGGGAGGGAGATTATCTGGAGACAAGGTCTGAGATGTAGGGGAAAGCAATGCAATTGAGGGCTTTGTGTATCAGAGTGAGAATTTTGTGTTTAATCCTGGAGGCAAGAGGAAGCCAGTGAAGGGTTTGGCAGAGAGGTGCGGCACATGAAGAGCGACGTGTAAGGAAGATCAGCCTGGCAGAGGCATTTATTATGGATTGTAAAGGAGTTAGGCTGCAGCTAGGGAGACCAGAGAGGATGGAACTGCAGTAGTTGAGGCGGGAAAGAATGAGACAGTAGATTAAAATCTTAGTTGTGTCTTGTGTAAGGAAATGTCTGATTTTAGCAATGTTTTTAAGGTGGAAGCGGCAGGCTTTAGCCAAGGACTGAATGGGAGGAGTAAAAGAAAGACCTGAGTCAAGTGTGACCCCAAGACATCGGGCATGTGAGGTTGGGGTAATGATGTAGTTATCAATAGTTATAGAGACATGGGGGGGTGGAGATTTTGGAAGAAGGGTGGAAAATAAGGAGCTCAGTTTTGGAGAGATTTAGCTTGCGGTAGTGAGAGGACATCCAAGATGAGATATGAGAGAGACAGTTAGTGACACGGGTTAGCAAGGAAGGTGATAGTTCTGCTACAGAGAGGTAGATTTGTGTATCGTCAGCATACAAATGATAGTGAAACCCGTGGGACTTTATTAAAGGGCCACTAAACCCACAATCTTTCTTTCATGATTCAGATAGAGAATATAAATTTAAACAACATTACAATTTACTTCCATTATTTATTTTGCTTCATTTTTTAAATATGCTTAGTTGAAGAAAAAGCAATGCACATGGTGAGCCAATCACACTAGGCTTCTATGTGCAGCAACCAATCAGCAGCTAGTGAGCATATCTAGATATGCTTTTCATCAAAGAATATCAAGAGAATAAAACAAATTAGATAATATAAGTAAATTAGAAAGATATTTAAAATTGCATTCTCTTTCTAAATCATAAAATAAAAAATGTGGGTGGCATGTCCCTTTAAGGAACCTAATGAGGACATGTAGATTGAGAAGAGAAGGAGACCGAGGACAGAGCCTTGCAGTACCCCAACAGAAAGAGGTTACAGGGCAGAGGATGCCCCAGAGAAGGCTACACTAAAGGTACGGTTAGACAGATAGGAAGAGAACTAAGATAGAGCTGTGTTGCAGATGCCGAAGGATTGGAGGGTATGGAGCAAAAGAGGGTGTTCAACAGTATCAAAGGCTGCAGATAGATAAAGGAGGATAAGTAGAGAGAAGTGGCCTTTGGATTTTGCTGTAAGTAGGTCATTGGTAACCTTAACAATTGCTGTCTCTGTTGAGTGAAGGGGCGAAATCCAGATTGCAGTGGATCAAGGGGGGAGTTTAATGTAAGGAAATTGGATAGACGTGTATATGCTAGCTTTTCAAGAACCTTTGAGTTAAGAGGGAGTAGGGAAATAGGGAGGTAGTTGGATGGGGAGGTTGGATTGCTAGAAGGTTTTTTGAGGATAGGTGTGACTAATGCGTGTTTAAGAGATGTAAGAACTATACCAGTGCTGAGGGAGAGGTTGAAGATGTGTGTGAGTATAGGGGTGAGAGTAGAAGAGAGGGAGGGGGGTAGTTGTGAGGGGATGGGGTCGAGGGGACAGGTAGTGAGGTGAGAGGATAGTATAAGGGCAGAAACTTCTTCCTCATAGACCTGTTAGACAGTGAGGTGCCAGGCGCCAGGAACTCCCTGCCCCCAAAGAGACATCCTGAGTTGGCTAGAGGAGGGACTCACCTAACTAGTTATGTTAATATATACATAAACAGTTGATACAGTTGGAACTAGTTGGACTGCTCTGCTGAAGGTGGAAGTAGCAAGTGCTGGAGCCTGCCATGGCTGGAGAGAGGCTGCAGTTTTGGACAGTGGAGAGTGGAACTTTGGGAGCCCATCGGTCTGAAGATCCAGAGTGAACCATGGACCAGAGACCAGCTCTGGAGCAGTCCCTAAAGATTAGAGACTCATAAGCAGGAAGTCTGGAAACACTGAGATCCCAAGATATATTGGTTTTAGTATAATGGTACAATTTTTTCTTTGCACTTTGTGTATGTTTGTATGTTGTTGTTTTTTTCTACACAACTCATGTAACAGTGTTTTAATTTCTGTATTTCTGTACACAATATAACATCTTTTTTATTTATCACTTTTGTGTATGTCTTGATTTTGTCACCTGTTCCCTAGTGAGTTTCTTACACTATACAGATATGCACAGAGAAGGAAAACCTTATTTCTCATGCAATTTCTCACATAACTAAATAGTGATGTGCAGTGGCACACTGGTGTGTTCTAGCTCTCTAAGAAGTCAGGGGAGTACAAAACTCTATTGACTTTCCTCCCCATGATAATGATAGATCTAAAACATTAACCAATTGATCTTGGTTTATGTTTTTATATGTGATGTTCCACACTTTCCTAGTATAACTATAGTTAAGTAAAGGTGACGTTAGAAATCTCTTAAGCTGAAGTAAGTGCATGGAATTTCAGCACAATGTCAATGAAAGTCCCAATAGTAAAAGAGTTAAAATACAAGAAACCTCATGTTTTCTATATCTGAAAACATGTTTTAAACATTATAGTCCATGTGGCAGAAAAGAAGCCAAGACTCTGTTAAAATACAAACCTATTCCTGGGTTGAATAATAACTTCAGACAGACGGCTAGATTACGAGTAACGCTGCATTTTCCCTACCGCCGGTATTACGAGTCTTGTAGGTACAGCTGTACCGCACACTTTTTTGGCCGTCACGCAACGTAACTACCACATCTTTCAAAAAGTCCTTTTTCAATTGGGACTTCCACAGCGCCGGTATTACGAGTTTGCCAGTCCGGCCAAAAAGGGAGCTGTACAGCCCGTAACTACAAGATCTGTACCGTCAACTGAAAGTCAGTAGTTATGGGTTTTACGTTACAAAGCTGTAGCATAAAACTCATAACTAAAGCGTTACAAAGTACACTAACACCCATAAATAATATATATATATAATAATTTACATATTAACCCCTAAACCGCCGCACTCCCGCATCGTAAACACTAGTTAAATATTATTAACCCCTAATCTGCTGCCCCCAATATCATTGCCTCCTATATACACTTATTAACCCCTGATCTGCTGTCCCTAATATCGCTGCAACCTACATTACTGTTATTAACCCCTAATCTGCTGCCCCAAAATCACCACCAGCTAACTACACTTATTAACCCCTAATCTGCTGCCCCCAATGTCGCCGCCACTATACTAAAGTTATTAACACCTAAACCTAACCCTAAGTCTAACCCTAACCCTAACGTAACCCTAACACCCACTAACTTTAACATAATTAAAATAATTCCAAATAAAAATTTCAATTAATACCTAAATTATTCCTAATTAAAAATAAATACTTACCTGTAAAATAAAACCTAAGCTAGCTACAATATAACTAATAGTTATATTGTAGCTAGCTTAGGTTTTATTTTTATTTCACAGGTAAATTTGTATTTATTTTAACTAGGTAGACTAGTTAGTAAATAGTTATTACCTATTTACTAACTACCTAGTTAAAATAAATACAAACTTACCTGTAAAATAAAACCTAACCTGTCTTACACTAAAACCTACAATTACACTAAAATTAAATAAATTAAATAAAAAAAAACATTTATCTAAATTACAAAAATAATAAACACTAAATTACACAAAATAAAAAAGAAATTATCAAATATTTAAACTAATTACACCTAATCTAATAGCCCTATTAAAATAAAAAAGCCCCCCCAAAATAAAAAAACCCTAGCCTACACTGATGCCAATAGGATTTTTTACCCTTTAATTCCGATTGGCTGATAGAATTCTATCAGGCAATCAGAATTCATCATTTAAAGGAAACTTCACTCTTCAATAGCCAGCGAAAGCAGAGGATGCTCCACGCCGGATGTCTTGAAGATGGAGCCGCTCCACGTCGGAAGGATGAAGATAGAAGATACCATCTGGATGAAGACTTCTGCCCACCTGGAGAAGGACTTCTTGCCAATTGGATGAAGACTTTTCCCGGCATCGTTGAGGACTTCTTGCCGCTTGGATGAAGACTTCTCCCGGCTGGATGAGGATGGATGTCTGGTCTTCAAAAACTGTAAGTCGATCTTCGCGGGTTAGTGTTAGTTTTTTTTAAGGGTTTATTGGGTGGATTTTATTTTTAGATTAGGGATTTTGGGCAACGTAAAAAAGCTAAATGCCATTTTAAGGGCAATGCCCATCCAAATGCCCTTTTCTGTACAATGGGGAGCTTAGGTTTTTTTAGGTAGGTTTTAATTTAGGGGGGTTGGGTGGGGGGGTTTTGGGTGGAGGATTTTACTGTTGGGGGGTTGTTTGTATTTTTTTTACAGGTAAAAGAGCTGATTTCTTTGGGGCAATGCCCAGCAAAAGGCCCTTTTAAGGGCCATTGGCAGTCTAGTGTAGGCTAGGGTTTTTTTATTTTGGGGGGGCTTTTTATTTTGATAGGGCTATTAGATTAGGTGTAATTAGTTTAAATATTTTATCATTTCTTTTTTTATTTTGTTTAATTTAGTGTTTATTATTTTTTTGTAATTTAGATAAATGTTTTTTTGTAATTTAATTTATTTAATTTAGTGTAATGGTAGGTTTTAGTGTAACACAGGTTAGGTTTTATTTTAAAGGTAAGTTTGTATTTATTTTAACTAGGTTAACGGGTATACCATACTATACCATGTGGCATTGTGTAAACCATGGGATAGCCTCACCCTTAATGATACCTTGGTGTGGTTAGTGGGAGGACATTGTGGTGGAAGCTGCAACAGTGGTTCAGAGATGTGGTGAGAGGGAGTGCATGAAGCGCAGTTGTTGGGATCATAGCTATTGTAAGTTTGGGGTGGTGTGATTTTGCATAAAACATGTGGCTAAAGGGTTATAAATTAATATAAAAAATATGACTGTGAGCGCTCTAATAATCTGACAACATTTTGCCTCTCAGTGCCCTAAATTTTAAATGTTATTGGTTGTCAACTCATTTTTGCCTCAGTAAACAATATCATCTCCAATTCTTGTACTTACATATGTAAACCATTTCATAATTCTTCAATTGAGAGGGCTTTTTCCTTTAAAAGTAATTTGCCTTCTAAGGTGGGGACTGTAAGAAATGGTTTACAATGTATAAAATATATTATTATTATTATTATTATTATTATCATTATTATTATTATTATTATTATTATCATCATTATCATTTATTTATATTTCTCTGCAAAATTCCCAATTGACATAGTATTATTATCAGGTATTTGTAGAGCGCTAACAGGTTCCGCAGCGCTATGAGCATAGGTGGTATATAAAAAACAATTACAGAGGTCAAATGGGTAGAGGGTCCTGCCGAGAGTTGCACTGTTGTAGTCAGCTCTTATGAAGGTGGAATACAAACAGCTGGGCTTATAGGCTTACATGCTATGGGGTTTAAGGGGATAGCAGTGGAGATAGGATGGTTAGTGTAGGTTGTATGCGCCCCTGAATAGTAGAGTCTTCAGGGAGCACTTGAAGCTTTTAAAACTAGGGGAGAGTCTTGTGGAGCGAGGCAGAGAGTTCCATAAGATGGGAGCCAGTCTGGAGAAATCTTGTAAACGGGAATGTGAGGAGGTAACAAGAGAGGAGGAGAGTAGTAGATCATGTGCGGAGCGAAGGGGTCGGGAGGGAGAGTATCTGGAGACAAGGTCTGAGATGTAGGGGAAAGCAATGCAATTGAGGGCTTTGTGTGTCAGAGTGAGAATTTTGTATTTAATCCTGGAGGCAAGAGGAAGCCAGTGAAGGGTTTGGCAGAGGGGTGCGGCACATGAAGAGCGACATGTAAGGAAGATGAGCCTGGCAGAGGCATTTATTATAGATTGTAAAGGAGTTAGGTGGCAGCTAGGGAGACCAGAGAGGATGGAGCTGCAGTAGTCAAGGCAGGAAAGAATGAGACAGTAGATTAAAATCTTAGTTGAGTCTTGTGTAAGGAAATGTCTGATTTTAGCAATGTTTTTAAGGTGGAAGCGTCAGGATTTAGCCAAGGACTGAATGGGAGGAGTGAAAGAAAGACCTGAGTCAAGTGTGACCCCAAGACATCGGGCATGTGAGGTTGGGGTAATGATGGAGTTATCAATAGTTATAGAGACATGGGGGGTGATTTTGGAAGAAGGGTGGAAAATAAGGAGCTCAGTTTTGGAGAGATTTAGCTTGAGGTAGTGAGAGGACATCCAAGATGAGATATGAGAGAGACAGTTAGTGACACGGGTTAGCAAGGAAGGAGATAGTTCTGCTAAAGAGAGGTAGATTTGTGTATCGTCAGCATACAAATGATAGTGAAACCCGTGGGACTTTATTAAGGAACCTAATGAGGAAGTGTAGATTGAGAAGAGAAGGAGACCGAGGACAGAGCCTTGCAGTACCCCACCAGAAAGAGGTTACAGGGCAGAGGATGCCCCACAGAAGGCTACACTAAAGGTACGGTTAGACAGATAAGAAGAGAACTAAGATAGAGCTGTGTTGCAGATTCCGAAGGATTGGAGGGTATGGAGTAAAAGAGGGTGGTCAACAGTATCAAAGGCTGCAGACAGATAAAGGAGGATAAGTAGAGAGAAGTGGCCTTTGGATTTTGCTGTAAGAAGGTCATTGGTAACCTTAACAATTGCTGTCTCTGTTGAGTGAAGGGGCAAAATCCAGATTGCAGTGGATCAAGGGGGGAGTTTAATGTAAGGAAATTGGATAGATGTGTATATGCTAGCTTTTCAAGAACTTTTGAGTCAAGAGGGAGTAGGGAAATAGGGAGGTAGTTGGATGGGGAGGTTGGATTGATAGAAGGTTTTTTTAGGATAGGTATGACTAATGCGTGTTTAAGAGATGTGGGAACTATACCAGTGCTGAGGGAGAGGTTGAAGATGTGTGTGAGTATAGGGGTAAGAGTAGAATAGAGGGAGGGGAGTAGTTGTGAGGGAATGGGGTTGAGGGGACAGGTAGTGAGGTGAGAGGATAGTATAAGGGCAGAAACGTCTTCCTCATAGACCTGTTAGACAGTGAGGTGCCAGGTGCCAGGAACTCCCTGCCCCCAAAGAGACATCCTGAGTTGGCTAGAGGAGGGACTCACCTAACTAGTTATGTTAATATATACATAAATAGTTGATACAGTTGGAACTAGTTGGACTGCTCTGCTGAAGGTGGAAGTAGCAAATGCTGGAGCCTGCCATGGCTGGAGAGAGGCTGCAGTTTTGGACAGTGGAGAGTGGAACTTTGGGAGCCCATCGGTCTGAAGATCCAGAGTGAACCTTGGACCAGAGACCAGCTCTGGAGCAGTCCCTAAAGATTAGAGACTCATAAGCAGGAAGTCTGGAAACACTGGCCCATAAGAGTGAGATCCCAAGATATATTGGTTTTAGTATAATGGTACAATTTTTTCTTTGCACTTTGTGTATGTTTGTATGTTGTTGTTTTTTTCTACACAACTCATGTAACAGTGTTTTAATTTCTGTATTTCTGTACACAATATAACATCTTTTTTATTTATCACTTTTGTGTATGTCTTGATTTTGTCACCTGTTCCCTAGTGAATTTCTTACACTATACAGATATGCAATTTCTCACATAACTAAATGGTGATGTGCAGTGGCACACTGGTGTGCTCTAGCTCTCTAAGAAGTCAGGGGAGTACAAAACTCTATTGACTTTCCTCACCATGATAATGATAGATCTAAAACATTAACCAATTGATCTTGGTTTATCTTTTTAAGCGTTACAAAGTACACTAACACCCATAAACTACCTATTAACCCCTAAACCGAGGCCCTCCCGCATCACAAACACTAAAATAAAATTATTAACCCCTAATCTGCCGTTCCGGACATCACCACCACTATAATAAACATATTAACCCCTAAACCGCAGCACTCCCGCATAGTAAACACTAGTTAAATATTATTAACTCCTAATCTGCTGCCCCCAATGTTGTTGCCTCCTATATACACTTATTAACCCCTAATCTGGTGTCCCTAACATCGCTTCAACCTACATTACTGTTATTAACCCCTAATCTGCTGCCCCCAAAATCACCGCCAGCTAACTACACTTATTAACCCCTTAATCTGCTGCCCCCAATGTCGCTGCCACTATACTAAAGTTATTAACACCTAAACCTAACCCTAAGTCTAACCCTAACCCTAACGTAACCCTAACACCCACTAACTTTAACATAATTAAAATAATTCCAAATAAAAATTTCAATTAATACCTAAATTATTCCTATTTAAAAATAAATACTTACCTGTAAAATAAAACCTAAGCTAGCTACAATATAACTAATAGTTATATTGTA
This sequence comes from Bombina bombina, assembly GCF_027579735.1. Lineage (NCBI taxonomy): Eukaryota > Metazoa > Chordata > Amphibia > Anura > Bombinatoridae > Bombina > Bombina bombina. Next base: position 420,047,076 of record NC_069499.1, read on the forward strand.
GCTAGCTTAGGTTTTATTTTTATTTCACAGGTAAATTTGTATTTATTTTAACTAGGTAGACTAGTTAGTAATTAGTTATTAACTATTTACTAACTACCTAGTTAAAATAAATACAAACTTACCTGTAAAATAAAACCTAACCTGTCTTACACTAAAACCTACCATTACACTAAAATTAAATAAATTAAATTAAAAAAAAACATTTATCTAAATTACAAAAATAATGAACACTAAATTACACAAAATAAAAAAGAAATTATCAAATATTTAATACAACTAATCTAATAGCCCTATTAAAATAAAAAAGCCCCCCCAAAATAAAAAAATCCTAGCCTACACTGATGCCAATAGGATTTTTTACCCTTTAATTCCGATTGGCTGATAGAATTCTATCAGGCAATCGGAATTCAAGGGACGCCATCTTGGATGATGTAATTTAAAGGAAACTTCATTCTTCAATAGCTAGCGAAAGAAGAGGATGCTCCATGTCGGATGTCTTGAAGATGGAGCTGCTCCATGTCGGAAGGATGAAGATAGAAGATACCGTCTGGATGAAGACTTCTGCCCGTCTGGAGAAGGACTTCTTGCCAATTGGATGAAGACTTTTCCCGGCTTCGTTGAGGACTTCTTGCCGCTTGGATGAAGACTTCTCCCGGCTGGATGAGGATGGATGTCCGGTCTTCAAAAACTGTAAGTCGATCTTCGCAGGTTAGTGTTAGTTTTTTTTAAGGGTTTATTGGGTGGATTTTATTTTTAGATTAGGGACTTTGGGCAACGTAAAAAAGCTAAATGCCATTTTAAGGGCAATGCCCATCCAAATGCCCTTTTCTGTGCAATGGGGAGCTTAGGTTTTTTAGGTAGGTTTTAATTTAGGGAGGTTGGGTGGGGAGGTTTTGGGTGGTGGATTTTACTGTTGGGGGGTTGTTTGTATTTTTTTTACAGGTAAAAGAGCTGATTTCTTTGGGGCAATGCCCAGCAAAAGGCCCTTTTAAGAGGCATTGGCAGTCTAGTGTAGGCTAGGGTTTTTTATTTTGGGGGGGCTTTTTATTTTGATAGGGCTATTAGATTAGGTGTAATTAGTTTAAATATTTGATCATTTCTTTTTTTATTTTGTTTAGTTTAGTGTTAATTATTTTTTGTAATTTAGATAAATGTTTTTTTGTAATTTAATTTATTTAATTTAGTGTAATGGTAGGTTTTAGTGTAACACAGGTTAGGTTTTATTTTACAGGTAAGTTTGTATTTATTTTAACTAGGTAGCTAGTAAATAGTTAATAACTATTTACTAACTAGTCTACCTAGTTAAAATAAATACAAACTTAGCTGTGAAATAAAAATAAAACCTAAGATAGCTACAATGTAGCTATTAGTTATATTGTAGCTAGCTTAGGGTTTATTTTACAGGTAAGTATTTAGTCTTAAATAGGAATTATTTAAGTAATAATAGTAATTTTTATTTAGATTTATTTGAATTATATTAAAGTTAGGGGTGTTAGGGTTAGACTTAGGTTTAGGGGTTAATATATTTATTTAGTGTTAGTGATGTGGGAGGCCAGAGGTTTAGGGGTTAATAACTTTAGTATAGTGGTGGCGGTGACGTTGGGGGCGGAATATTAGGGGTTAATAAGTGTAGGTAGGTGGCGGCAACATTGGGGCCAGCAGATTAGGGATTAATAAGTGTAGGTAGGTGTCAGCGATGTCGGGGAGCGGCGGAATAGGGGTTAATAACATTATGTAGGTGTCGGCGATGTCGGGGGTGGCAGATTAGGGGTGTTTAGACTCAGGGTTTATGTTAGGGTGTTAGGTTTAAACATAAATTTTCTTTCTCCATAGGAATCAATGGGGCTGCGTTACGGAGTTTTACGCTCCATCATTGCAGGTGTTAGGCTTTTTTTTTGCCGGCTCTCCCCATTGATGTCTATGGGGAAATTGTGCACGAGCACGTAAAAGAAGCACAAAGCAGCGCTGGTATCTGTGTGCGTTATGGAGCTCAACGCGGCCATATTGCCCACAAATGCCGTTTTTTGGTAAACCTGTAATAGTAGCGTTATTAAAGGTGAGCGGTGGAAATAACTTGCAAGTTAGTACCGAGCCACTCATAACTCAAAACTCGTAATCTGGCTGAGAGTTTGCTAAAATTTGAAGCAATTAATGTCATCCAATGAAAATCATTTTTCTGTGGTTCCCAATAAAACATGCCCTTTTTCTTGTCTCTTTAATGTGTCAATATACTGCAGACATCTTAAAATCCCTTTTTTCCCACTAAAACAACAAATGTTTTTATTTCCTGATAGATTTGCTGTCAGCTATTAGACATACAGTATCCTGAATAAGTTAGAATTTAGTATTGCCGTTCTCAGTTTTCAATATATATTCAGAATTAGCACTTCTGGAATGCATCATGATAAAAGCCTGTGGGTCAGGGATTTTTAATTTAAAATAGCCTCTGAAAGCATTTTATTTGATCACTACCCTTTCCCAATCTGTATCAGAGAATACTTAGTGTATCATGCCTTTACTTCTGTGCCCTTTCTCATTGTTGAACTACTGAAGACAATCAATATATTTGGCCATAACAATAGAGTAGACAAATGTAAGGAAAAACAATCTATCAACCTCTTGCAATGCTTCAGGGAAACAGAAGTGCACAAGATAAAGATGCATACTACATGTCATTCTCATTTATTATCCCTCCTTCCTCTATTTTGTCTGCAGTATCATATTAGATTGACCACCATTGTACAGAGATGCATTTAGGCTTTTAATCACCTGAGGCTCATTCAATGAGAGTGATATAAATGTTCTATGGTCAAATGCTGGTGTTTTAATGTTTTTCCTAAACAATGTACACAAGTCTAACTGTAGCATACTATAAATACAAATAAAATAGATGGTGCAAACTAAAACTACAAATATCATTTTAAAAAAGTATATCATTAATAAGAATCAATTCTACTGCATGATGCACATAAAACAGTATTTTTTTTTTTGGGGGGGGGGGAGGATAATGTACAAATACTAGCAGATTAAGCCAAGAGCATATTAGTGCTTTAATGTTTTACCTAAACAATGTACACTAGTCTAAGGTGCTATTTTTAATTGTAGCATAATACATATACAAATAAATAAGGTGGGGAAAGCTAAAACCACTAAGATAGTTAAAACAGTATTATGATTAATCAGAATCAATTCTATAGTGTAAAATAACAACAACTAAAGAGCACACAAGGGAATATTTATTTGTTATGTAAAACACTTGCAGAATAAACCACAAGCTGCGTTGGTGTGACCAGCTTCAAACTATATTGGGTTACATTACAAGTGGAGAACTAAATAATTAGCGCTATTAAGTGCTAACTGCGCTCTACAGAAATCAATAGCGCTCGTATGTTTGCGCTCGTATTACAAGCTGGAGGTCAGATAACATTTTTTTTCCCTCATAGTCTTCTATGGGGCATGCAAACTTTTCGCACGCACACTAACCCGAATGGGAACTAGGCCAACTGTGTTAAAGTCAAAGGTCCATTAAAAATTCTCCAAATACCTATGTTTTTCATTTAGAAGAAAACTTTATTTTTATTTTTCAATATATTTTTAAATACATACGTGTATATTTTTGTAAAATATATCTTTCTAAAGCTATTAATCAGCTATATATCAATATATCATTATGAATATACTGTATATATATATATATATATATATATATATATATATATATATATATATATATATATATACTGAAATATTAAAGAGACATACAATATTTATTTACTGTATGTGTAGTAAAGCACTGTTAGTCAAGCTAGTACACAAAAGTGCGCTACCGCTACCAGTCAGCAGCTGCTGTAAATATGATCTCAGATCAGCACCTGGGAGCAATTTAGAGGTCCTAAAACAGTAGTTTTAGAACACACTTAGGAATAGATTTATCAAAGCAATTCGCCTGCAATTGCGGGCAAAATAACGCATACGCACCAATCGCCATATTTATGAAATCAATCTGCGCCTATAATTGCACAAATCTGAAAGAAACTTCTTCGCACTCAGCTTGCATTCGCCTAGGCGCACGGGCACGCTCCCGAGTGCACCAATATACATTAGTAATAGGAGTAATTTCACAGCCCGACCTACAAATACGCTCAGTTTCATATTTATCATTGCTTTGCACCGATAGTGAACTGAAATTTCTCCTTAAATTGCGTGTTCTATATTTCGCCATACAGACTGAGGCAAACACCATTATCATACATGCTTTTACATCTTGTGATGTAGTACTTTCTTCTTTTAACTCATTTTTCCAAGGCTCGGCGCCAAGAAGAGACTGTTATTGCCAGAAATTTCCTATTCCACAGGCGCATACGGTTACCAAGAGTTTTATATATATATCGATATATTGATATATTGATTTTTGCAATCTTACATTACCAACATATGGCAAAAACAGCATGGAAACATTATATAATATAAATATGCGCAAAATAGATACCTAAAAAAACGTTTTTTTCATAATCAAAACATGGTGGCGTAAATATTTATAGGGATGTACTGTGATAAATAAGGAGTAAATGCTTTTTCCGACAGGCGAAATTTATCATTATTACGCCCCAGCTCGCCTTTTACTAAAAGTGCAAAATTACATCTATTTTTTTGATATATTCAGGCACACATGTGTGCTTCTCCGGAGGCGAGCTGGGGCGCAGTTACAGGCGAAGCACATACAGAGTTCGCCTAGCCTTTGATAAATCTACCCCTTAGCATTGCATTGTACAGCCTGCAAATATCACTGACTTTCATGTCCGAGACAGAACTCTTTCATGATTTTTCACCATTAGATACAGTCTTTGGAATGGCTATTAGTAATTACTGTGAATTCCATTCTCAAAGACAGAATATGAATAGCAGAGTCAAAAAGAGCACCTATTTATTTTATGTAACTAATTGCAGTCCTTTTATTTGGAAGCCAGGGAATTTAACAAAGAAATCCCTATTCTATCTAAACCTGGTTTTAACACCCAATTTGCATAAATTAGGGATAAATTATTGTCACATTTTCCCTAGTTACTAGTGATGTCGCAAATTGTTCGCCGGCGAATAGTTCCCGGTGAACATAGCATGTTCGCATTTGCCGCGGCGGGCGAACATATGCGATGTTCCATCCGCCCCCTATTTGTCATCATTGAGTAATACTTTGACCCTGTACCTCACAGTCAGCAGGCACATTCCAGCCAATCAGCAGCAGACCCTCCCTCCCAGACCCTCCTACCTCCTGGACAGCATCCATTTTAGATTCATTCGGAAGCTGCATTGTTAGTGAGAGGAGGGACAGTGTAGCTGCTGCTGATTTAGTAAGGTTTCAGGGAAATTTATATTTCTCAAAAAATTCTAATAGATCCCAAGAGAGCCGAGAAAATCAAGTCATGTTTATTACAGAATACAATTGCAATCATGATATGATAAAAAGGAGTATAGATAAACATTGGAAAATTCTTAAGAAGGATCCTATATTGGGTCAGTTACTTGACACAAAACCAACAGTAGTCTTTAAAAAGGCACCAAACCTAAAAAGGATTTTAGCACCCAGTAAAATTGTTAAAAACAAGATCAAAATTATGCAAAATAAAAATAATGGAGAAAGACCGAATCAATTTAGAAATAAAAATATCATTAGTGAACGATTAAGAAAAGGGAGTTTTAAATGCAACAATAAGAAATGTAAGATGTGCGATCATATTACTAATAATGTAAACACATTTCAATCAAATGTCACCTCTAAAACATATAGAATGAATAGTCGAATGACATGTGCATCTAACTATATAATATACATGTTGACTTGTATTTGTGGACATCAATATATAGGTCGCACCTGCAGACGCCTAAGTGTAAGATGGTCCGAACACTTTCGTAATGTTAAAAAGAATTATAAATTACATAGTGTATCCAGACACTGTAATGCAAAACATGACGGAAATCCATGCTGTTTAAAAATAACTCCAATAGAACATATCCCCAAATCTGATTTTTACAACCGTTTTTTCAGATTAAGACAAAGAGAGACCTTTTGGATATATAGGTTACAAACCTTACATCCACTAGGCCTTAACTTGAATATTGACCTTGCAGCCTTTAATTAATCAACAAAACTAAATAATCAAACCATTGAATAAACAAAGTAAATACAATATTACATATAGAGAACAATAATCAATTATCAATAAGAAATACAAAGACATAAATAGGAGTGTATTTTGAGACAAAGACAATAAGTCTTTTTGGTCAATTAAATCATATCCAGCTCTATTATGACACCAGTCAAGAACAATTACCCTATATAAATTAATGGTCAAATACATAAGTATTAACATGCAAATAATGAACAAATATGTCATTTTGGTCAAATGGTTTAGAATACATAATAATTGATTTTATTGATACATAATTTTATGACACTTAATAACTATATCATAAAACCATAAGAAACAAATTCATAAACATCATTTGTTATTATGAAATGCTGTATAGCGTAATGTCAGAATGTGTGAATTTAACATACGATATTGACATAATGATTGAGACTAAGGTGAAATTTGGGCACATTTCTATTGAGATTACATTGGAATATACTGTAGATGTACTATATATAGAGCCCATTTAATAGTATATAGTTCATTTTAGAGGAAATAGAATAATAATAATTAACGAAATATTCAAAGAGAATTTGTCACGCAAGATAGTATAATGAACTGAATATAAGATATCAAAAAACAAAAAAGGAAATTACAAATTATAATAACATAAGATCAAAATAAAATCCAAATATGTAGAGGAGGTATATTAGCATTGCTATGATATAACGCAAAGTTAAGAATAATAGTATGATTTCCAATGTGGTCTGAAATAGACGTGCTCACTGAGAATAACATATCCGCCCTCCTTAAAGGTGTGTGAGGTTTTAGATGTTGTGATTGGTTAGAAGAGGTACATAAGCAGCGGGAATACCATACTGTGTATTAAAGCCTGATGAAACGACCCTGCATGGTCGAGAAACGAGTTGCTGATTTTAAACATTTTAAATAAATTGTTTTTAGTGTACCTCGTTTGGAGTGGGTTTTACTTTCACTCTAGCACTGTTACCAATCAATATCTTGAAACCGCAGTGTATGGGACACCTGGTTTGTCTACACTGTGATCCTATTGTTTGAATCGGACGTCTGCAAGGAAGGTGTGTGAGCCCAAAGAATCGGTGATTGGCTACAACATTCACTTGACTGCGGGAGTTTGGTGCACGCCATTGGTTGGTCTTCCGGGCGACGGTTGAGGTCCCGGTCTGTCTCACTAGGCACAATTTGGTGCCGCTGCGTTTGTAAGTATTCCATCTATATGTTACTTGAGCGTGTTTGCAGATTGTAACAATATTACCCCATGTCTGGCGCCTTCTTACCCTCAATCTGATTTAGTAAGGAAATCTATAGCTAGGCTAGTGTATTCAGTGTCCACTACAGTCCTGAAGGACTCATCTGATCTCTGCTGTAAGGACAGCACCCCAAAAAGCCCTTTTTAGGGCTGCTTTTTTTATTCCTGTGTAATCTAATTGCAGTTGCCTGCCTGCCAGCGTATGTGTCAGGCTCACAGTGTATACTGTGCCCACTTGCCCAGTGCCACCACTCATATCTGGTGTAACAGTAGTGTAGATTTAAAAAAAACAACACTTTTTTGACTGTGTTAAATAATAGCAGTCAGTTTCCTTCACACGTGTGCGTTTAAGTGCCTGCCTGCCTGCCAGGGCACAGTGTCACCCCAGTGCAACGCATATCTGGTGTAACAGTAGTGTAGATTTAAAAAAAAAAACACTTTTTTGACTGTGTTAAATAATAGCAGTCAGTTTCCTTCACACGTGTGCGTTTCAGTGCCTTCATGCCAGGGCACAGTGTCACCCCAGTGCAACTCATATCTAGTGTAACATTAGTGTAGATTTAAAAAAAACAAACACTTTTTTGACTGTGTTAAATAATAGCATTATGTCCTGTTTTTAAATAACCATAATAAAGGTTATGTTTTATATACGCTAGCGCTCCATGTTTTTCTTTTGTGGTGGATTTCCTTGCCCTGAGAGCGCTAGTGTCCCTGCATTGCATGCTGCAAATTATCCCCAGAGCATATAATAATACCACTACGCTGAACGCTGAGCACTAAACGCTGAACGCTGAGCACTAAACGCTGAAAAACCAGTGGAGCCCCAGTATTGGTCCGTACAAAGAGGCGCAACGAAAGGCAGCCTGAGGATTGAAGGATTCCGAGTGGAGGCGTTTGGAGTGATGGCGCACGTGGTACTTGTTTAAGCTATCCGGTTGGAGGATCATCTGTTGTAACTTGGACACGCCCCCTGGTGGGCGCGGAAGCACGGTGCCTCTGGAAAAGTGCCGGGTAGCGGTGGACGAGATACGGAGATACAGATCAAGGTGGAGGTGTATATGACACCGGCTCTACTTACAAGGATCCTGCTGAAATTTAGAAGCTCCCCGGGTGGAAGTCAGCAGAGGTGAGACTGTATCTTTTGATTATCTCTACTGCATAAAGATTAAAATGTACACTTGCTCTGGGTACACTGTAGCTTAAGTTGCTGCGGTGTATGAAAGGAAAAAAGTTTCTTTGCATCATCTACCTTGTTTATGTAACTGACCCTCTCATTTTGCTTTTGGTATTGTGTATTTGTTAGCGCATCTGGGCAGCGCTCGAGAGGTCAGTTCTAAACATGCAGGGGGACTTTAATATGGACAATGCTATGGTCACTCAATATTTTTCATTACAACCGATAGAGACTGGAGGTGAACCGGATACAGAACTGTCCAGGATTTTCTCAACTGACAAAGCTTATTCCTCTTTAGGGGAACTCTTTGATGACATGGAAAAGCTTAAAATCAGAGAAATAAAGCTACAATGGGACATTTGGTCTATGAATAAATATATTGAGTTGTGTATTGTCCCTAGAGGATTACGAATTAATAAGTATCCTACATTTGATACAAATGACTCTGAATTTATAAAAGCTTGGAACATGATATTAACAGAATGTTCTGTGAGACTAATGTTATTGCTTTGTGAACATAAAACAAAAATGTTATTGTGTGTTAGAGAAAACATATGTGAAATACAAACAGAACTCAATTCCAGAAGAAATGACATAGATTATGGTAGATTTGACATGGTTTTAAGAAATACTATTGTTGAGGTTAAGAAATCAGTTATTGACACTAAACACAATAAATACATACGCGACCAGACAGACTATGACACAGACTCAGTTTATGTGTGGAACCGGACAAGACGAACTCAGGTGCGCAGACAACAGAACCGTAGTAGAGGGAGACGCAATAGGAGGGGTAGGAGACAGACTCAAGTGACTTTTTCCAACACTGAGGCAGAGTCCGGAGATAGTGCTAGTGGGGATGAGACTACAACACCGAGAGGCATTCTAAAAAATGGCCAGGTTGAGCCCACAAATGTTCATACAACAACACATATGAATACAATTTCTAATCAGAATAATGGACAAAGGGAGACAGGGAGCAAATATAAAGCAAGTGAACCAGCCAAGGTATTAACAGAACCAAGGGGCGGACTAGCTAAATCCACTAATTCAGATATTGGGCAAGAACATTTGCAACAGGTTTTTTCCTTGCCCCAGAGCAATCCAGACAGAGGGGGAAGGGCCAGAGGCCAACAGAAGCCAGGATACAGGTTGAGGGAAATGAGGAATCAAACAAAATACAAATGACATGTATTATAAATCTTTCAGATACTGTGTTAACAGATGCCCAGATACGTGTATTAAGTCTTGGTTTGGGCTTTGTACCAACTATGAATTTTAATCTCTTTCATACAATCATTGATGTGAATCGGTTAATCCGAAATGTAACATTAAAAGGTCACTTTTCAGGCAATGATACTATGTCTATTTGTGAAGGGGAGGGTACCAAATGGGTCACCACCAATCTGAACACTGATCTTAGCTTTCCCGAATCATGTGACTTGGTTTCACTAAACACTCTTATGTTAGAAAGTGAGGGACTTGAAACTTTGCAAACCACTAGCAAAGCAAGAAGTTTAAAACCTCCTTCTAAATTCTACCCAATACAAAGTAGGGGGAATATAATTGAAAATTTCTATAAAAGAGTGGAGCGTGACCTCAAGCTTTTGGCTGACTCTGCTGGCCGCAATACTTCAAATAATTTGAATAGAATTGAAAGGGAAGCGTTGTCCTCCCTGGCCAATAACCATGATCTGGTCATAAAAAATGCAGACAAGGGTGGTTCAGTGGTGGTAATGAATAGGGCGCAATATGTCAATGAGGCAATGCGCCAACTGGATGACAGACAATGTTATTCAGTTTTGACCACGAACCCTACAAGCCTGTTCAAGAGGGAACTTATGCACCTTTTAGATGATGGAATGGAAAATGGCTTTATTGATCAGGGCACTATGTCATATATATTTGTGGAACATCCGGTCACTCCAGTATTCCATCATCTACCTAAGGTGCATAAGTCCCTCACAGATGTGAGGGGACGACCTATAGTAAGTGGTATAGGGTCTCTCTTTGAACGCTTGTCCCAATGGCTGGACATGATTTTACATCCATTTGTTGAAGCTCTCCCTAGCTATCTCAGGGACACCAAGCACCTTATGAATCTGATAAATGATGTTGCATGGGTGGAGGAGAATAACCAGTGGGTCACCATAGATGTCACAGCCCTTTATTCTTCCATTCCCCATTCAAAGGGATTGGAGGCTATGTCATTCTTCCTCAGGGGTTGGTCCTCCCTTACTGAAGGTTTTCAGAGATATGTACTACAAGTGGCTGAGTTCTTGTTAACTCACAATTTTTTTGAATTTGAGGGTGTGTTCTATCTCCAGAGATGTGGGACAGCTATGGGGGCGAAGTTTGCCCCCTCTTACGCCAACCTATTTATGGGTTGGTGGAAGCTGTCCCACATCTTTGGAGATAAGAACCCCCTCCGTGGTTGCATCACCTTTTACCGCCGCTTTATAGATGATCTAATCCTCATCTGGGAGGGCAGCCTTGATGATTTGGAAAAGTTTCTAGGGAAACTCAATGACAATGATATTGGTCTAAAATTTACAAGTGAAATTCAAAGGACCAAGATTAACTTTTTGGATGTAGTACTGAGTGGGACTCCTGATGGTCGGATTGAGACAAGCCTATACAGAAAACCTATATCAGGCAACTCACTACTACATGCAAGAAGCTGCCACCCCAGACATGTGCCGTATGCCATAGCCAAGGGGCAACTCATAAGGGCCAAACGGAATTGTTCCGAGGTCAATGAGAGTGCCAACCAAATGATGGAAGTAAGAAAACGTTTATCCCAGAGAGGCTATCCTAGAAAGGTAATAAATAGGGCACAAAGGGAGGTGGATAGAATGGACAGACGTGATTTGTTAAGGGACAAACCAAACCAGACAAATGGGAAGGCCCAGAGGGGAGTTACATTTGTCACTGAGTACAGTGCACAGTATGAGGAAGTATGCAGAATCGTCAAATACCATTTTGGTATGCTAATAGCAGACGATAGACTTACACAATGTGTTAAGGAAGGGCTTAGATGCTCATATCGACGAAACAAGAGCTTAGGCAATATATTGTCCCCAACAGTCTTACCAAAGACTATCACCCAGGGGAGTGCCTGGCTCAGTTGTAAAGGCTCCTACAAATGTGGAAGCTCAAGATGTGGAGCATGTGATTATTTAACTGTGTCAGAACACTTTACCTCTACTGCAACAGGGAAGACTTACGAGATTAATTTTTGTCTCAATTGCACCTCTACCTTTGTCATCTACTGTGTAACCTGCACGGTATGTGGAAAACAGTACATCGGGCTCACCACTAGAGATATTAGAACAAGAATTATTGAGCACTTGTCTACCATTAGAAGGGGCAAAGCGACTACCCCTGTGGTGCATCATTTTGCTCAGGTTCATAAGAAGGATCTCACCTGTTTTTCATGGCAACCAATAGATATGGTTCCTAGACCAAAACGAGGGGGTGACCGTGGAGTAACTCTATCTAAAAGAGAAATGTTGTGGATCCTAAAAATGGATACCAGAATACCAAAAGGCCTGAACTCAGAATTCGACCTTATAAACTATTGGGAATAAGAATCCCCAATCTCATCTTTTTATAAAATTCATAAAATTATAGAATATTAAATAACACTCCTCAATAATACATTAAACACACAAACCCCCCCCCCATATCCGACTGATACAATCTGAGACCACTATACTGACACCTTTTTTAGTCTCAGTGACGATAGCACATATTTGTACTATGTAATTAGATTTATAATTTATTTAAACAGAAGGCCGTTACTATAGGCTATGGATATGACGTGATAAGCTGTGACTGTGATCTGAAGGTAGAAAACATAAGTACTTATACAACGTCTATGATGGACGATTCATTTATTGTGAATAACCTCATATGTTTCAAAAATACCTATATAGATTCATAATGCTATTAAGGATAAAATCTGTTCTTTCACCTCCGGAATATAAGGGGTTAAATGCAAATTTCTCTGGGCGTACTGTTATTTTAAATGACATGTCCTTTTAACCAATGGTGTTGTTTCTAATTTTGTATATAAAGCACACCTGTGGCTGGCATAGTATGCTATGATTACGGCTTTGCCGAAACGCGTAAGCCTGCCAGCCAGAGGTATCCCATCTCTGTCCTTTTTGATTGACTATATGTCCTGTTTTTAAATAACCATAATAAAGGTTATGTTTTATATACGCTAGCGCTCCATGTTTTTCTTTTGTGGTGGATTTCCTTGCCCTGAGAGCGCTAGTGTCCCTGCATTGCATGCTGCAAATTATCCCCAGAGCATATAATAATACCACTACGCTGAACGCTGAGCACTAAACGCTGAACGCTGAGCACTAAACGCTGAAAAACCAGTGGAGCCCCAGTATTGGTCCGTACAAAGAGGCGCAACGAAAGGCAGCCTGAGGATTGAAGGATTCCGAGTGGAGGCATTTGGAGTGATGGCGCACGTGGTACTTGTCTAAGCTATCCGGTTGGAGGATCATCTGTTGTAACTTGGACACGCCCCCTGGTGAGCGCGGAAGCACGGTGCCTCTGGAAAAGTGCCGGGTAGCGGTGGACGAGATACGGAGATACAGATCAAGGTGGAGGTGTATATGACACCGGCTCTACTTACAAGGATCCTGCTGAAATTTAGAAGCTCCCCGGGTGGAAGTCAGCAGAGGTGAGACTGTATCTTTTGATTATCTCTACTGCATAAAGATTAAAATGTACATTTGCTCTGGGTACACTGTAGCTTAAGTTGCTGCGGTGTATGAAAGGAAAAAAGTTTCTTTGCATCATCTACCTTGTTTATGTAACTGACCCTCTCATTTTGCTTTTGGTATTGTTAAATAATAGCAGTCAGTTTCCATCACACGTGTGCGTTTAAGTGCCTGCCTGCCAGTGCACAGTGTCACCCCAGTGCAACTCATATCTGGTGTAACAGTAGTGTAGATTTTAAAAAAAACAACACTTTTTTGACTGTGTTAAATAATAGCAGTCAGTTTCCTTCACACGTGTGCGTTTAAGTGCCTGCCTGCCAGGGCACAGTGTCACCCCAGTGCAACTCATATCTAGTGTAACAGTAGTGTAGATTTAAAAAAACAACACTTTTTGACTGTGTTAAATAATAGCAGTCAGTTTCCTTCACACGTGTGCATTTAAGTGCCTGCCTGCCAGAACACAGTGTCACCCAGTGCAACTCATATGTGGTGTAACAGTAGTGTAGATTTAAAAAAAAAAAAAAAAACTTTTTTGACTGTGTTAAATAATAGCAGTCAGTTTCCTTCACACGTGTGCGTTTAAGTGCCTGCCTGCCAGGGCACAGTGTCACCCCAGTGCAACTCATATCTGGTGTAACAGTAGTGTAGATTTAAAAAAAAACAAACACTTTTTTGACTGTGTTAAATAATAGCAGTCAGTTTCCTTCACACTAATAATAATAAAGGGATTATCTATCTTTTAAAACAATAAAAATTCTGGTGTAGACTGTCCCTTTAAACGGGGAGTTTGGTCTGTCACTGTGAAGCGGGCATAACCCTTACACTACCTGATCGATACAACATACTGGGGGGTAGTTATCAAGCCGTCAACCTCAAATACGCTGGAATTCCGCAGCGTATTTGTGGCGAGGCTGATTCGCCTTAGTTATCAAAGGCTAGAGACCGGCAAAAGTAGAATTTTGTGACGTAAACTTCGATCCGCCGGACTCAGTCCGACACAGATTGATTCTTACGTCACTCCAGATGTTCCGCACACAAGTGCGGCACAATCTGACTACTTTTGCTAGTTATCAAAAAACTAGCAGGTATGCTCGGCACTTTTACGGCCCAATCAGATTTTTCCTACCTTAATTCCGATTGGCTGATAGAATCCTATCAGCCAATCGGAATTGAAGGGACGCCATCTTGGATGACGTCCCTTAAAGGAGCCTTCATTCGTCGGTAGTCCGTCGGGAAAGAAGGATGTTCCGCGTCGGCGGGATGAAGATTCAAGACCCGGCTTGGAAGATGACCTCGCCCGGATAGAAGACTTCTTCAGCGCCTCTTGGAAGATGACCTCGCCCGGATGGAAGATTTCTTCAGCGCCGCTTGGAGGATCACTTCATCGGATGGAAGATTTCTTCAGCGCCCCTTGGATGATCACTTCTGCCGCTCCGGATGTCCTCTTCGGTTCCATTGCTGCTCGGTTGAGTGGACGACTCAAGGTAGGATGATCTTCAGGGGATTAGTGTTAGGTTATTTTAAGGGGGGTTTGGGTTAGATTAGGGGTATGTGGGTGGTGGGTTTTAATGTTGGGGGGGTTGTATTTTTCTTTTACAGGCAAAAGAGCTGAATTCTTTGGGGCATGCCCCCACAAAAGGCCCTTTTAAGGGCTGGTAAGGTAAAAGAGCTTTGAACTTTTTTAATGTAGAATAGGGTAGGGCATTTTTTTATTTTGGGGGGTTTGTTATTTTATTAGGGGGCTTAGATTAGGTGTAAGTAGCTTAAAATTGTTGTAATATTTTTTTAAATGTTTGTAACTTTTTTTATTTTTTGTAACTTAGCTTTTTTTATTTTTTGTACTTTAGTTAGTTTATGTAATTGTATTTAATTGTAGTTATTTGTAGTTAATTTATTTAATTAATGTAATGATAGTGTAGTGTTAGGTTTAATTGTAACTTAGGTTAGGATTTATTTTACAGGTAATTTTGTATTTCTTTTAGCTAGGTAGTTATTAAATAGTTCATAATTATTTAATAACTATTCTAACTAGCTAAAATAAATACAAAGTTACCTGTAAAATAAATATAAATCCTAAGATAGCTACAATGTAATTATTAATTACATTGTAGCTATCTTAGGGTTTATTTTACAGGTAAGTATTTAGTTTTAAATAGGAATAATTTATTAAAGTATAGTGTAGTGTTAGGTGTAATTGTAACTTAGGTTAGTTTTTATTTTACAGGTTAATTTCTCTTTATTTTAACTAGGTAGCTATTAAATAGTTAATAACTATTTAATAGCTATTGTACCTAGTTAAAATAAATTGAAAGTTGCCTGTAAAATAAAAATAAATCCTAGGATAGCTACAATATAATTATAATTTATATTGTAGCTATATTAGGGTTTATTTTATAGGTAAGTATTTAGTTTTAAATAGGAATAATTTATTAAAGTATAGTGTAGTGTTAGGTATAATTGTAACTTAGGTTAGGATTTATTTTACAGGTAAATTTCTCTTTATTTTAGCTAGGTAAGCTATTAAATAGTTAATAACTATTTAATAGCTATTGTACCTAGTTAAAATAAATTGAAAGGTACCAGTAAAATAAAAATAAATCCTAAGATAGCTACAATATAATTATTATTTATATTGTAGCTATATTAGGGTTTATTTTATAGGTAAGTATTTAGTTTTAAATAGGATTAACTTAGTTAAAGGGACACTGTACCCAAAAATTTTCTTTCGTGATTCAGATTGAGCATGAAATTTTAAGCAACTTTCTAATTTACTCCTATTATCAAATTTTCTTCATTCTCTTGGCATCTTTATTTGAAATGCAAGAATGTCAGTTTAGATGCCGGCCCATTTTTGGTGAACAACCTGGGTTGTCCTTGCTGATTGGTGGATAAATTCATCCACCAATAAAAAAGTGCTTTCCAGAGTACTGAAACCAAATAAAAGCTTAGATGCCTTCTTTTTCAAATAATGATAGCAAGAGAACGAAGAAAAATTGATAATAGGAGTAAATTAGAAAGTTGCTTAAAATTGCATGCTCTTTCTGAATTACAAAATAAAAAAATTGGGTTCAGTGTCCCTTTAATAATAGAAATATTATTTAGATTTATTTAATTAATATTTAAGTTAGGGGGGTGTTAGGGTTAGTGTTAGACTTAGGTTTAGGGGTAAATAATTTTATTACAGTGGCGGTGGTGTAGTGGGGGGCAGGATAGGGTTTAATAAATTTATTATAGGTGGCGACGGTGTAGGGGGGGCAGGATAGGGGTTAATACATTTAATATAGGTTGCGGCGGGTTCAGGGAGCGGCAGTTTAGGGGTTAAACTATTTATTTATTTGCGGAGAGGTGCGGGATCAGCAGTATAGGGGTTAGTAACTTTATTATAGAGGGCGAGGGTATGGGGGGGCAGGATAGGGGTTACTAGGTATAATGTAGGTGGCTGCGGTGTCCGGAAGCGGCGGTTTAGGGGTTAATACATTTATAAGACTTGCGGCGGGGTCTAGGAGCGGCGGTTTAGGGGTTAGTAACTTATTTAGTTGCGGGGGGCTCCGGGGGCGCCGGTATAGGGGGTAGAACAGTGTAGTTTAGTGTGAGTGCTTAGTGACAGGCTAGCAAGAAAGCTGTCAAACAGCCGAACAGCAGCGAGATCGGATGAGTGATAACTCTCACAGTCCGCTGCTCATCGCCCCGCGGCTTTTTGACAGCTTTACTTGATAACTTAGGCAAATTTTTTCAGGTCCGCGGCGGCAATGTGAGGCGAGCTTAGGCGGGCGTATTGGGCCGGCGAAGTCAGGAAAGTTGACACGTTGATAACTACCCCCCCATACCTGATGTTTTAAAGCACGTTATTCCAAACAATTTAGGAATGTTAGGTGATTTATGCCCTTTATGGATTAAAACCAGACTCTGCATCAACTATGTAATTTTCCATGGGAGTTTTGCCATGGATCCCCCTCCGGCATGCCACAGTCCAGGTGTTAGTACCCTTGAAACAACTTTTCCATCACTATTGTGGCCAGAAAGAGTCCCTGTGGGTTTTAAAATTTGCCTGCCTATTGAAGTCTATGGCGGTTCGCCCGGTTCGCCCATTCGCGAACAGTTGCGGAAGTTCGCGATCGCCGTTTGCGAACGCAAAATTTTAGGTTCGCGACATCACTACTAGTTACATCACAGGTCATTTATCAGATCTACTTGTGTTTAAACAAATGAATTCTTTAAATATGTACCAGTTTTAATACTTTTCTTTGTTTTCCGAATTGTCAAACTTGCTCTTTATTTGAAGTTCTCATTTGTTAATTCTTTAATGTCCTGCAGTATTTTTTGTATTCTTGTCTTGAAGTCCTATAAGATTGTGCATAAGATAGTGATAGTTTTTTCACAGTGCCCTTCCTTATGTAGTTTTGCTTAATGGAACATATCACTATTATATAAGCAGTAATAATGTTTGTAATTTAACAGATATTACTGGGAATGTTCTAAAAAATCTCTTTATTGCATAAGGCACCCATTGTCATATTCTTTAATTGTACTAGTTTGTAAATCACTCTACTTGATGCAATATAATTTTCTTTACTGATGAATTCATTAATAATTTATGGTGCATAATTTGTTTTTTTGGTGGGACTTGGCAGATAATACATTTCATGCAGTTGAAATGGACTGATATTTATAGGACCTCAGGGTCTTTGCATCTGTAAAAGCCAGGATAAAATGTTACAGATCCTGGAAATGATCACACAACTTTATAATTTATGGAACCATTTTTGCTTTAGATTTAAAATTTGGAGATCTTAATTCATTTTAAAATGTCTGTGGGGCCTGAAACTGTGATTGTGCCAATTTGATATTGATGGAGTCTCTATGATTTACACAAAATCCTCTCTCTGTGATTTACACAAAATTCTCTCTCACAAAACATGTCATACAACCTAAATTTAGACATAAGAAAGCCATCTTAGCCAAATAGACCCTGGAACTGATCAATGTTGAAATCCCCCCAATTTTGATCTAATGCACTTTGCCTAAACATCTGTCCCAAACGGTGCCAACTAAGGAATTTATCCAACTTCTGCTATTTTTATATGCAAAGCTACAGTATCTCACAAAAGTGAGTACACCCCTCACATTTTTGTAAATATTTTATTATATCTTTTCATGTGACAACACTGAAGAAATGACACTTTGCTACAATGTAAAGTAGTGAGTGTACAGCCTGTATAACAGTGTAAATTTGCTGTCCCCTCAAAATAACTCAACACACAGCCATTAATGTCTAAACCGTTGGAAAAAAAAAGTTAGTACACCCCTAAGTGAAAATTTCCAAATTGGGCCCAATTTGCCATTTTCCGTCCCCAGTGTCATGTGACTTGTTAGTATTACAAGGTCTCAGGTGTAAATGGGGAGCAGGTGTGTTAAATTTGGTGTTATGGCTTTCACACTCTCTCATACTGTTCACTAGAAGTTCAACATGGCACCTCATGGCAAAGAACTCTCTGAGGATCTGAAAAAAAGAATTGTTGCACTACATAAAGATGACCTAGGCTATAAGAAGATTGGCAAGACCCTGAAACTGAGCTGCAGCACAGTGGGCAAGACCATACAGCGATTTCACAGGACAGGTTCCACTCAGAACAGGCCTCATCATGGTCAAAGAGTGCACATGCTCAGCATCATATCCAGAGGTTGTCTTTGGGAAATATACGTATGAGTGCTGCCAGCATTGCTGCAGAGGTTGAAGGGGTGGGGGGTCTGCCTGTCAGTGCTCAGACCATAATCCGCACACTGCATCAAATTGGTCTGCATGGCTGTTGTCCCAGAAGGAAGTCTCTTCTAAAGATGATGCACAAGAAAGCCTGCAAACTGTTTGCTGAAGACAAGCAAACTAAGGACATAGATTACTGCAACCATGTCCTGTGGTCCGATGAGACCAAGATAAACTTATTTGGTTCAGATGGTGTCAAGCATGTGTGGCGGCAACCAGGTGAGGAGTACAAAGACAAGTGTTGTCTTACCTACAGTCAATCATGGTGGTGGGTGTGTCATGGATCTGGGCCTGCATGAGTGCTGGCGGCACTGGGGAGCTACAGTTCATTGAGGGAACCATGAATGCCAACATCTACTGTAACATGTTAAAGCAGAGCAGGATCCCCTCTCTTCGGAGACTGGGCCGCAGGTCAGTATTCTAACATGATAACGACCCCAAACACACCTCCAAGATGACCACTGCCTTGTTAAAGAAGCTGAGGGTGAAGGTGATGGACTGGCCAAGCATGTCTCCAGACCAAAACCCTATTGAGAATCTGTGGGGCATCCTCAAATGGAAGGTGGGGGAGCGCAAGGTCTCTAACATCCATCAGCTCTGTGATGTCATCATGGAGGAGTGGAAGAGGACTCCAGTGGCAACCCGTGAAGCTCTGGTGAACTCCATGCCCAAGAGGGTTAAGGCAGTGCTGGAAAATAATGGTAGCCACACAAAATATTGACACTTTGGGCACAGTTTAGACATTTCCACTTAGGGGTGTACTCACTTTTGTTGTCAACGTTTTAGACATTAATGGCTGTGTGTTGAGTTATTTTGAGGGGACAGCAAATTTACACTGTTATACAGGCGGTACACTCATTACTTTACATTGTAGCAAAGTGTAATTTCTTCAGTGTTGTCACATGAAAAGATAATAAAATATTTACAAAACTGTGAGGGGTGTACTCAATTTTGTGAGATACTGTATATAGTGCATTCATATTCAGAAAAAAAAAGTTCAACACCTGTGAGGTACAAAATAGTAGACAAAATATAATATCGAACACACTTCCCTAAGAGTGATGCTGCTCACCAAAGAGTCTCTCCTTCGACCCAGATCAGGAATGTAAGTGTAGAAAAAGGCGGCACTTCTAACCCTCTTTTAAGATTCAAGTGGTTTCTGGTGTATTATTTGATGAAAAGGAAATCACAAAGTTGTAAAATACTGTCAGGATAACTAGCACTGTGTTATCCTGACAGTATTTTACAAATTTGTGATTTCCTTTTCATTGAGGAATACACCAGAAACCACTTAAATCTTTAAAGAGTTATGAATAGCACTACACCCTTATCTCACCCTGAGTCCTGAATAGCACTACACCCTTAGCTCACCCTGATTCCTGAATAGCACTACACCCTTTGCTCACCCTGAGTCCTGAATAGCACTACACCCTTAGCTTCCACTAGTCCTAAATAGCACTACACCCTTAGCTTACCCTGACTCCTGAATAGAACTACACCCTTAGCTCACCCTGAGTCCTGAATAGCACTACACCCATAGCTTACCCTGAGTCCTGAATAGCACTACACCCTTAGCTCACCCTGAGTCCTGAATAGCAATACACCAATAGTAATACTTTTACACGTTTTTTGATGTATTTTGGGCAACTTTGGGCAAAGCTCTGAGGTCACGCTAACCCAAATCACGTTAAATTTAATTGTGCTCAAGTGAATGCATTTACATTTAACTCATAATACTCACAATATTTCCATTGCACGCAAAAAAGCCCAACAAATAAAATATTGCTTGCGCAAAACAGTGAGTGCGCCACTCGTAATCTGGCCCTAAAGGGGATAAGGTAGGAACTGAAATTTACAATGTATGGCCAAAATCTAAAGCCAATGTAAAAATCTTGCAGCATTGCAACCTATCACTGTTACACCCTTTGCTCACCCTGAGTCCTGAATAGCACTACACCCTTAGCTTCCACTATTCCTAAATAGCATTACACCCTTAGCTTACCCTGAGTCCTGAATAGCACTACACCCATAGCTTACCCTGAGTCCTGAATAGCACTACACCCTTAGCTCACCCTGAGTCCTGAATAGCACTACACCCTTAGCTCACCCTGAGTCCTGAATAGCACTACACCCATAGCTTACCCTGAGTCCTGAATAGCACTACACCAATAGCTCACCCTGAGTCCTGAATAGCACTACACCCTTAGCTCACCCTGATTCCTGAATAGCACTACACCCTTTGCTCACCCTGAGTCCTGAATAGCGCTACACCCTTAGCTCCCACTAGTCCTAAATACCATTACACCCTTAGCTTACCCTGAGTCCTGAATAGCAATACACCAATAGCTCACCCTGAGTCCTGAATAGCACTACACCCTTAGCTCCCACTAGTCCTAAATACCATTACACCCTTAGCTTACCCTGAGTCCTGAATAGCACTACACCCTTAGCTTACCCTGAGTCCTGAATAGCACTACACCCTTAGCTTACCCTGAGTCCTGAATAGCACTACACCCTTAGCTCCCACTAGTCCTAAATAGCACTACACCCTTAGCTCACCCTGAGTCCTGAATAGCACTGCACCCTGCTCTATGTCCGACAACTTCACTATGCACAGCACTGTCCAGGGTTTTTGTAGCGCTATCACACCCATACTCTTTTTTTGTGCAGGCTAAGGCATGGCCAAAATAATCTTTAGGCCCTGACATATACTGTAGTTATCTTTTTCCACCATTAAATATCTCTCTATCTCTCTATCTATCTATCTATCTATCTATCTATCTATCTATCTATCTACCTTGGCATTGATATGATGATTTTAAGTGACCCCGTTATATATGGTTACTGAAGGCACGTCTTTTCTGGACAGCAGTTATTTCACTCTTTTCTACTCCAGCTTGCACTTAGATATCCTCTAAGGCTTCACTGCTGACATCACTACAAGCCATTGCTGTAGGATGAGCATTACAACGTAATGGAGTGGTGTTGTTTTCTCATGACTACTCTTGTAATATTACATTTGAGTGTGATCTTACACTTTATTTTAGTTTCAACAACTCTAAGCTTTGGCTCTACTGTCTTGCAGTTTCATTTTTGGCTTGCTTCAACTGTTTTACTCAGGGTGAAAAAGCTAACCGGGTCATAGAACAAGCAACAGAGCTGATGTTCGTTCCTGAAAGATTGTTTCTCTTTCTGTTTGTAGTGTTATGAGTGTAACTGTACTTTTACATGTTTTTTTATGTATTTTGGGCAACTTTGGGCAAAGCTCTGAGGTCACGCTATCCCAAATCACATTAAATTTAATTGTGCTCAAGTGAATGCATTTACATTTAACTCATAATACTCATAATATTTCCATTGCACGCAAAAAAAGCCAAACAAATAAAATATTGCTTGCGCAAAACAGTGAGTGCACCACTCGTAATCTGGCCCTAAAAGGGATAAGGTAGGAACTGAAATTTACAATGTATGGCCAAAACCTAAACCCAATGTAAAAAATCTTGCTGCATTGCAAGCTATCACTGTTACAGAACATCATTGTACCTCTCTCCAGGTACCTCAGTTTCCTATCACAAACAGGGGTGGGGAGGGGCTTTTACCAATACAACATTATATGATCACTGCTCCACATATCTCTATATCTAAAATGGAGTGAACACTCTAATTTCTAAAAACCCAATTTGTCAGCCTATATCTAGCCTGCTTGTGTAATGCTTTGAGTAGTAAAAATATGTGTGGTATGTGTGTAGTCTAACATACTGTATATATACATTCTCAGGCACTTTCTAGGGTACAGCACCATACAGACAAATATCTAGGACTGCATAGCCCACAAACCTGAAATATTGCTACGGAACATCTCTTCATTAAGGCTTTTTGCTTCTACTGAGCATGTTCAAAATAAGTGACTTTAAACCTTTGCATCTCGACTGCACAATTTTACAACAAACTAAAAAGCTTCTACTAGACAATAAAATACATCTGAGTTCTTGTAAGGATTAGTACAGTCAGCGCATTTTACTGTAGCTTTTATTTTAAGAGATAGGGAAAGTACCTTTTATCATCATTTAATAACTAAAAATATTCACCTAGATAACGACTTTTGCGTTAGAAGCTATGCGGTGCTAACAAGCAGTTTTCCCTCACCGCTCACTTACCTGCAGCGCTGGTATTACGATCTTTCAGAAACCCATCGTTAACAGGCAAGAAGTGAACGTAGAGTAAAATTTTGCTCATTACTGCACTCCAATACCAGCGCTGCTTAAGTCAGCGGTGAGCTAGTGTAACGTGCTGGTGCACGATTTCCCCATAGGAATCAACAGGGAGAGCCGGCTGAAAAAAAGTCCAACACCTGCAAAAAAGCAGCGTAAAACTCAGTAACGCAGCCCCATTAATTCCTATGGGAAAATAAAAGTTATGTCTACACCTAACACCCTAACATGAACCCTGAGTCTAAACACCCCTAATCTTACACTTATTAACCCCTAATCTGCCGCCCCCGACATCGCCGACACCTACATTATATTATTAAAGGGACAGTTTACTCAAAATTTTTCTCCCGTTTAATTTGTTCCCAATGATCCACTTTACCTGCTGGAGTGTATTAAATTATTTACAAGTAGCTCCTTTACCCTTATATTGGCATTTGAAATGGTTGATTTAGCATGTGGTATCCCCACCTATTCTGAAAGTTTGTGGCCGCGCGTACCAGCTATAGATAAGCTTTGTAAACACAGCCAGCAGAAGAAATTACACTCCCAGTGAGATATAGCAGAGATAAGGTAATAAAATGTTGATTTTCCATTGTTCTCTCAAAGTACTGGTGATTGTTTTAAGGACAGATATAAGATAAAGAAGCAGGTATATGTGCACAATGTGATACAGTAATGAGATCTGATTATATCTACAAGCTCAACCCATTTTATTAGATTGTGGCTTCAAAACACAAAATCAGAGCTTTAATATACACAAATAAACCTTAAAAATCTAATTTTCATATATTTTTTACTCCGCAGTTGGTAAAAAAAGCAATTGTAAACACATTAAGGGAAAAACTATTTTACAGTATACTGTCCCTTTAACCCCTAATCTGCCGCTCCGGACACTGCCGCCACCTACATTATACTTATGAACCCCTAATCTGCTGCCCCCTACATCGCTAACACCTACATTATATATTTATTAATCCCTAATCTTCCGCCCCCAATGTCGCCGCAACCTACCTACACTTTTTAACCCCTAATCTGCCGCCCCCAACATCGCCGCCACTATAATAAACATATTAACCCCTAAACCGCTGTACTTCCTCCTCTCAAACATTAGTTATATATTATTAACCCCTAATCTGCCGGCCCTAACATCGCCGCCACCTACCTACATTTATTAACCCCTAATCTGCCGCCCCCAACGTCGCCGCCACTATATTAAAGTTATTAACCCCTAAACCTAAGTCTAACCCTAAACCTAACACCAACTAACTTAAATATATTTTAAATAAATCTAAATAAATATTCCTATCCTTAACTAAATTATTCCTATTTAAAACTAAATACTTACCTATAAAATAAACCCTAAGCTAGCTACAATATAACTAATAGTTACATTGTATCTAGCTTAGGGTTTATTTTTATTTTACAGGCAAGTTTGTATTTATTTTAACTAGGTAGAATAGTTATTAAATAGTTATTAACTATTTACTAACTACCTAGTTAAAATAAAGACAAATTTACCTGTAAAATAAAACCTAACCTAAGTTACACTAACACCTAACATTACACTATAATTAAATAAATTAACTAAATTAAATACAATTACCTAAATTAAATTAGTACAAAAACAAACAAACACTAAATTACAGAAAATAATAAACAAATTACAGATATTTAAACAAATGACACCTAATCTAATAGCCCTATTAAAATACCCCCCCCCCCCCCCAATAAAAAAACCCTAGCCTAAACTAAACTACCAATAGCCCTTAAAAGGGCCTTTTGCGGGGCATTGCCCCAAAGTAATCAGCTCTTTTACCTGTAAAAAAAAATACAAACAACCCCCCAACAGTAAAACCCACCACCCACACAACCAACCCCCCAAATAAAATACTATCTAAAAAAGCCTAAGCTCCCCATTGCCCTGAAAAGGGCATTTGGATGGGCATTGCCCTTAAAAGGGCAGTTAGCTCTTTTGCCGCCCAAACCCTAACCTAAAATGAAGTTACCTTTAAGTGACGTCATCCAAGATGGCGTCCCTTAGATGAAGTTACCTTTAAGTGACGTCATCCAAGATGGCGTCCCTTAGATTCCGATTGGCTGATAGAATTCTATCAGCCAATCGAAATTAAGGTAGAAAAAATCCTATTGGCTGATGGACCTCTTAACGCTGCTTTCTTACCCTAACGCACAACTCGTAATCTAGCCGATTGAATTTACTTAATTTTTAAGAATTTATTTTTACTAAGAGAGTATATGTTAGGTTATACAAATCTAGGCTAGACCTTTCAATATGTCCCTGATTCCCTAACATAAGTTAACTGGTTGATGGTCTCTTACATATAGTGGTCACCAATGGGGAACATTTTACAATTGCAGTGTTAAAAAAAAGATACTAGGTACATAAGAAAACATTTGGAAATTAATTATCCTTTAATAGTCATGGTTAATTGTCCTAGAAATACCCAGCATTATTATTATTTATTTTATTTCTTATTAAAAAAAAACAGAAGGAGCTTCTGTATTATGGAACCCTGCTTGTTAAAGGGACATGAAACCCAACGTTTTTCTTTCATGATTCAGATAGAGAATACAATTTTAAACATTTCAATTTACTTCTATTATTTAATTTGCTTCATTCTATAGATATTCTTTGTTAAAGAAATAGCAATGCACATGGGTTAGCCAATTACATGAGGTATCTATGTGCAGCCACCAATCAGCAGCTACAGAGTCTATTTAGATATGCTTTTCAACTAAGGCTATCAAGAGAATTAATTGGAAAGTTGCTTAAAACAGCATGCTCTTTCTAAATCATGAAAGAAAAAAATGTGTTTCATGTCCCTTTAATAAAAAATACCCAGACATCTTTCTACACAGCACATTCTTGACTGTAGAAAAAAAAGTGATAGTGTCACAAATACTCTAAGGGCAGAGCACAAGGTTGCCTAAACCATTTCTGAATTTAGACCCTACTCCCACAATGCCCTAACCATGTCCCTCCAGGCCACACCCCCAAACATATGAGACTAAGAAGTTGTGAGATATGATAACAGAACATATGCAACATATTGTTAATGATGCATGTCTTGGATCTAGCTTATATTCATATATTATGCTAGACAGAGTAATTTGCTAAAAATAGCACAGCTATTCAAAGCATTATAAGGCAGAGCATTTTAGTGAGTGTTCGTTTTTTTCCATGAGTTTAATTAACCTATACAGAAGTTATATCTACCAGTTAATGATTAGTATAATCGTAATGGAATGTGAATATTCATCAGAGGAAAGAATAATTAATTTATTTCAAGACTTGTTGGCCAAATATGTCTTGAGACAAATGACTCACTGTCTACCTTATTCTGGTTTTTATACCATTGAAACTGTAGGTGTGTGTCAATAGTGCTGTTTGTTTTCTTAATCCAGCAGTTTTTTCAGACTGAGCTATAGAAGATGGAAGTTATTTATCTAAAATGTACTGATGATACATTTTATGAATGTCTTAGGCATGGAACATGATTATATGACATGTATCTTTTAAATCTGGGCAACTCTGCAATCCATTTGAAATTAATTTCTTGCAAAATATTTTTATAGCTCAACAGTCTAAAAATTATTTCCATTTTTGTTTTGTTTTAACAATTGTAAAGAAAAGCAAATTTAGCTTTAAGATCTCCTAATCACAGGATACTATGCATGCAACATTCACTCTCACCTTATAGGAAAGAGGGGATTCTCGTGTTTTAAATAAGGAGTTTCAAATTCCTCTATGTTTCAGGTGATTGCTACAGTAATACCAATAAGCTGTCTCCTATCTACCAGGTAAGGAACAATATCAAACCAATCTAAAGAAGAAAATTGAATAGGATTAGGAAACTTATTTTAGTTGAGCGGTCCTATCCACAGGTGGCTATCATCTTATCACCATGAAAACAGGAATCACTTGATAGAAACAAATCCTATGAAATGAAATAATTGACCTCTCCCCCACAAAATACACAGAGAAATATGAGACCTCTTATTTACAATGACAATCACCAGATACCACTTGTAACATCAAAGCAGCATCAGTCCCTTAGCTCATCAGGGACTGATGCTGCTTTGATGTTACAAACCTTTCCATTAACTAGAAGAACCAATCACAACGAAGGGGAGGTGGAGACACCTGTATAAATGCCGAACTAGACTAGAAGAAATTCATCTTAAAAAAAGCTATCTACAGCTGAAAAGCATTGATGTTTTTAACCAAGTCTATCACAGTCTACCATATGTGCAAAAAAACTGAGTTTCAAGTGAAGACTTCTGAAAACTTATGTAAAGCTAAGAAACAGCTGAGGATGAAAATTCTGACAATCCGCTAATACTATTGGTCAATACGGCTTACAGGACTATTTCCACCACCTCTCACGAGTGGCAACATACTAATATTCGAACGGTATTTACTACCAGATTCACCAAATTATACACAGAGACCTGTGCACCTGCTCTACTTGTGATATTAATACTCCCCACACAGTGGACACTATTGGAGTGAATACTATCGGAGTCAAACACAATATCTATATATATCACATACAGTTACCAAACTAAGGACTTCCAACATTGCTATTTAGTTTTGGGACTGAGAATATAGCAGTCCATAATATCCTAGTGCATGCCTCTGACCACTATTTATAAATGTGTACACATTATTGATTTATTATTGATGTAAGTTTGATAGATGTTTTTACATAGGCTACATATTGAATCTTTTTAACATTTACCACCGGTGGTAGTATATACTATAGAAGTTTAAAGTCTTTCATTTTTATTGTTAGTTTAATAAATATTGTGCCATTTTTAACTCACTTTCGGCTAGATGACGAGTTTTGCAGTATGAGTAAAAAAGCAGCATTAAGGCTCATAACGCTGCTTTTTCACTACCGCTGGTATTACGAGTCTTGCAGGTTTTGGGGCACCGCACACTTTTTTGGCCGTACCGCAAATTAACTTACGCAATTTGCGTAAAGTCTTTTTTCAATGGGATTTCCATAGCGCCGATATTACAAGCTTTTTCTGGGAGGCCAAAAAGTGAGCGGTACAGCCTATCCCGCAAGATTTGTAACGCATTCCAAAGTCAGTAGTTATGAGTTTTACACTACAAAGCTGTAACATAAAACTCATAACTAAAGTGCTAAAAAGTACACTAACACCTATAAACTACCTATTAACCCCTAAATCGAGGCCCTCCCACATCGCAAACACTAAAATAAAATTATTAACCCCTAATCTGCCGCTCCCGACAACGACGCCACTATAATAAACATATTAACCCCTAAACCGCCGCACTCCCACATCGCAAACACTAGTTAAATATTATTAACCCCTAATCTGCCGCCCCTAACATCGCCGCCCCTACAAATTACTTAAAACCTTTCAGAGTGCAGGGAATATAGAAAGAATCGCCACTAAGTGGGACCGTCCAGTAGACATTATTAAAAAGAGTTTCCAACTTGCAGATAAAGCCACATTAGCAACTTAATGGAGGGAATCCCACACAAAAATAATTAATAGGATGTATATTACACCGGCAATAATGATAAACAACAGGACAATGTGTATGTATATACTCTGCTGGATTAAGAAAGAAAAAAAAGACAAGACAAAATGTTACTCGTCTCTTCTAATCCCACCCATGCCACCCCCACTACTTTAACCCATCTGTGCATTTGCTTAGCTATTGTGAAACATTTTGTAATATTGTTTTATTTTATACCATAACAAATTAAATAATGCTACATACAGTAATACATTCTAAAAAATAAGTTCATAGCAGCTAGAGGTTCTGGAAAAGACAACAGCTGGATAGAAAAAGGAAGTTGTTAAACTGAGAGCATGCAGAGAGTGCTCAAAGTCATGGACGGTCATAGCGGACCTGGAGATTTTTTTTTAAGAATTATCATCTCTCCCTTCTCGCTCTTAACTATCTTTCTCAACTCCTTCCTCTCTTCAATCTCTCTTTTTACCCTCTCCCTTCGCTCTCAGGCCATATTTTCTCTTTATGCTTTCTTTCCCCACTCTCACATCTGGTCACTCTTTTTTTAAATAATTCTCTCTTAACTTACCTTCTTCACTTTTCTTTTCCACTCTTTCTCTCTGCCCGGTTTACCCTCTCTCATGTATATGTTTGTATCTATATTTGAAAGCCATTTGCCATCCCTTTGTTTTTCTAACACCTGAGACCTCATATCTTTGAGCTCTTATAACTTTTTTGTGTAATATTTTTTGTTAATAATTGTATTAGTGTTATTATAAGTGTAACTGTACTTTTCAATGCATTTTGATGTGGTTTGTGACACTTTTCTTGTTTTGCGAAACAGTCAACCAGAGCTGAGAGCTAAGCTGAGATTGCAGCAATAATTTTAGCTTAAATCGCGATTGAGCTTATGCATTCACATTTATTTTCAAAGTGTAATCCCAGTTCTATTTCTGACTTGCGCACAGCTGCGATAAACCTGATATCGATTGCGCAGAAATGTTCAGGCGCCACTTGTAATCTGGCCCTAAATCAGAATGAATGTTCTTTTATTTTACCATAATTATCATAAAATCAAATTATCTATTTTTTAATAAATGCAATAATTTATATATTTTTTTAAAAAAATAGATAAAAACGCAATGCTCTCTTGGGTAAATGTAATTAGAAACTGCAAAACTAATTTGAAATTGTATTCTTATTGTGAGCATTTAGAAAACAAACATCTGAGAGAGAAATAGGTAACGTAGCAGAGGCATCTGCTCAGGCATCTTCAGAATGTCTATACTGTTTTGCTATCTAGTTTAAATGCATTATTTTTGTGCTTTAGGTCAGTGATGACCAATTACCAGTACAACACATTTGAACAGCAGATCACTATTTTAGAAGCCTTAAATGGATATGAAACCCAAAAATGTTCTTTTGCGATTCAGACAGAACATACAAGTACAAGTTCTATTATCAAATTTCCCATGTTTTTTTTTTTGTCGTTGAAGAGATACCTACATAGGTGCTTGAAGCACTACATGGCAGGAAAATGTGCTGCCATCTAGTGTTCTTGGAAAACTGCTGCCATATGGTGTTCCAGACACGAGCACGCTCCTGAGCTTATGTATCTGCTTTCCAACAAAAGATAAGAAGAGAACAAGAAAATCTGATAAAAAGAGTAATGTAGAAAGTTCTTTACAATAGCACGCCCTATCTGAATCATGAAAGAAAAAATGTGGGTTTCATGTCCCTAGGGCCACATATAAATGTATGGTCACAATGCCAGATTTAAGTAAGGTTGCAGGTTACCCTTTGTCTGATGTTCTTTTTAGTTTTAATCATCCCCAAGCAACCATTCTTAGGTCTGCTTTTCCCAGGGGTGGCAAAAACTACTGAAAAGGACCTAATTTTTCCCCTCTGGCTGCCAGTTGGCCTTCCCTGCTTTAGATAAAACAGATTTAAAAGTATGATATTCTGTTTTTTTCTGATAGTGTTGATAAACAATACATAAAAGTATTGTGTTGTAGGTGTTAAGCATGAGGAACAAGAACAGGTGTGTATCTTAAACAAAGATGCTTTTGTGCATAGATCATGACCACGTAATGGCAGCTGCTGAAACTTTAATCATCTCTAATCCTTGTCTTAATTCACTTTTTTCCATGTCTCAATCTGCCTGGCTATTCCTTTAGCCATATGATACAACACTATGTAGAACCAACAAAGGCAATAATCTGATAGGGGGTCACCACTAAATATAGAGACTTTAAAAAAAAAATGAAATGTCTCTTTTAAACCTTCCCTTTTCATGCTATGTACCTAAATTCCTTTTCATCTTTAACAACAATATGGTTCCCTTCTATATTATTTCAAATTGTTTTTATATTTCCCCATTTACAGTTAACATCTGTCTTTCATTGTGTTAGCCAATCACCCTGCATTATTTTACAAGTCCTCCTTTAATTGGCCTTTGGGGTTTTAATGTAAAACAGTCATTTCAATAATTTTTTCAGACTAATTTGTTCATAATAATACAAGGCCTTATTAACACTGATCAGCCAAAACATTAAAACCACCTGCCTAATATCGTGTAGGTTCCCCTTGTGCTGCCAAAACAACTCTGATGCTTCAAGGCATGGACACCACAAGACCTCTGAACGTGTCATATGGTATCTGGCACCAAGACATTAGCAGCAGATCCTTTAAGTCCTGCAAGTTGCGAGGTGAGGCCAAGGATCAGATTTGTGGTTCCAGCACATCCCACAAATGCTCAATGATATCTACGGAAACACCTTGAACTCTTTATCATGTTCCTCAAACCATTTCTGAACAATTTTTGCAGTGTGGCGGGGTGCATTATCCTGCTGAAAGAGGCCACTGCCATCAGGGAACACCATTGCCATGAAGGGGTGTACGTGGTCTGCAACAATCTCTAGGTAGGTGGTATGTGTCAAAGTAACATCCACATGAAAGCCAGGACCCAAGGTTTTCCAGCCGAACATTGCCCAGAGCATAACACTGCCTCCACTGGCTTGCCTTCTTCCCATAGTGCACCCTGGTGCCATCTCTTCCCCAGGTAAACGACACACACCTTCCCGGCCATCCACCTGATCTAAAAGAAAATGTGATTCATCAGACCAGGCAACGTTCTTCCATTGCTCCATGATCCAGTTCTCATCAAGGGCACTCTGACCAGTCTGCAGGTATGCAGCCCTATACGCAGCAAACTGTGATGTACTGTGTGTTCTGACACCTTTCTATCATGGCCAGCATTATTTTTTTTAGAAATTTCAGATACAGTAGCTCTTCTGTGTGACCGGACCAGGCAGGCTAGCTTAAGTTCCCCACGTGCATCAACCAGTTCACATACTCTACTTTTTAAATTTTTCATAAGTATGAAAATTTCACTAGGTTTAGCCATACCTTAATTTTTTTTAAACATCCAGTAAGTTGGTAATTTTTAAAGTGTCTCAGAGTATGTTGCTTATCAATACTAACGAGATTGTGTAAAACAGGGATAGCAAACTAGCAGTCCTCTGCACTAGTTGTCATGGTGCCTGTGAGAAATGACTGGTTTTGCTGTTACAACCTTCAGCTGTGATCAACTCAACTGACTCAGCCGCA
The DNA here is from genome assembly GCF_027579735.1 of Bombina bombina. Taxonomy (NCBI): domain Eukaryota; kingdom Metazoa; phylum Chordata; class Amphibia; order Anura; family Bombinatoridae; genus Bombina; species Bombina bombina. The sequence goes on from NC_069499.1 coordinate 420,079,501, forward strand.
AATGCACACACACACACATATATATATATATATATATATATATATATATATATATATATATATATATATATATATAGAATAGATGAAACTTGCACTCACTGGATTTTTAGAAAAGGTGCTTTATTTAGCACAAAAAAGTGACGTTTCGGGGATCAATCACCCCTTCATCAGACCAACCTAATATATATATATATCTATATCTATATATATATATATATATATATATATATATATATATATATATACCGTATTTTTATATATATATTTTTTATTACTATTTTTTTTTAAATATGTATTTAATTCATTTTTAACTATGTCAGATCTATGTTTAGTTAATACATTTTTCTTTGTGGTTTTATACAATATATTTAAACAGTAACAAGTTACTAACGCCTAGATTACAAGTCTTGCATTAACCTTAAAAAGCAGCGTTGAGAGGTCCCAACGCTGCTTTTTTCCTAACGCTGGTATTACGAGTCTGACAGGTACAGGTGTACCGCTCACTTTTCTTCCGCGACTCGAGGCTACTGCAAATCCCCTTACGTCAATTGCATATCCTATCTTTTTAATGGGATTTGCCTAATGCTGGTATTACGAGTCTTGGAAGAAGTCAGCGGTAGACCCTCTCCTGTCAAGACTTCTACCTCATTTAAAAGTCAGTAGTTAAGAGTTTTATGGGCTAACGCCGGAACATAAAACACTTAACTAAAGTGCTAAAAGTAAACTAACAGCCTTAAACTACCTATTAACCCCTAAACCAAGGCCCCCCCCCCCCACATCGGAAACACTTTAATAAATATATTAACCCATAATCTGACGATCGGACATCGCCGCCACTTTAATAAATATATTAACCCCTAAACCGCTGCACTCCCGCCTCACAAACACTAGTTAAATTTTATTAATCCCTAATCTGCCATCCCTAACATCGCTGACACCTACTTACATTTATTAACCCCTAATCTGCCACCCCCAATGTCGCCGCTACTATATTAAAGGTATTAACCCTTAAACCTAAGTCTAAACCTAACCCTAACCCCCCTAACTTAAATATAATTTTAAATAATCTAAATAAAATTACTACAATTAAATAAATTAATCCTATTCAAAACTAAATACTTACTGATAAAATAAACCCTAAGATAGCTACAATATAATTAATAATTATATTGTAGCTAGCTTAGGATTTATATTTATTTTACAGGCAACTTTGTATTTATTTTAACTAGGTACAAAAGTTATTAAATAGTTATTAACTATTTAATAACTTCCTAGTTAAAATAAAGACCTAGTGTAGTGTTACAATTACACCTAACACTACACTATAATTAAAGTAATTACCTAAACTACCTACAATTAATTACAATTAAATTAAATAAACTAAATTACGGAACCCCCCCCCCCCCCACACTAAATTTCAGGGGGAAAAAAGAATTACAAGAATTTTAAACTAATTACACCTATTCTAAAGAAGAAGGTTCCTTTAAATGACGTAATCCAAGATGGCGTCCCTTGAATTCCGATTGGCTGCCAATAGGATTGAGCTTGCATTCTATTGGCTGTTCCAATCAGCCAACAGAATGTAAGCTCAATCCTATTGGCTGATTGGATCAGCCAATAGGATTTTTCCTACCTTAATTCCGATTGGCTGATAGAATCCTATCAGCCAATCGGAATTCAAGGGACGCCATCTTGGATGACGTCATTTAAATGAACCTTCATTCTTCGTTAGGACGACGATGGAAGAGGATGGCTCCGCGTCAGCTGGATTGAAGATGGATCCGCTCTGCTCCGGATGGATGAAGATAGAAGATACCGTCTGGATGAAGACTTCTGCCACTTGGAGGACCTCTTCTGCCCGGATCGGATGAAGACTTCTGCCCCTCTGGCTGGGTGAAGACGTCTCAAGGTAGGGTGATCTTCAATGGGGTAGTGTTAGGTTTTTTTAAGGGGGGATTGGGTGGGTTTTAGAGTAGGGTTGGGTGTGTGGGTGGTGGGTTTTAATGTTGGGGGGGTATTGTATTTTTTTTCAGGTGAAAGAGCTAATTACTTTGGGGAAATGCCCCGCAAAAGGCCCTTTTAAGGGCTATTTGTAATTTAGTGTAGGGTAGGGTTTTTCATTATTTTGGGGAGCTTTTTTAATTTATTAGGGGGATTAGAATAGGTGTAATTAGTTTAAAATTCTTGTAATTCTTTTTTTTCTTTCTGTAATTTAGTGTTTTTTTTCGTAATTTAGTTTAATTTAATTGTAATTAATTGTAGGTAGTTTAGGTAATTACTTTAATTATAGTGTAGTGTTAGGTGTAATTGTAACTTAGGTTAGATTTGTTTTACAGGTATATTTGTCTTTATTTTAACTAGGAAGTTATTAAATAGTTATTTTGTACCTAGTTAAAATAAATACAAAGTTGCCTGTAAAATAAATATAAATCCTAAACTAGCTAGAATGTAATTATTAGTTATTGTAGCTAGCTTAGGGTTTATTTTATCGGTAAGTATTTAGTTTTTATTAGGATTAATTTATTTAATGATGGTAAATTTATTTCGTTTCATTTAAATTATATTTAAGTTAGAGGGGTGTTAGGGTTAGGGGTAGACTTAGGTTTATGGGTTAATAAATTTATAATAGTGGCGGCGACGTTGGCAGCGGCAGATTAGGGGTTAATAAATATAATGTAGGTGTCGGCGATGTTGGGGGCAGAAGATTAGGCATTCATAGGGATAATGTAGGTGTAATACCAGCGTTGTCTTAAGGGAGCGGTGGGAAAAAAAGGCTTGTTAGCCCCGCAAGCCTTACCGACAAAAACTCTAGCCGTAAGTTATCATATAATATAATTTACTATATAATATATTAATATATAATATTTCAGTATTTAATATAATAAAATTCTTATTTACATGTACCTTTTATATGTAAACTATTAGAGACAACATACTTCTTAATTATTCTTATGATTTTATTGAATATGTGTTTGTTTTCATTTTTTAAATGTGTTTCACATTTTTATATACCTGTCCTAAAGGGCATTTAGAGTCTTCACACCTAATAGAGGCCCTTGAAACTCTGAACTCATCAACAGCCACATATGGCAAGCTGAAAGTTCAATGTGAACTGTGCCAAATTATAATGTTTGGCTCCCATAAGCGCAAAACAAAAATTCAAACGCTTTGTAATTTGCTTGAGTGTGTTTTTATTAACAGCTTTGGATATAATTATTATGTATATATTAATATTATATATATAATGAAATATTAAATAGTATAGAGACTATTGGCCACTAAAAATGTTAAAACTTTGATTTACTTCACTTGAAAGCAATTATTGCAAGTCACATAATGCATAATAAGGAGCAGTGGACTTCATGTAAGCCACAGACAAGATTAAAACACAACCAATTAGTCTGACCCTAAAACATAAATCACTAGTTTTTAAAACATTCTAGTAAACTTGTTTCCTAAAGTGTTTCAAGAGTGTTAACTCATAAACTATGTCAACAACCACAAAAGACTCCTAAATCTGTTGTGTAGTGGAACAAGCTCAAATGCATTGTAAAAAATGCTGGTATCTTATCCAAAAAGTTAATAAGGGCTTTGAAGTATTACTTGACAAGCTGTATTTACTAAAACAGCTCTAAATCATCTTACTGTTATGTTATGTTTGAACTAATTAAAGGGACATTAAACACAGTGAGATTACTACTTTATCAGCTCATGTATAACTGTCTGTAACTGGCACCAGCAGAGGAGGTAAGATAAAACAAACTTGTAAATTTAGGAAACGTATAACATGGAAGCACTCGTTACTTTATGGAGACTAAGGGGCCGATTTATCAGGCTCGCCGGACCGCTGCTCCATAACTTGCCCTCCTGATCTGAGGCCGCGGACATAAATCAACCCGATCGAATACGATCGGATTGATTGACACCCCCTGCTGGCGGCAAATCTGCAGGGTGCAATGATAAATCCCGACAGCCTATGCGGCGGACATGATAACGCTACATTGTATCATGTCCGCTCACACATTAATAAATACTGTATACCCCTAAAACTGTACACTTCTTTCTTCAATATTAAAATGACTTACATAATTTAAAAAAAAAGAATCTGTGTTCAATTCTCAGGCTAAGGTTTGCTTTGAATACATCAAAATGGACAAGTGAAAAACAAAATGATAAGCACTATTGTGCATTAACATCGCTCAAGCGCAATCAATAGTGCTTCTATTTTTGTGCTCATATTATTATTATAAAATTATATAACTTCTGCATGTTGTATAGCTTGGGTTCACTAAATCCCATACATTATAGACTTCTATGGGGGGTGCACAGTACATTTCATAATGGATATCGATCAAGCATAAACCAAATGTGCACTAAGCTGATGGTGCACTAAGCTAATGGTGCACTAAGCTAATAGTGTGCAAGTAGTACAACTGTTCATGTAGTTCCTTGCTGTAGTATTTATAATAATGATTTACTCCAGGTCTTAAAAGGCACTACATGTTACAGAGGTATTTCAGATTGTGCTTAAAAAAAACATTTAAATCCCCACATGTAATTTGAGTACAAGGAGCATACTAATAGCACTGCCTTTAATATTCATTAAAAGTATAGGGCGCACTAAAAAAGTTGTGGCTGCATTAAGCTGCCTTGGTTAAAATATTGAACCACCCAATATTTAGGGCCAGATTACAAGTGGAGCGCAAAATATCACTTTAGCGAGGGCAATGTTTGCGCTCCACTTAGTAATACCAGAGCATGCAAATGTGCGCTGGTATTACAAGTTTGGTATTATTAGTAATACCAGCGCACATTTGCTCCAATGGGAGCCTCGTTCTCATGCCTTAAGACACGGCGTAAGAACCTAGCACACCAAAGGTAGTATTTTGCGTAGCGATAGGCAGCAAATTTAATTATATATGTATATGAATATACATATATATTTATGTGTTAATATACACTCGCCGGCCACTTTATTAGGTAAACCTGTACAATTGCTAATGAGTCAATCACTTGGCAGCAATTCAATGAATTTAGGCATCTAGACATGGTGAAGACGACTTGCTGAAGTTCAAACCGAGCCTCAGAATGGGGAAGAAAGGGGATTTAAGTGACTTTGAACATGGCATGGTTGTTGGTACCAGACGGCTGGTCTGAGTATTTAAAAAACTGCTGATCTACTGGGATTTTCACGCACAACCATCTCTAGGGTCTAGAGAATGGTCCGAAAAAGAGAAAATATCCAGTGAGCGGCAGTTGTGTGGACGACAATGCCTTGTTGATGTCAGAGGTCAGAGGAGAATAGGCAGACTGGTTTGAGATGATAGAAAGGCAACAATAACTCAAATAACCACTCTTTATAACCAAGGTATGCAGAATACCATCTCTGAATGCACAACACGTCGAACCTTGAAGCAGATCGGCTACAGCAGCAGAAGACCACACCTGGTGCCACTCCTAGCTAAGAACAGGAAACTGAGGCTGCAATTTGCACAGGCTCACCAAAATTAGACAATAGAAGATTTGGAAAAATGTTGCCTGGTCTGTTGAGTCTCAATTTCAGCTGCAACATTAAGATGGTAGGGTCAGAATTTGGCATAAACAACATGAAAGCATGGATCCATCCTGCCTTGTATCAACAGTCCAGGCTGTTGGTGGTGGTGTATTGGTGTGGGGGATATTTTCTTGGCACATTTTGAGCCCCTTAGTACCAATTGAGCATCGTTTAAATGCCACAGCCTACTTGAATAGTGTTGCTGACCATGTCCATCCCTTTATGAATACAGTGTCTTCTGATGGCTACTTCTAGCAGGATAATGCACCATGTCACAAAGTTTAAATCATCTCAAACTGGTTTCTTGAACATTACAATGAGTTCACTGTATTCCAATGGCCTCCACAGTCACCAGATCTCAATCCAATAGAGCACCATTGTGATGTGGTGGAACGGGAGAATTGCATTATGGATGTGCAGCCGACAAATCATGTCAATATGGACCAAAATCTCTGATGAATGTTTCCAACACCTTGTTGAATCTATGCCATGAAAAATTAAGGCAGTTCTGAAGGCAAAAGGGGGTCCAACCCGGTACTAGCAAGGTGTAACTAATAAAGTGGCCGATGAGTGTATATATTAGTATACACACATATTAACACATAAACATATATGTATATATCTTTCCCATAAACCGTAATATAAAGGAACTTTTCAGTAACACCCCACACCCGCCACTTTTCACCCCTAATAACTGCTTTGTGCAGTTATTTTTAATAAAAAAAACAACAATACTCGTTAATTGGGGGCCAATTGAGGCACTTTTTGAAAATTAAGTAGAGATCTGATCTCTGGTTAAATTTTGGAGTGCTAATTGCTGGTTTATTGCTTGCCCGTAAATGGCGAATTTGTTTACGGGTGTGTGATAAATTAGCACTCCATTTGTAATCTAGCCCTTATTGGTATCTATTTATTGATGTCTCTGGTGCTTGGTGTTACTTACATTTGGACAGGATCATGCCATTGTATGCCGTGTTGACAAAAGAATGTTGCAGTTGCAGATCTTCATGAGATTGTTCATTATTTTGTTCACAATATTTTTTTGAGAATCATCATTTGTTTATATTAAAGGGACAGTTTACAAAAAAAAATTATACCCTTTAATTTGTTCCCAATTATCCACTTTACCTGCTGGAGTGTATTCAATTATTTAGAAGTATTTCCTTTATCCTTATATTGGCATTTTAAATAGGTGATTTAGCCTGTGGTATCCCCACATATTCTGAAGGTTTCTAGATTTAGAAGAAATTACACTACCAGTGGGTTATAGAAGAGATAAGGTAATAAAATGTTAATTTTCCATTGTTCTCTCCAAGTATTGGTCTTTGGTTTACGGATAGATATAAGATAAAGAAGCATGTATATGTACACAATGTAATAAAGTAATGAGATCTGATTATACCTACAAGCTCAACCCATTTATTAGGTTTTGGCCTCAGCTATTTCATATACACAAATAAACATTAAAAAGCAAATTTTCCAGTTTTGCATAACCAACACGGTAATATTAATAAACTTTTTAAATCTGTGATTACCTTGTATCTAAGCCTCTGCAGTCTGCACCCTTATTACAGTTCTTTTGACAGACTTGCATTTTAACCAATCAGTGCTCTGTCATAAGTAACTCTACAGACGTGAGCACAAAGTTATCTATATGGCACACATGAACTAATGCCCTCTAGCTGTGAAAATCTGTCAAATGCATTTATATAAGAGGCGGCCTTTAACCCTTTGAGTGCTAAGCACTTTCCCACCTGGGTGCTAAGCACATTTGAGGGTTTTTTAAATTTTACAGTTTTTTAAATATTTTTTTTTACATTTTTTTCTTTTCTTTTCAGATCCCCAAGACTTATACCGTTGGAAAGTTTAGGCAATTACCTTTCCAACGGTGGGTCTTGGGGGTCTATAGCTGCTTAGATGCCTGAGATACAGGCTTCTAAGCAGCATGCCCCCTTTCCCTATATTGTCCTTTGTCATTTTTAAATAAAGTTGCGCAGTGGCGTCATCACGTCATTACGCATGATTTCACCGCGCAAAACGGAAAGCCACGGCGATGCCTGTCACTCTACAGGCACGATCGCCGGGGTAGGAGCAGGTGGGAGCCCCCAGATCTCCCTCAAGGTGGGAGAGTGCTAGCGACTGCTCTGAGCCGTCGTTAGCACCTGAGTGAGAAACTCTGCGACGGCTCAGAGCCGTTGTTAGCACTCAAGGGTTTAAGGGCTTAGAAATTAGCATATAAGCCTACCTAGGTTTAGCTTTCAAATAAGAATACCAAGAGAACAAACCAAATTTGGTGATAAAAGTAAATTGGTAAGTTGTTTAAAGTTAAATGCCTTATCATGAAAGTTTAATTTTGACTAGACGTCCCTTTAAGAATGCTTAGAAATCATTGTTACATCTTTATCTGGAATGCCTGACTCTTAGAGGAATAAAAGTTGGTGTATAATCTAACTTTTTTTGCTTGGTGGAAACTTCTAACCAACCAGGTATTTATCACCATTCATCTCATCAGAATTCTGAGTATCAAACACATCTTTTAAGACAACAGATATGGCATAACTGTGTACATATTCTGTAACTTTGATCAATTCTGTTGAAATCAATTATTATTATTTTATTTTTTTTCAAATAGAAAACTGATTATACCAACATATTACAATATTACAATTAAAACTGCACACAACAATCACTATGAGGAAGCAGATACTGTTAACAACAGTGCTACTCAATCACTAAATTTTGCTAGGATCCATTAAAACTATTGTAAAAGATCACACAGTAAAATATTTAGAAAAACAAACAAAAATACTTGAGTAGGTATAAGAAAGAAATGTTATCTATCTCTTTTGAAGGACTATTAAATACAGTAGAATTGCATAATCAACAAATACATAATAAAAAGACATTAACACTTACTTTTAATTTCAAATGAGCAGTAGATTTGTTTTCTGATTAAATTAAAAATTTCCTTTCATTTCCCACTCCCCTGTATCAAGTGACAGCCATCAGCCAATCACAGCTCATATACTTATACCAAGTAAATCAAGGACATTTAAAAATGGAAGTGGAAAGTTTTGGAAATTGCTTTCTCTTTCCCTGTCAAGAAAGTTTATTTTTGACTATTATGTTGCTTTGAGCATAAAGATGTCCATAGGCAAATGTATATTTGCATAACAACCAAGATTATTGAACAAACATATTATTTATACAAATTATATTTTTACATATTAGAAAAAAGTATAAATATTCTCCCTCAATCCAATGGAACTTAAAGGGACACTCAAATCAAAATAAACTTTTATAATTCAGAATGAGCATTCAGTTTAAAAGGGACCTAATACTCATATGCTAAATCCCTTGAAACTGATGCAGTATAACTGTAGAAAGCTGACAGGAAAACATCACCTGAGCATCTCTATGTAAAAAAGGAAGATATTTTACCTCACAATCTCCTCAGCTCAGCAGAGTAAGTTCTGTGTAAAAACTTATACTCAGCTGCTGCCCAGCTGCAGGTAAAAAAAATAAAAAAATAAAGAAATGAACAGCAGCCAATCATCATCAACAGTGCTGAGGTCATGAACTCTTTTAATGTGATCCCATGAGATTTCCCTTAACTCTCATGAGATATCATAGTAAACTTATTTAAACTGAATAGGGAAATAAGATGAGAGTGCACAAAGCTTGCTCCTTTGCCTGTCCCGGGACAGACATACTGATTTGCTGCATAGAAGCCCTTTACAATGGGATGTGGCTACTGAGGAATTTTTGAGGTAAAATATCTTTCTTTTTTACATAGAGATGTTCAGGTGATATTTTCTAGTCAGCTTTTTACAGCTATGCTGCATTACTTTCAAGGGTTTCAACATTTGGGTATCATGGCCCTTTAGGACACTTTCCAATTTACTTCCATTATCAAATTTTACAGTCTTTTTATATTCACACTTTCTGGGGAACAAGATCCTACTGAGCATGTGCACAAGCTCACAGGGTATACATATACTAGTCTGTGATTGGCTGATGTCTGTCACGCGATACAGGGGGCTGGAAAATGGGAGAAAAAATAAATTTGTCAGAAAAATATCTACTGATAATCTTAAATTCAGAGTAAGTGCTATTGCCTTATCTTTTTATTATGCACTTGTTAATAATGCCTTTCTACTGTATAATTCCTTTAAATATATGTTTCCCCCCTCATTATAATGCATATATTTTTTCTTCAGGGTAGTTACTAGTATTAAAGGGCCTGATGATCAAAAACACACAGGCATAGAGAGAAATATTTCAAAATCTTTAAGTGTTTTTTATGTGGTATATTGAAATGTGTGCTTCTCTATTACATCGACAACCTGCATAAGGAGATATCCAGATCTCAAGGTAAAATTTACCTTTAGAAGTAGTTCCCTGGCTATTGAGAATTATTTGAGGGACCTCACAATACTGACAAGACTCCTAAGATAATCACGCCAGAGCAGAGAGCTTTATATTATCAGGCCCAAAGTATTTACACAAGCTTTGAAGTGCTAAAATTACAATGAAATAGCTGGTTGCTTTTTGACAGGGATAACTATAATTTAGGAACACTTTATTCCTACTAAAAAGAATCACTGGATAATTTGAAAGCTAGGAGTAAATTCCAGAGATATGGAAATAGATTGGGTAAATATCTAGTCAAAGTATGTAAATCAAATTGAAATGATCAAAAAAGCGGATATTGTACATACAGATTCTAGGGACATAGAAAATATATTTTTGGATTATTTTAGAACACTATATAAAGGACAAGAAATACATTATTAAAAAAAAAAAGAATTTTGGAATAAAATATCCCTTCCTCAAATAAAACAAGATCACTTACAACTATTAAATAAGCCCATCACGCTAGATGAAGTACATCAAACTATAAAAAAGCTCAATTAAATAAAGCCCCTGGACCTGATCAACTGCTAGCTGAATTTTATTTCCCCCATGCTGCTTGATTTGGTAAAAAAAATTTTGTTAATGGGGTGAAAATGTCAGATAACTTTTTAAGTTCTTTAATTACTCTTGTATTTAAACCAGATAAAGACTCTTCAGATATTTAAGTTCTTTAATTACTCTTGTATTTAAACAAGATAAAGACTCTTCAGATATTTCTTAATACAGACAATCTCTCTATTAGAATCAGCCAATCGGAATTGAAGGGACGCCATTGAACCTTTATTCGTCGGGTAGTCGTCGGCCAGAAAGGATACTCCGCGTCGGATGTTTTGAAGATGGAGCCGCTCCGTGCCGGATGGATGAAGATAGAAGATGCCGTCTGGATGAAGACTTCTGCCCGTCTGGAGGACCTCTTCTGCCCGGCTTGGATGAAGACATCTGGCCGTCTGGAGGACCACTTCGCCCGGCTTCGTTGAGGACTTCGGCCCGGTTGGGTGAAGACTTCTCAAGGTAGGGTGATCTTGGAAAGAAAATACTGCAACATGTAGAACTCTTACAAGACTTTAGGATATCTAGTTTTGTAAGCTGATGATAGGTATGAATGGAAAATGCATTAAGATAAATGTGACAAATATTTGTTTTTGACAACTACTGAAATAAATAGTATAGCATCTAATATTTGGAATAAGCATTTATATATTCTGCATTATTTTGACATAAACAATCAACATTTAGGTTTCATCACTATGCTGTTATTTAATTACTAAATATTGGCTCTCCTGCAAAAATTTAAAGGGACATTAAATAGTAAATAAATGTGAGGTAGAATGATGCATTCAAAGAAAAAAATTAACTTGTTTATGTCAAAATAATGCAGAATATATAAATGCTTATTCCAAATATTAGATTCTATACTATTTATTTCAGTAGTTGTCAAAAACAAATATTTTTCACATTTATCTTTATGCATTTTCCATTCATACCTATCATCAGCTTACAAAACTAGATATCCTAAAGTTTTGTAAGAGTTCTACATGTTGCATTTTTTTCTTTCTAAGATCTGACATTTTATTTCAGCTATTAATGACCTGTGTCAAAATGTGCTGTTTTTGGTTGAAAAATCATAGTATAGGTTTTCAAGATTCAAACCATATGGCTGAATTAATTCCATAACATTTTAGTTCAAACATTTTTATTAAAGCTTGATTTAACAAACTGCACTTCCAAATGCAACACTTTTCCAATTATTATTATTATTATTAAAGAAAGATTAAACAAATTTTCTTTCATGATTCCGATTTTCTTCTCTTAAAGGGACATGAAACCCAAATTTTTTCTTTTATGATTTAGAAAGAGCATGCAATTTTAAACAACTTTCTAATTTACTTCTATTATCTAATTTGCTTTATTCTCTTTATATACTGAACTGAAAAGCATATCTAGATATACTCAGTAGCTGCTGATTGGTTGCTGTACATAGATGCCTCATATGATTGGCTCACCCATGTGCATTGCTATTTCTTCAACAAAGGATAGCTAAATAATGAAGCAAACTAGATAATAGAAGTAAATTGGAATGTTGTTTAAAATTGTATTCTCTACTTGAATCATGAAAGAATTTTTTTTGGGGTTTAGTGTCCCTTTAATATCCTTTGTAAACGGCACAACAATGCACTACTGTTGGACACATTGGGTAAGCCAGTGACTAGAGGCATATATGTACAGCCACCAATAAGTAGATATCTCACAGTAGTGCACTGCTGCTTCTGTGCCTAACTAGGTATGCTTTTTAACAAAGGATACCAGGAATAGCAAGGTATGCTTTTCAACAAAAGATACCAAGAAAATGTAGTAAATTAGATTATATAAGTAAATTGGAATGTTTTTAGATTTTTAGCAGAGTTGCTTAAACAGGAAGAAAACATATTTAATGAAAGTACAACTTGCAGCAGTGAACTTAGTTACATCTCACAATCATTGCAATATAGAGAAGAGAGAGGAAGTCAGCAAGGCAAGTACATCTTTCTCCTCCAGTACCATAGAGAGTACAGAGGATAGACTATAGAATATTAACAGCAACAGTATGTCCTCCAATCCATTCAGATTAGGCACTAGCAATTATTACTGGCACATGTCCTATCTGAATCATGAAAGTTTAATTTTGACTTTACTGTCACTTTAACCTAGCAGTGAGTATGGGGCCGATTTAACATTGTGCGAACAGGTTATGGAGCAGCAGTCTTTAGACCGCTGCTTCATAACTTGTGTTTTTGGCAAGCCTGAAGGCTTTTCCAGAAACACGGGGCATCAAGCTCCATACGGAGCTTGATAAATATGCCCCTATATGTCATGAGGTATATTCCAAATGGTTAGAAAACACTATATAAGATCATTTTCTTTTGATTTTCTTACCAGTGATATTCTATTATTTCTTACATTTAGACTGGGTAAATATGGGGAAATTACATGTAATAGATCTTATCACAGGGCTATCTATCTCTCTATCTATCTATCCATCTATCTATCTGTCTGCCATGTCTGTCTGACTGTCTGTCTATATCTATCCTCAAAATCATTATACAAAGCAGTATGTATAATATTACTATTGCTTAATACTGCGTTACTTTTGGGGGGACCTTAAAAACAATTTCCACCAAGGCCCTCTGTTGAGTAGGTCCACTAATCCAAAAGAGTAGTCAGGGAATCTGGGTCAGCAGATCAGGAATCAGAAGCAAAGTCAAGAAACATTTACCGGAGACTTCAAACATGCAACAAGGCTCACAAGAGTGAAACAACGGGCAAACTATAATGGCGTCAGCATCCATTTATAGATTAAAAGGCATAAAAAAAATTGAGTCATGGGAAAAAATGAATGATGCAGCATGAAAAAATGATGCAACATATACAGTACAAAGAAGCTGTGCAAAAAAAAAGCATGCAAAGGCAAGAGCAAGAGATGCATCACATGAACTTTTTTGCACTGAAAATTATTGGGACTTTTTTTCCAATGTTCAAAATTTGAATTTGTCTTAAATCTCAGTACATCATGAAGGGTCTCTATCCTCTCTATTTGCACACTTAGTAATGGCTTTTGTAGTATCTTTGGTCATCATAGACACAAGTGAAATGTGTTAACAAATGAGCCATCTATGCAAAGTTGTTTGTATTTAAGCCGTGCAAAATATAAATAAAGAAACAAATACATATATTCTCCTCATGGCTATTTTAATTCTCAAATGTATACATTTCCTGCTTTAACATAAGGCTTTTTATTAGTATGAAAAATGCCTCTGACACTGCACTTATGGAACCATATATACCAAGGCGGCTTATTTTTTTAATATTGACCCAAAATTCAAACATACTGCAATTAAATTAGACGCACAATAATTTCTAAACCTGATACAAACTTGACAGCAACATAACTTCACAAAGTAATATAGAATCCATAAATTCTAAAATCTCATGTCAAATTAATGTAGAAAATGGTAAATGTAAATGCTCCCCTCCCAACAACAAAAAACTGAATTTGGCTGCACATACAAAAGCATTAGTTAAAATATAACAGTTTTATAGCTTTATTTCACAAGACCTACTGCTCAGTGTCTCAAACCAGCCTGGAATAAATATAGTACAAGACTTAACTACATGCAAAATATCACAATGATTACTACTGTAGTTTTGTAATGTTTTCTAAATATCCTGCTACAGTTACTATACACTGAAGCAAATTTGACACATCTATATACTGATTTGTTCAAATTTTCAAGAAAAACCAGCCCAAGGGAAATTGTCAAATTCCAAACACTTTTTCTGAGCCATCCCAAAAGCTAAGCTTTTAAATAAACAACATTTAACATAGAATGATGGACTGAATGTGAACCATGTATATGTGCATGTGTGTGTAATTTAGAAATAATTCTGAATGAAAAAAAACACCTTTTAATGGGGAAAATAATTTATTAAGAGTTTTTGTGTTGATTGAAGTAAGGGTAGGTTGGCAGTAAAACATTTTACAGCTCTATCTGGAACCAGCAAAGGTAAAATCCTTATATGCTGATGTCATAATTACAGGTACCTTGTTACAACTATGATCAAGAATCCATTAATTTCACTTTACTACGCAGTGATGACACTGTGCCAAAATGAGGTGGGGTTAACTTTGTTCAAACTAGATTATTATGTGCGCTCAAACATGTACAAATATTTATGTACCTCACTGTGCAGTCATACAAGTCATCCAGATTATCCTGACATTTTACTTCAACTAGAGCATTCTACTCTAGGAGACATGTTAGCTATTTTTATTTATAACAATAAAACAACTGATTTATTATCCTGATTATACACACACACACACACATATATATATATAAGTATATATACTGTGTGTATATGTATATATATATATATATATATATATATATATACAGTTTATGTATATATATATATATATTTATATATATGTATGTATATATATATATACATACATACATACATACAGTATATATATTGCCTGCCACTAGTTGGAGATATAAATCATGATCTCCATTTTGAGCACAACTGATATAATCACAAGGCATGTTATGCCGTTCCAAAAGCTGATTTACTGTTACGCATTACTAAGCATTTAGTTTAATTATACCAAACACTACCTAAAACTTTGTTTATAAGCGGTGGCTTGACTGTATGCTATTCTTAATATATAATGGGGCTCTTTAAAAATAACATTTTTTTTTCCCATAAAATTAAACGGACGGTGTTCTGCGAAATTGTTTTTCTCTTTCCAATTACTTGTTATACCAGCAGCAGAGCATAAAATATATGAGAAGTTGCTTCTTTTAGTTTATTTTGTATAGGAAATAGCTGGTTTTGTTCTTTGAAACCACAAACTATTAAAATGTGTTGAGCTTGCAGGAAAATCAGATTTCCTTATTTTATTTCTATTTATACACATGCTTCTTTATATTACCTCTATCGGTATATCAAAGCCCTATATTTACATAGTCTTGCTTATCTCCCCTACCTCCCACTGGGAGTGCAATTCCTTCTGCTGGCTACGTCTACATAGCTTTTCTATATCTTTCAGTATAGGTGGGGATTCCACAGGCAAAATCAGTTATTTCAAAATACCAAAATAAAGTAAAAGAAGCTATTTGTAAACCATTTTATATAATCTAGCAGGAAAAATGTATTATTTGGATCAACACACCCATTATAAAAAGACAATACAATAGCAATTAGTGTAAACTTCAAGTGAGTAGTAGATATTTTTCTGACAAATTTCAAAGTTATGTCTATTTCCAATCCTCCTGTATCATGTGACAGCCAATCACAGATGCATATATGCATATTCTGTGAATTATTGCACATGTTCCGTAGGAGCTAGTGACTCAAAAAGTGTAAAAATTAAAAGACTATGCACATTTTGTTAATGGAAGTAAATTGGAAAGTTGTTTAAAATTGCATGCTCCGTCTATCTGAATCATGGAAGTTTAATTTTGACTTAAGTGTCCCTTTAAATCATAGTAAAAGAAACAATATGGGGTTGCAGAGCACTATTGGTTCCAAGCAGAAACCAAAGCTGAACCAATCAGCAGCACAGGACCAGCAGTGCTCTGCAAGTCCCGAGCGGTGCACACACACAAACATACACACACTCACTCTCTCTCTCTCTCTCTCTCTCTCTCTCTCTCTCTCTCTCTCTCTCTATATATATATATATATATATATATATACATATATATACATATAAAACACAAGTTTTCATGATCTATGTCAAGATCAAACATTTATGTGTAAATAAGCAGCATTTTGGTAGGAAGTATACTTGTCAAAACAAAATCAAATTAATATAAATTGAAAAATAAATGCCAAGGTATTATAGATCATGACCCAAATTACCTTTCCACATCAAAGGGAGCAGAAAAAGAGAAACTATCTTCCTCATAGAAAATACAATGAGTCACAAAAGTGATAATGTGCAAGATTAGATTGATGCAGTTTCCAATATCACTCCCCAAAATATTTGTAAATGATGTCATTATTGTATTTCTTTTTTTTTTTTAGTTGATTAATAATATGTAGGTATTTAAATGGATGTTTGAATTAAGCTGGGTTTATTTATTTAACAGGTTAAAATACATATGTAACTAATGTTGTATTTTCATAAAAGTCATTGCTTATTATTTGTTTATCAATTGAAATGCTAATCTTTTGATTGTGCTGAGCTCTTGATATTCTGCCTAATTTCAGTGGGAGTTACATAGCAAGACCATGAATCAACACAAGGAGATTGGGGGAATCTGGTGATTAACAAGCAGCGTTCTATCATGAAAGGGCCTGTTTGCACACATGTGAAGAAAGGGTTTTAGTTGCAAACATTTGGTTAATGATGACGGAGTGAACACCTGCTTGTGACTGGAGATGATGAGAAGAAGAAACCATTATTTATCCACTGTGACTGATTTCTTAACTTCAAAAAGTGCAGTGGTTTAGTCTTACATTACTGAGTCATGCCACAGACTTATTCAGTATCTTGGCATTAATGTTCAGTGAATCTTAACATTACTCATTGACATGAGCTGCATCTTAGAAAGTTGGTAGCTGTAGAAGCTGCTAATGCTCTGGAGTTGGCATTAAAATAACTTACAGCTTGTGACTGTAAAAATATATATGTCCAAGAATACTTTGGTTACAATAGATAAGATAGATATGTTAATAAGCTGATATGGTATTTCCAAATATGTCTACACTTTTTGAATAAAGAAATAGTAAACTTAAAAATGTATTACCCATAAAGGGCCAGATTACTAGTGAAGCAATAATAATTATGCGCAAGCGATAAGGGGTTTATCGGCGGTCTTTGCGCTTGTCAGGTTTACCGCTCGTATCAAAAGTTGAAAGTTAACGTGATTGCTTCAGCGCAATTGTGATTTATGCTAGAATGATTACCGCTTTCTCAGAGCTCTGGTTAACTGTTTCGCAAAACAAGAAGGGTCACAAAAAACATCAAAAATACATTACAAAGTACAGTTACACTCATAATAACACCATCTAATAAAAAGGATAAAAAATAAATATTGCACACAATAGTTATAAGGGCTCAAAGATATTAGGGGGGATATTTATAAAGCTGTCAACCGCAAATACACTGGAATTCCGCAGCGTAATTGTGGTGAGCTTGATTCAACCTAGTTATCAAAGCCTACAGACCGGCAAAAGTTGAAATCTGTGACGTAACATACGATCTGCCGGTCTCATTCCGACACAGATCGATGCTTACATCTTTACAGATGTTCTGAATACACATTCTGCACTATTTGACACTTTTTCAAAGTTATCAAATAGTTAACAGGTACGCTTGCGGCTATTCCGGCCCAGCGTACCTGCTTTTTAATTCGCCACCCTGGAGGCCGCGGATGCCGTAGGAATCAATGGGAGTCTATAAGCAGCGAAAGCTTATGTTCGATGCTGCCAGATATGCCATTGATTTATATGGTTGAAAACCAGTAACTTTTACACCTAACACCCTAACATAAGCCTCAAGTCTAAACACCCATAATCTGCCGCCCCGACATCGCCACAACCTAAATAAAGTTATTAACCCCTATCCCACCGCTCCCTGACCCTGCCGAAACTAAATAAATGTATTAACCCCTATCCCGCCACTCCCCGACCCCGCCACAACCTAAATAAAATATATTAACCTCTATTCCGCCACTCCTGGACGCTGACGCCACCTAAATAAACGTATTAACCCCTAAACCTCTGGCCTCCCACATCACTACCATTAACTAAACCTATTAACCCCTAAACCGCCAGTCCCTCACATCGCCATAAACTAAATTAAGCTATTAACTACTAAACCTAGCAACCCGCTAACTTTACATTAAAATTATATCTCTATCTTATAATAAATTAAAACTTACCTGTAGAATTAAAATAAACTATATTAAACTATTAATTAACCTACCCTAACTATTATACTAAAATTACATTAAACTAGCAATTAAATTAACTATATTACATATTAAAAAACCCTAACCCTACTCAAATTATTTAAATCTACTATTAAAAATTACTAAATTACTAAAAAACACTAAGTTACAAAAACAAACAAACACTAAGTTACAAAAAAAAAAACAACACAGTATCAAAAATAAAAACGAATTACACCTAATCTAATAGCCCTTTCAAAATAGTTTTAGAGTAGGGTCTGGGCAGGTAAAAGGGCTAAATGCCCTTTTAAGGGCAATGCCCATACAAATGCCCTTTTCAGGGCAATGGGAAACTTAGGTTTTTTAGATAGGCTTTTTATTTGGGGCGGATGGTTGTGTGGGTGGTGGGTTTTACTGTTGGGGGGTGTTTGTATTTTTATTTTACAGGGAAAAGAGCTGATTTCTTTGGGGCAATTCCCCACAAAAGGCCCTTTTAAGGGCCATTGGTAGTTTATTGTAGCCTAGGTTTTTTTTTTATTTTGGGGGGGGGGGGCTTTTTTATTTTGAGAGCTATTAGATTAGGTGTAATTCATTTTTATTTTTGATACTGTGGTTTGTTTGTTTTTGTAACTTAGTTTTTGTTTTCTTTAATAATTTAGTTATTTTTAATAGTAGATTTAAATAATTTGAGTAGGGTTAGGGTATTTTAATATGTAATATAGTTAATTTCATTTAATTAATTAATTAATTAATTATAATAGTTAGGGTAGGTTAATTAATAGTTTAATATAGTTTATTTTAATTCTAATGGTAAGTTTTAATTTATTATAAGATAGGGGAATTGTAATTTTAATGTAAAGTTAGCGGGTTGTTAGGTTTAGGGGTTAATAGCTTAATTTTGTTTATGGCGATGTGGGGGGCTGGCGATTTAGGGGTTAATACGTTTAGCTAGGGGTAGTGATGTGGGAGGCCAGAGGTTTAGGGGTTAATACATTTATTTAGCTGGCGGCGGGGTCCAGGAGCGGCGGAATAGAGGTTAATACATTTATTTAGTAGCGGCGGGGTCCGGGAGCAGTGGGATAGGGGTTAATAACTTTATTAAAGTTGCGGCGGGGTCCGGGAGCAGTGGAATAGGGGTTAATACATTTATTTAGTGGTGGCGGGTCCAGGAGTTGCGGAATAGGGGTTAATACATTTATTTAGTGGCGGCGGGTCCAGGAGCGGCGGAATAGAGGTTAATACATTTATTTAGTAGCGGCGGGGTCCGGGAGCAGTGGGATAGGGGTTAATAACTTTATTAAAGTTGCGGCGGGGTCCGGGAGCAGTGGAATAGGGGTTAATACATTTATTTAGTGGCAGCGGGTCCAGGAGTTGCGGAATAGAGGTTAATACATTTATTTAGTGGCGGCGGGGTCCGGGAGCAGTGGGATAGTGGTTAATAACTTTATTAAAGTTGCGGCGGGGTCCAGGAGCGGCGGGATAGGGGTTAAACATTTGAGTATAGTGGCGGCGTTTAGTGACAGGATATAAATTAAGTTGGGAAAAAGCCGAATAGCAGCAAGATCGATGACTGTTAGTTAACAACAGTCCGATGCTCATCTCCCCGTACTTGGTGTGTGGCTTTTTTTATAAATATGGAGATCGTATTCAGGTCTGTGGCTGCGATGTTAGGCGAGCGTATTGGTGCAGACGAATGCAGCATAGTGGAGGCTTTGATAAATATCCCTCTAGGTCTCAGGTGTTAGTAAAAAAAGACAGGCAAAGGGTTTAACATAGCGATACATACGTATACATGTGTAAATATGTATACGTATGCATTTATATATATATATGTGTGTACATACGTATTTATGTATTTATAGTGTATATATGTATTTACAGACATATATTTGTATATAAACACATAAATACATATGTACACATATATAGACTTATATTTAAGTGCATTAAAGCCTTTGCAGTTAAGTAGATGAAAACATGTAAAAGCATATTTATGCAACATTCATATTTAAGAAAGTGTTAAAATGTTCTGCACATAACAGAATATGTTCTATTTTTAAATAGATATTCATATATATCTGTATATATCTTTACCTATATATAATCATCTATATATATATATATATATATATATATATATATATATATATATATATATATATATATATATATATATATATATATATATATATATATATATATATATATAGGTATAAATATATATTGTACCAAAATACCATAAATAGAACATATTCTTCTATGTAAAGCAAAATGGAATGCAAAACATTCATATTTTCATGTCGGGGTAGCGTACTTGAGAATATGCAATCGAGTTTGCGTGCAACTTGATTGTTAGTTTTTTTCCACTTTTGTTTTTGCTCCATTGATGTCTATGGGGGAATACGTGAACGTGCACACGATATTCAAAGTTCGGCTTTTTGCGCTTGTTGGGTTAGCATGAGAGTGAAAACAGTTTACTTTCAACTCATAATACGAGCGCAACCCAATGTGCACAAAAAGCTTACTTCTAGGGTACTTAATTCTCAAGCGGGAGCGTTATTTAGTGCTCCACTTGTAATCTAGGCCAAAATATTTAATTATGCAGTATTAAAAAAAAATCGCAATGCACTTTCATGAAATATTTTGCCTGCCATTTCTGTAATTTATCAGAAAACTGTAGTTTTCATGCTCACCGGAGATGCTGGAGTGCATTCTGCAAAATGTAGAACACTGACATTACTACATGCTGGAAAGCGATTGGTTGATATGTGCAGGAGCTTGTTTATATTTGTCTCTAATTGGCCAACTAAGGGAAGTAAGATAAACACATTTCAGTAAAACATTTAAGGGGCACAACCCAGACACAATAAAGCTTTATTTTTCTAACAAAATTAAAGTGTAAATGCTTTTAAAACCTTTGTTTTGCATTCAGATCTTTCAGAAAAAATGAATAATTCCTGATGCATAAATAAAAATTACTTTAATGCCCTTTTAATTTAAATTATAAGGGACATTAGTGAATGTGGGAGGATAGCTTTGAGATGCACTTAAAGATTTTAAAAAAAGCTATACTCCTACAGTTGTACTATATTTACCTTTCATAAATACCATACAAATAGAGGTGAAAACCATGTAATAAAAAGCATATAATAATAATACTCATAATGATTATAATGCTATTATTAGTTGTCTCAAAAAATGTTCAAATAGACTTGGACAAGAGCAGGAAAAAAAACCCACAAACATTTAAAGGGACAGTCTACACCAGAATTTTTATTCTTTAAAAAGATAGATAATCCCTTTATTACCCATTTCCCAGTTTTGCATAACCAACACTGTAAACCTTCAAAAATAAAATAAACTATTTAAACAAACATATATTAAAATTATTTTTCCTAATTATATGTTATGTGTATTAAAGTTTTAATCTAATAAACTCAAAATACAAATTCCCTATTTTGCACTCCCTCCGTTTACCTAATTATGCAAAGCCATTCACAGATGGCTCTACATATAGCCCTCGGGAGCGCGCACCTCCATATTTAACCCCATGATTCCTTTCTTTTAGCAAGGCTGTCAGTAGGAGGAGTATTTGTCTCTGTCTCTATCGTAGTCACGTGATTGTTACTCTCGACGCGCGCGAGTGAGTAGTGTTTAGCAAGTGCACATTCATTTCTACACGCTTCACACTACGGAGACATGCGTGTATGTTTTAGTCCCAGTGCACATGTGACCAGGATCGTGCATTGTCCCTTAGCATATTCACTTAGCTAATTTGAATAATCAATCTCATAGGTCAATTGCTTTGAGCCATTTCAGTGACTTTCTGTAATTTATATGTAATGTACTTTATTTACACATGCAATGTATTATCTATGTACTTTGGTAACAGAATATTAGGTGTTAAAATACACGGTTTTATGACCCTTTAATATACGTTTTATCTCTATAATTACCTTGCATCTAAGCCTCTGCGGACTGTCCCCTTATTTCAGTTCTTTTGGCAGACTTCCATTTTAGCCAATCCTTGCTGACTCCTTGGTAACTCCACGTGCATGAGCACAATGTTATCTATATTGCACACATAATCTAACGCCCTCTAGTTTTGAAAAACTGTAAAAATGCATTCAGATAAGAGGCGGACTTCAAGGGATTCGAAATTAGCATATGAGCCTACCTAGGTTTAGCTTTCAACTAACAATACCAAGAGAACAAAGCAAAATTGATGATAAAAGCTTATTGGAAAGATGTTTAAAATGACATGCCCTATATGAATCATTAAAGTTTATTTTTGACTAGACTGTCCCCTTTAATTAAAATCAATTTATTGAACTAGCACTATTTTAAAACAAAGAATTGAAAAATAGGAGATGGAGAACATCATGTCAAATGAGTATGATTTTGGAAAAGGAACATTTCTAATCCATTATATTTTTTGTAAAAAATATTTTTACTATGTCACAACCTGATTGCACTGAAACATTAAGATAAGTGAAACGAATGTATAATCAATATTAACAGTAATCCAAAAAAATTCACACATAGTCAATAAGACATTTTTAAGATCTACATATGACGACTTAGGTTAATATGATGGTCTATGAAGGTAATTATTACCATTGATTACTACTTACTAATATTATTTAATCATTAATATTTGTCATACTGTTAAGACATACTACCAAGTATTTACTGATACAATGATATTTAATGATTTACTTGTGATTATGGAACTGGACTTCCATTTCTAGTACCCATCTTGCATCTAATAATATCCTTTAAATAACAGGACAAAGTTCACGTCCACAGCCTTGTATATGTAGAAAAACTTTTAATAAAGCAAACAGACAAGTAGCAGAACAGCAATGTTTTGGGCTCACATGCCCTTAATCATGCATGATTAAGGACATGTGAGCCCGAAACGTCGCTGTTCTGCTACTTGTCTGTTTGCTTTATTAAAAGTTTTTTTTACATATACAGTGCTGTGGACGTGAACTTTGTGCTATATATACTTTTGGATCTTTGCAGTGGCCCTGAGTCCAGCGTGCACTACCCAGGAGGGTCTATTCAGGTGCTGAGCTATGTTTGTTACTTGCTTTTACATAAAGGGAAGCACTAGTGTAAAAAAAAATTAAAATATTTTAAGCAAATTCCCTTTCTTCACCTAATATTTAAAGGGGCAGTAAACACTTAATTACACTATTTGTTTACAATTATTACAATACATTTTTGTTATGCTGCTATAGAATAACATATTGACCAAGTATAAACTTTTTTTTCAAACATATAAGCTTCTTGTTTGCTACAATTGTTTTCTAATAGGCCAACTCCACACACTATTTGCTTTATTTCGAGGAGCCAATCTGGGCTTGAGTCTGCAGACAGCAAGACTAGCCACAGCCATGGTGTTAGTATAGTTTTGTAGTTGTTATCAGTTAAAACCAATTAGGGAAAGATATGTAGAAAGGTTAGTCGTGAAAGTCAGCAGGCTGCATTTGAGGCTTTGAGAAGTTGAAAATCCTCAATTTTCAGAGCTAAATAAATAATGGAAGTATAATGCAAAGTTGTTTCTACACATATAAACACATGCATACATAACTACACATATATAGAGTTATATATATATATATATATATATATATATATATATATATATACAGTATGTGCATTTTAGCCCTTTATAGTTAAGTAGCTGAAAACATGAAAAAACATATTTATGCAATATTCATATTTAAAGTCTTGCACATGAATAGGATGTTATTCTAAATTCAGCTTTTTACACTCATCGGGTTAGTGTGTGAGCAAAAACAGTTTACTTTTAACTTGTAATACAAGCGCAACCCAATGCACGAAAAAAGCTTACTTCTAGCGCAGTTAAGCTCGAGTGGGACCGATTAATAACGCTCAATTTGTAATCTGCCCCAAAATCAGCTATTTTAATTGACAAAAATAAAGGTAAAGGAGATATGTGTAAACAATTTAATACACTCCAGCAAGAGAAATTAATTATCAGGAACACATTAAAGGGGAGAAGATTTTATGATACATTGTCCCTTTAAAAGGATTAAACTAAAACCTGTGCTAACCTGAGCAGAATGGATGACCCCTCATTTTGCTGAGGCAAGAAATAGCAATTTGTGCTGCTAACATGAAAAAATAATGGTAACTTTTTATACCTTTGTGTACTTTTTTAATCACAATAATTCAATTCATCATATCAATCACACAGAATGTAATTACTACTAATGACAGTGGTATTAATAAACAGCATTTAAGCAAGTTTTTTTCCTTACTTCATCTATAGGAATATTTCTAAGCGCATTACAAGAAGAAAATAGTTTTTTGTCAGACTTGAGGGGGCTTTTCCTTCTCCACCAATGGTATGTCAGGGAGTGAGCAATGAAGGAATCTTTTCCATAGCTTGAAACTTTATAATTGACGGAAGCATGCTTATTTCTAACAAAGCTGCCTGCTTGGTTGCTAACCTATGAATAAATGGTTTGGACTTTTGTCACTTAGTTAAAGGGACATTATGCACTCAATTTTTCTTTGCATAATTGTTTTGTAGATTATCTATTTATATAGCCCATCATTTTTTTTTTTTTAAATAAATGTATAGTTTTGCTTATTTTTAAATAACATTGTTCTGATTTTCAGACTCCTAACCAAGCCCCAAAGTTTTATGTGAATACTGTCAGCTACCTACTCCAGCTTGCTCCTGTTTGTGTGAAGGGTCTTTTC
This sequence comes from Bombina bombina, assembly GCF_027579735.1. Taxonomy (NCBI): domain Eukaryota; kingdom Metazoa; phylum Chordata; class Amphibia; order Anura; family Bombinatoridae; genus Bombina; species Bombina bombina. The sequence goes on from NC_069499.1 coordinate 420,104,653, forward strand.
ATATGTAAAAGAAGGGGGAGGGGGGAGTGTCTTATTTGCCACTTGCAGTGGGCTTTCCAGCTGCCTTTTCAACAGAGCCAAACTGACAGCTTCTAAGTAAGTTTTTAAACAGTTTTATACTGGATTTTTATATCAGTATCTGTGCATCTTATTCTTTATAGTAGTGTCTATTACATGCAGTTATATGAAAATGAGTGTATACTGTCCCTTTAAGCTTTCATGGAAAGGAGTTAAGTTTAAAAAAATATAACAAGAGCATAAGCAAAAATTAGTAAACTGTGAAGTGTTATTTTTATATTACTTTTTAAATGTACACGTTCAAAATATAAAAGCTTAATTCTGACTTTTGCGCCCCTTTACCATAGCTCTGTTTATCAGATTGCAAAAAAATGTGTTTGCTTTCCAGCGACATAAAAAGTATTGAGAACAACATTTTTAACCCCTTAGATGCCACCTTGCTAGACAGTGTTTTGCAGTCTGATTTGATGCAGAAGGGGTTAAAAACCTGTGGTGTAATGAATACTGCAAGCCACGTGCATTATCAAATCCATTTGAAGAAGTAAGAATAATAGAAAGAAAGAGGTTTGTTAACGGTAACTTCAGTCATTCTTACTAGACCACCATAGCCCTGACATAAGAAAACAGACTTTCTTTGAAATCATGTTTAGTGCGGGATAACACTGATAAGACCATAATGCTTTTTCATGTTGAGTTCTTTACATTTAAACCTATATCTTTGTTTTTGTATCTAGCAATCTACACAAATTTCACCAAACTGAAATATTTACATAAGGCGCTTAAGCTAAGGTTGTTTTAATTTTCAAGGAACTCTGGGAATATGACTCAACCAGTATAATGTAGATGCTGAAACGTGTAATGTTAGATCATGAAATAAATCCCACTAGTCACAGACTGTTCTGGAATGATAGAACAATGTTTTATGTTTCCGACTTCATGTTTGATCTTTATAAATTTGTACTTTCAATTGAATTTATTCTGCATGAGCTAACCCCTGTTCTTTTTTTTTTCCCTCTTAGTTGTCCTAAAAAAAAAAGTGTTACTATTTATTACTATTTTTCTTTACTATTATCAGAAAAAGCAATTGAAAATAATGTGATTTTTAAATCTTCATCACATTTCTTATTTGAGTTATCAGCATATTCACATTACTCACTAGGCATGATACAATAATACGTAACTTAAATATGTTGCCAACAAACATTCCGGACACCTCAGTCTATAGATTTCCCTTTGCTCACTTACCTTTAAAAAGATCAGCTCTGATATCACAGAAGGTTTAGCTGGTGAGTAGAGTCCATCCTTAAAGTCTGGATATGCTCCATAATCTTTTATAATTTACTCAAACAGATTGAAAGCATTTTAATTTTAAGAGTGGGGATAAAACCAGATTAATTTTAATTCACTTCTGAGTGATCTTCTTGATAAAGCACCTCATTTCCAAGCCTACTGGGATAAAGAACAAGTGAATCACAGGATACTTGGTTGATATACATAAAAGACCAAGTGTTAAGTTAAAATTAGATTGACAAGAAAATGTGCTAGCAAACCACTAGCTGACAAATGGCAAAGTTATGCCTGTGTATTACTTATTCCAGTGCAGCATGTGGCTCCCCCCACCTTTGTATAAGAAAAGTGTCAGACCAGGGAATGTGGAGTCGAACAGATGCAGACTAAAAAATGGGTTTTAAATATGAATCAAAATATTACCACATACTATATATGTATTGTTTAAGTCTAGTTTAAAATATATTGTACACATTTTTTTTAAACGTAATTTTAAATTATTTTAGTACAGTATGCAACAGTTTATAAATGCACACATCCTTGCATAAATTCATTTTAAAAATAATATTCTACGTTCAATGCAATAACATGATGAAATGAAGCCTCATTAAAACTGTATGGGCTAGATTATAAGTAGCGCGCAATTTACAAGTTCAAAGTAAACACATTCGCTCGAGCACAAACAAATTTAGCTTGTACACCAACTACAACATAAATGCATTAAAATAAAGTGTTACAGTCATATATGCACTATCTGAAAATTGATTTTAATAAAACATGTGTATGTGTATATATATATATATATATGTGTGTGTGTGTTTATAAATATGTGTATTTATGTATTTATATAGGTATATATAGCTATATACACACAAACTCATATATGTATATATATATATATATATATATATATATATATATATATATATATATATATATATATTTATATACACTTTGGAGCCCTTTCAACTCAAATACCTTAAAACTTAAAAAAAACAAAAACAAATTTAATCATATATATATATATATATATATATATATATATATATATATATATATATATATATATTTAAAAATAAAAAGAACATTTTCTTCTATGTAAAGAACATTGGAATGTAATATATGCATAACTACCTTTGGTTTAGGGCTGTTGGTCTAACTCGGATCAGCCAATCGGATTGAACTTCAATCTTATTGGCTGATTGAATCAGCCAATCAGATTTTTCCTACCTCAATTCCGATTGGCTGATAGAATCCTATCAGGCAATCGGAATTGAAGGGACGCCATCTTGGATGATGTCACTTAAAGGTACCGTCATTGTGTAAGAAGACTCCGGATTAAGAGGATGGCTCTGCGTCGGCTCCTTGGAAGATGGCTCCGCTCCACTCCGGATGGATGAAGATTGAAGACGCCGCCTGGATGAAGACTTCTACCGGATGAAGGACCTCTTCTGCGCACCTTGGATGAAGATTTCGGCCCGGTTGGGTGAAGACGACTCAAGGTAGGGAGATCTTCAGGGGGTTAGTGTTAGGTTTTTTTAAGGGGGTTTGGGTGGATTAGAGTAGGGGTATGTGGATGGTGGGTTTTAATGTGGGGGGGTTGTATTTTTTTTTTACAGGTAAAAGAGCTGATTACTTTGGGGCAATGCTCCGCAAAAAGCCCTTTTAAGGGTTGGTAAAAGAGCTGATTACTTTGTAATTTAGAATAGGGTAGGTCATTTTTTTTATTTTGGTGGGCTTTATTATTTTATTAGGGGGCTTAGATTAGGTGTAATTAGTTTAAACTTCTTGTAATTATTTTTTTATTTTTTTTATTTAGTGTTTGGTTTTTTTTGTACTATTGTTTAGCTTATTTAATTAAATTTAATTGTAGGTAATTGTAGTTAATTTATTTAATTAATTTAATGATAGTGTAGTGTTAGGTTTAATTGTAACTTAGGTTAGGATTTATTTTACAGGTAATTTTGTAATTATTTCAACTAGGTAGCTATTAAATAGTTATTAGATATTTAATAGCTATTGTACCTAGTTAAAATAAAAACAAAGTTGCCTGTAAAATAAATATAAATCCTAAAATAGATACAATGTATTTATTAGTTATATTGTAGCTATATTAGGGTTTATTTTATAGGTAAGTATTTAGTTTTAAATAGGATTAATTTATTTAATTATAGGAATATTATTTTGGTTTATTTAAATTATATTTATGTTAGGGGGGTGTTAGGGTTAGACTTAGGTTTAGGGGTTAATAACTTTATTATAGTAGCGGCGACGTTGTGGGCGGGAGATTAGGGGTTAATAATTGTAGGTAGGTGGCGGTGATGTTAGGGACGGCAGATTAGGGGTTAATACAATTTATTATAGTGTTTGCGAGGCGGGAGTGCGGCGGTTTAGGGGTTAATACATTTATTATAGTGGGGGCGATGTCCGGTCGGCAGATTAGGGGTTAATAATTGTAGTTAGGTAGCAGCAACGTTGGGGGGGGCAGATTAGGGGTTAATAATTATAATATAGGTGTCGGCAATGTTAGGGGCAGCAGATTAGGGGTTCATAGCTATAATGTAGGTGACGGTGGTGTCCGGTCGGCAGATTAGGGGTAAAAATTTTTATTAGAGGGTTTGCGATGTGGGGGGGCCTCGGTTTAGGGGTACATAGGTAGTTTATGGGTGTTAGTGTACTTTATAGCACAGTAGTTAAGAGCTTTATGTTCCGGCGTTAGCCCATAAAGCTCTTAACTACTGACTTTTTTTGGCGGTAGGAGTCTTGTCGGTATAGGCTCTACCGCTCACTTCTTCCAAGACTCCAAATACCAGCGTTAGGCAAATCCCATTGAAAAGATAGGATATGCAATTGACGTAAGGGGATCTGCGGTAGCCTGGAGTCACGGAAAGAAAGTGAGCGGTACACCTGCACCTGCCTGACTTTAAATACCAGCGGGTGGTAAAAAGCAGCGTTAGGACCCCTTAACGCTGCTTTTGACGGCTAACGCCAAACTCTAAATCTAGGCCTTAATTTGCACACAAAACATGGGAGTTTTTTTTTAAAGAATGCAAATAATTAGTAACTAGCCAATGGAAGAACACTCCATCATTACAAAATTGATACATTGTTTTAAATGATATTAGACCACGCTCAGTATTGGAATTTTAGTTGTACAGTTTTATATACAATAGAGAGGGACAGACAGACACCTTTTAATCTTAAAACAAGAATGTTATTATTATTATTTTTAATTTTGCTTGAATGCACACACAAATTGGAATCCTGGAGGGAACAAATTAATAAATAAATAAATGAATACAATACACAAAGCATAATAATATAAATGTCAACACATAACACTTTTTCTTTGATATATTAGTTGAGAGATGGGGATTAAGGGAGCCCAAGGAACTCAAATGTGGAAAGATGGCAAAAGAAAAGGAAAGACAATAATGAGAGGGTCTAAGGGAGAGCTATAACATCTGCTATACTTATTATTTGCTGTAAATATGATATCAAATTAAGACTACAAATTTGAAATATATATTGTCAGTGTTATCCTTTAGGTCTGAGGACAAATATATGTAAACAATAATGTATCAGCAGGTTTAATCATGTTTAGATATAGAGGGATATTTATCAAGCCGTCAACCGCAAATACGCTGGAATTCCACAGCGTAATTGTGGCGAGCCTGATTCGCCCCATTTATCAAAGCCTACAGATCGGCAAAAGTTGAAATTTGTGACGTAACATACGATCCGCCAGTCTCAGGCCGACACAGATCGATGCTTACGTCATTACAGATGTTCCGAATTCAAATTCGGCACTATCTGACAACTTTTGCAAGTTATCAAATATCTAACAGGTACGCTCGCCACTATTCCGGCCCAGCGTACCTGGTTTTCAATCTGCCATCCTGGAGGCCGCGGATGCCAAAGGAATCAATGGGAGTCTGAAAGCACCGAAAGCTTATGTTCGATGCTGCCAGATATCCTATTGATTTCTATGGTAGAAAACAAGTAACGTTTAAACCTAACACCCTAACATAAACCCCCGAGTCTAAACACCCCTAATCTGCCGCCCCGACATCGCCGCCACCTACATAATGTTATTAACCCCTATCCCGCCGCTCCTGGACCCCGCCACCACCTACATAATGTTATTAACCCCTATTCTGCCGCTACTGGCCCCTTCTGCAATTAAATAAATGTATTAACCCCTACAAAAAATAACAACTAAGTTACACAAGATAAAAAAGAAATGATCAAATATTTAAACTAATTACACCTAATCTAATAGCCCTATCAAAACAAAAAAGCCCCCCTAAAATAAAAAAATAAAACCTAGCCTACAATAAACTACCAATGGCCCTTAAAAGGAAACAAACAACGGTATTCAGCGCTCCCTAGTTGAAACAGTTAAAAGTCTCTGTCTGGCAATGAACAATGATTGCAATGAGAATGTTCAAATGAATGATGATTAAATGAAGTTTGATAATTCAAACAAATGATTATGGAGAAAAATGAATGATGGCAATGAAAATGAAAGTGTAAAAGCACAAAATGGTTGCACAGTACCGTATCAATCAGAGGTCCTGAAAGGTCAGTCAGTATCCCTGGAGCTCAGACCCTCAGGATTAACATATGTGCATTGACTCCTGTTAGAAAGGTAGACTTATCTCTCCTCTGTGTAGTACGGTATAATAAGCTCAGGTGTTTCTGGGAGGATTGCCTCAGCTTGACGGAGTGCCCACAAGTTTCTCTGGCGCCAGTCTCGGTCGTGGCTTCTCTTCCATCTATCTCCTAGTCCTGCTGGTAATCCGTTAGACTGAACGTCACAGAGCGGCTGGTTATACATTTTACTGAATGCATGAATTTTACCTATATCTTGTAAGTGTGATTTTAAATAAGCGCTTGATGTGCTAATTAAATCTCTTGCTCTTAGAAGGAATGCGCTGTGTTTATTTCTTTCAGCGGCCCTTAAAAGGGCCTTTTGCGGGGCATTGCCCCAAAGAAATCAGCTCTTTTACCTGTAAAAAATGCAAAACCCCCCAACAGTAAAACCCACCACCCACACAACCAACCCCCTCCAAATAAAAACCTATCTAAAAAACCTAAGCTCCCCATTGCCCTGAAAAGGGCATTTGTATGGGCATTGCCCTTAAAAGGGCATTTAACTCTTTTTCAGCCCAAAGTCCCTAACCTAAAATTAAAACCCACCCAATAAACCCTTTAAAAACCTAACACTAACCCCTGAAGATCCACTTACAGTTTTCGAAGACCGGACATCCATCCTCATCCAAGCGGCAGAAGTCCTCAGCGAAGCCAAAAGAAGTCTTCATCCAAGCGGGCTGAAGTCTTCCTCCAACTGGGCAGAAGTCTTCATCCAGACGGCATCTTCTTTCTTTATCCATCCGGTGCGGAGCGGCTCCATCTTCAAGACATCCGGCGCGAAGCTATTCCAATCAGCCAATAGAATGCGAGCTCAATCCTATTGGCTGATTGGATCAGCCAATAGAATGAAAGCTCAATCCTATTGGCTGACTGCAACAGCCAATAGGATTTTTCCACCTTAATTCCTATTGGCTGATAGAATTCTATCAGCCAATCGGAATGTAAGGGACGCCATCTTGGATGACGTAATTTAAAGGGAAACTTCATTCTGCAAGAGTCGTCGTAAGAAGAGGATGCTCCGCACTGGATGTCTTGAAGATGGAGCCGCTCCGTGCCGGATGGATGAAGATAGAAGATGCCGTCTGGATGAAGACTTCTGTCCGCTTGGATGAAGACTTCTGCCGGCTTCGCTGAGGACTTCTGCCGCTTGGATGAGGATGGATGTCCGGTCTTCGAAAACTGTAAGTGGATCTTTGGGGGTTAGTGTTAGGTTTTTTTAAGGGTTTATTGGGTGGGTTTTATTTTTAGCTTAGGGTTTGGGCTGAAAAAGAGCTAAATGCCCTTTTAAGGGCACTGCCCATACAAATGCCCTTTTCAGGGCAATGGGGAGCTTAGGTTTTTTAGATAGGTTTTTATTTGGGGGGTTTGGTTGTGTGGTTGGTGGGTTTTACTGTTGGGGTGTTTTTTTGTTTGTTTTCTTTTTACAGGTAAAAGAGCTAATTTCTTTGGGGCAATGCCCCGCAAAAGGCCCTTTAAAGGGCCATTGGTAGTTTATTGTAGGCTAGGGTTTTTTTTATTTTGGGGGGGCTTTTTTTATTTTGATAGGGCTATTAGATAAGGTGTAATTAGTTTAAATATTTGATAATTTCTTTTTTTATTTTGTATAACTGTGTGTTTTTTATTTTGTGTAACTTAGTTGTTATTTTTTGTAACAGTAATTATTAATAGTAGATTTAAATAACTTGAGTAGGGTTAGGTTTTTAAATATGTAATATAGTTAATTTAATTGTTAGTTTAATGTAATTTTAGTATAATAGTTAGGGTAGGTTAATTAATAGTTTAATATAATTTAATGTAATTGTAGTATAATAGTTAGGGTAGGTTAATTAGTAGTTTAATATAGTTTATTTTAATTCTAAAGGTAAGTTTACATTTATTATAAGATAGGGATGAGTTAATATTTAATGTAAAGTTAGCGGGTTGCTAGGTTTAGGGGTTAATAGCTTAATTTAGTTCATGGCGATGTGGGGGGCTGGCGGTTTAGGGGTTAATAGGTTTAGTAAGTGGTAGTGATGTGGGAGGCCAGGGGTTTAGGGGTTAATACATTTATTTAGTGGCGGAGTGGTCCAGGAGCGGGGGGATAGGGGTTAATAACTTTATTAGAGTTGCGGTGGGCTCTGGGAGCAGCGGGATGGGGGTTAATAACTTTATTAGAGTTGCAGAGTGCTCCGGGAGTGAAGGGATAGGGGTTAATACATTTATTAGAGTTGTGGTGGACTCCGGGAGCGGCGGGATAGGGGTTAATAACTTTATTAGAGTTGCAGAGGGCTCCGGGAGCGGAGGGATAGGGGTTAATACATTTATTAGAGTTGCGGTGGGCTCCGGGAGCGGTGGGATAGGGGTTAATAACTTTATTTCGTTGCGGCGGGGTCTGGGAGCAGCGGGATAGGGGTTAAACCTTTTAGTATAGTGGCGGTGTTTAGTGACAGGGTATAAATAAAGTTGGGAAAAAGCCGAATAGCAGCGAGATCGATGACTGTTAGTTAACAACAGTCCACTGCTCATCACCCCGTACTTGGTGCGCGTCTTTTTGATAGTTTTTTTTATAAATATGGAGAGCGTATTCAGGTCCGCCGCCGCGATGTTAGGCGAGCGTAGTTGACGGCTTGATAATTCAGCCTCATAATCTGAAAATCTGTTCAGATATAATCAAAATGTAGAATTTACCTTTAATTATTTATTTTATTAAAAATAGGCCAATGCAACCTTAAAATGTGTGAATAAAACATATTGCTTAACAGTGTTAATAAACATTTATTTAAAACAAAATTAAGATGTATTTTTTGTATGATGCAAACTAACATTTTTTTTAATGTTATGTATATTTACTAACACCAAACCTTGGAAGAGCTCACAAATGACCTGCTCCTCAGGATCTCCATTCACCTTTCTGGATGTTCTGGCTATTTATCAAGACTTGGGTAATGCAAGGGCCCTCTAAAAGGTCACCCCACTTTGTCGTGTTAGAAACAACAAGCCAAGATGACAACCGTGAACATCAGGGTGAAGTATTTTAGAGTTCTAATTGAATAGTCTAAATACCTGAATCTTGACTTACGTACGCCAGTGCTGCACTCAGTTATGGATCAGGTTATTGTACAGGGCATATAATATGTTGGCACAACTTCACTGGATCATAAATTTTAGATATAACTAACCAGTAGTGTTTGTGGGCGAACACATGGCGATGTTCGATCCGCCCCTATGTGTCATCATTGTGGAAACTTTGACCCTTTATGTCACAGCCGCCTGACACATTAGAGCCAATCAACATCAGACACTCCCTCACAGACACTCCCAGCTACTCGGAATCCGCCATTTTAGACTCATAACGACCTTGCTTTTTTAATGATAGGACGTGTTATGTTTTTGCTCCTGACATTAATAGGAAAAACATAGCTAGGCTAGTGTATTTACAGTCCAGAAGGACTCCACTCATCTCTGCTGCAAGCACAGCACCCCAAAAAGCCCTTTTTAGGGCTTTATTTTGTGCCGTTTTCTTTTTTTTTTCTTTTTTATTAGCATTTGCCTGGCTTTCAGCTGTGTGTTTAAGGCTCACAGCATATGCTGTGACTACTGCCACCACTGATATCTCCCTAACAACATTAGTTTAAATTTAACTAACCCAAAAATATAATTATTTTTCTAGTGCAATTTTTTTTCATTTTCTATCAGGCCAGTGTCACACAGCATATACTCTGGTTCATTGCTCTGTGCCAGCCAGCAGCCAGCAGTGTTAATATCCGTTTATAACATTATTTTTAATTTAAAAAAAAAACACAAAAAAATATTTTTCTAGTGTAATCTAATTACATTTACTATCATGCCTGTGTCTGTCAGGCTCACTCAGCATTAATATACCTCTTTTTTTCAGTCTTTTGGTTAATTGGTCTGTGCCAGGCAGCCACCCAGCACTCATATCTATTTTTCTTTCACCTTAATTTTAATATAAAAAAAAAAAAAGTTTAAATTTGTTTGCTAGTGTAATCAAATCTAATTTTCTATCCGGCCTGTGTGTTTTGCTGACATAGAGAGCCTACTGTGTTTACTTGCTGCCCTCCCTAGTCTATGAGCCACGACTCATATGTGTTTAACCTTTTTTTAATTTCCCCCCCCAAAAAAATAATTTCAATAATTTTTCTAGTGTAATCTAATAGTATTTTCTATCAGGCGTGTGTGTATCCGACATACATAGCCTACTGTTTTTAATAGCTGCCCTTCCAAGGCTATCAGCCACGACTCATATGTATGTGCTTAACCTTTTTCTTAATATTTCCAAAAAAAAGTCTTTAAATCATTATGCTAGTGTAATCTAATTGTATTTTCTATCAGGCCTGTGTCTAACTGTCTATCTGACTTACACAGCATACTGTTGTTATAATTGCTGCCCTACGTAGCAGCCAGCCAGTGTGACCACTCATAGAGTCATATGTGCATTGCACTTCTTAACATAATTTTAATATTAAAATCTAAAATTTTAAAATATTTTGCTAGTGTAATGTAACTTAATTTTCTATCAGTCCTGTGTTTTTGTCACTTACACAGCATACTGTGTTAAATTACTGCCCTACCTACCATCCACGACTCATATCTGCCAGCCTGTCTGCCAGGCCCAAGTAGCCAATTAGTGGCACCAATCACAATTCTTGTAACAGTAATAAAAAAATAAAAAAACATAATTTTTTGGACTGCAAATATTCAGTCTCCTAGGGCCATTGAATTTCATTTACCTCCTGCCTGCCACTGCCAGCCTTTTGTGCCAGGCCGTCTAGCCAACTATTTACACCAATCATAATTGTTGTCACAGTCAGACAGTATAGTTATTAATTTAAATAAAAAATTTTTTTAGTGATGATCTTAACCCTCAGTTTGCTCGTGCCTTTGAATTGCACTTTTCTACAGCCTTCCAAGCCTGTGTGCCAGGCCTACTTAAAAAATATTTACACCAATCATATTTGTTGTGACAGTATTCTAATAAATAAAAATTAAAATTTTTGGTAATAGTTGCTGTGATTTGAATCCTCAGTTTGCTGGTGCCATTGAATAGCACTTTCCTCCTGCCTTGCAGCCTGCTGTGAGCCAGGCCCACCTAGCCAATTGTTGTCAGCAATCATATTTCAGTTAACAGTATTGCAAAAATTGTCAATCATCACTGTTTAGACTGTCAGTAATCAGTCTCCTAGTTTCCTTGAATTGCATCTCCCTCCTGCCTGCCATCCTTTTGTGCCAGGCCGTCTTGCCAACTATTTACACCAATCCAAATTTTTTGTCACAGTATAGTTACTAATTACAATTAAAAAAATCTTTATTGTTGATGATCTTAACCCTCAGTTTGCTCGTGCCTTTGAATTTCACTTTTCTACAGCCTTCCAAGCCTGTGTGCCAGGCCTACTTAAAAAATATTTACACCAATCATATTTGTTGTGACAGTATTCTAATAATTAAAAATTAAAATTTTTGGTAATAGTTGCTGTGATTTGAATCGTCAGTTTGCTGGTGCCATTGAATAGCACTTTCCTCCTGCCTTGCAGCCTGCTGTGAGCCAGGCCCACCTAGCCAATTGTTGTCAGCAATCATATTTCTGTTAACAGTATTGCAAAAATTGTCAATCATCACTGTTTAGACTGTCAGTAATCAGTCTCCTAGTGTCCTTGAATTGCATCTCCCTCCTGCCTGCCATCCTTTTGTGTCAGGCCGTCTTGCCAACTATTTACACCAATCCAAATATTTTGTCACAGTATAGTTACTAATTACAATTAAAAAAATCTTTATTGTTGATGATCTTAACCCTCAGTTTGCTCGTGCCTTTGAATTGCACTTTTCTACAGCCTTCCAAGCCTGTGTGCCAGGCCTACTTAAAAAATATTTACACCAATCATATTTGTTGTGATAGTATTCTAATAATTAAATATTAAAAATTTTGGTAATAGTTGCTGTGATTTGAATCGTCAGTTTGCTGGTGCCATTGAATAGCACTTTCCTCCTGCCTTGCAGCCTGCTGTGAGCCAGGCCCACCTAGCCAATTGTTGTCAGCAATCATATTTCTGTTAACAGTATTGCAAAAATTGTCAATCATCACTGTTTAGACTGTCAGTAATCATTCTCCTAGTTTCCTTGAATTGCATCTCCCTCCTGCCTGCCATCCTTTTGTGCCAGGCCGTCTTGCCAACTATTTACACCAATCCAAATTTTTTGTCACAGTATAGTTACTAATTAAAATTAAAAAAATCTTGATTGTTGATGATCTTAATCCTCAGTTTGCTCGTGCTTTTGAATTTCACTTTTCTACAGCCTTCCAAGCCTGTGTGCCAGGCCTACTTAAAAAATATTTACACCAATCATATTTGTTGTGACAGTATTCTAATAATTAAAAATTAAAATTTTTGGTAATAGTTGCTGTGATTTGAATCCTCAGGCCTAGATTTGGAGTTCGGCGGTAAAAGGGCTGTTAACGCTCCGCGGGCTTTTTTCTGGCCGCACCATAAATTTAACTCTGGTATCGAGAGTTCAAACAAAGGCTGCGTTAGGCTCCAAAAAAGGAGCGTAGAGCATTTTTACCGCAAATGCAACTCTCGATACCAGAGTTGCTTACGGACGCGGCCGGCCTCAAAAACGTGCTCGTGCACGATTCCCCCATAGGAAACAATGGGGCTGTTTGAGCTGAAAAAAAACCTAACACCTGCAAAAAAGCAGCGTTCAGCTCCTAACGCAGCCCCATTGTTTCCTATGGGGAAACACTTCCTAAGTCTGCACCTAACACTCTAACATGTACCCCGAGTCTAAACACCCCTAACCTTACACTTATTAACCCCTAATCTGCCGCCCCCGCTATCGCTGACACCTGCATATTTTTTTTAACCCCTAATCTGCCGCTCCGTAAACCGCCGCAACCTACGTTCTCCCTATGTACCCCTTATCTGCTGCCCTAACACCGCCGACCACTATGTTATATTTATTAACCCCTAATCTGCCCCCCTCAACGTCGTCGACACCTGCCTACACTTATTAACCCCTAATCTGCCGAGCGGACCTGAGCGCTACTATAATAAAGTTATTAACCCCTAATCCGCCTCACTAACCCTATCATAAATAGTATTAACCCCTAATCTGCCCTCCCTAACATCGCCGACAGCTACCTTCAATTATTAACCCCTAATCTGCCGAGCGGACCTCACCGCTATTCTAATAAATGTATTAACCCCTAAAGCTAAGTCTAACCCTAACACTAACACCCCCCTAAGTTAAATATAATTTTTATCTAACGAAATAAATTAACTCTTATTAAATAAATTATTCCTATTTAAAGCTAAATACTTACCTGTAAAATAAATCCTAATATAGCTACAATATAAATTATAATTATATTATAGCTATTTTAGGATTAATATTTATTTTACAGGCAACTTTGTAATTATTTTAACCAGGTACAATAACTATTAAATAGTTAAGAACTATTTAATAGTTACCTAGTTAAAATAATAACAAATTTACCTGTAAAATAAATCCTAACCTAAGATATAATTAAACCTAACACTACCCTATCAATAAAATAATTAAATAAACTACCTACAATTACCTACAATTAACCTAACACTACACTATCAATAAATAAATTAAACACAATTGCTACAAATAAATACAATTAAATAAACTATCTAAAGTACAAAAAATAAAAAAGAACTAAGTTACAAAAAATAAAAAAATATTTACAAACATAAGAAAAATATTACAACAATTTTAAACTAATTACACCTACTCTAAGCCCCCTAATAAAATAACAAAGCCCCCCAAAATAAAAAATTCCCTACCCTATTCTAAATTAAAAAAGTTACAAGCTCTTTTACCTTACCAGCCCTGAACAGGGCCCTTTGCGGGGCATGCCCCAAGAATTTCAGCTCTTTTGCCTGTAAAAGAATAAATACAATACCCCCCCCCCCAACATTACAACCCACCACCCACATACCCCTAATCTAACCCAAACCCCCCTTAAATAAACCTAACACTAAGCCCCTGAAGATCTTCCTACCTTGTCTTCACCATCCAGGTATCACCGATCCGTCCTGGCTCCAACATCTTCATCCAACCCAAGCGGGGGTTGGCGATCCATAATCCGGTGCTCCAAAGTCTTCCTCCTATCCGGCAAGAAGAGGACATCCGGACCGGCAAACATCTTCTCCAAGCGGCATCTTCGATCTTCTTCCATCCGGAGCGATTGGATCAGCCAATCGGATTGAACTTGATTCTGATTGGCTGATTCCATCAGCCAATCAGAAAATTCCTACCTTAATTCCGATTGGCTGATAGAATCCTATCAGCCAATCGGAATTCGAGGGACGCCATCTTGGATGACGTCCCTTAAAGGAACCGTCATTCGTCGGGAGACAACGGAAGAAGAGGATGGATCCGCGTCGCCTGCTTCAAGATGGACCCGCTCCGCACCGGATGGAAGAAGATTGAAGATGCCGCTTGGAGAAGATGTTTGCCGGTCCGGATGTCCTCTTCTTGCCGGATAGGAGGAAGACTTTGGAGCCTCTTCTGGACCGGATTATGGATCGCCAACCCCCGCTTGGGTTGGATGAAGATCTTGGAGCCAGGACGGATCGGTGATACCTGGATGGTGAAGACAAGGTAGGAAGATCTTCAGGGGCTTAGTGTTAGGTTTATTTAAGGGGGGTTTGGGTTAGATTAGGGGTATGTGGGTGGTGGGTTGTAATGTTGGGGGGGGGGTATTGTATTTATTCTTTTACAGGCAAAAGAGCTGAAATTCTTGGGGCATGCCCCGCAAAGGGCCCTGTTCAGGGCTGGTAAGGTAAAAGAGCTTGTAACTTTTTTAATTTAGAATAGGGTAGGGAATTTTTTATTTTGGGGGGCTTTGTTATTTTATTAGGGGGCTTAGAGTAGGTGTAATTAGTTTAAAATTGTTGTAATATTTTTCTTATGTTTGTAAATATTTTTTTATTTTCTGTAACTTAGTTCTTTTTTATTTTTTGTACTTTAGCTAGTTTATTTAATTGTATTTATTTGTAGGAATTGTGTTTAATTAATTTATTGATAGTGTAGTGTTAGGTTAATTGTAGGTAATTGTAGGTAGTTTATTTAATTATTTTATTGATAGGGTAGTGTTAGGTTTAATTATAACTTAGGTTAGGATTTATTTTACAGGTAAATTTGTTATTATTTTAACTAGGTAACTATTAAATAGTTCTTAACTATTTAATAGCTATTTTACCTGGTTAAAATAATAACAAAGTTGCCTGTAAAATAAATATTAATCCTAAAATAGCTATAATATAATTATAATTTATATTGTAGCTATATTAGGATTTATTTTACAGGTAAGTATTTAGCTTTAAATAGGAATAATTTATTTAATAAGAGTTAATTTATTTCGTTAGATAAAAATTATATTTAACTTAGGGGGGTGTTAGTGTTAGGGTTAGACTTAGCTTTAGGGGTTAATACATTTATTAGAATAGCGGTGAGCTCCGGTCGGCAGATTAGGGGTTAATAATTGAAGTTAGGTGTCGGCGATGTTAGGGAGGGCAGATTAGGGGTTAATACTATTTATGATAGGGTTAGTGAGGCGGATTAGGGGTTAATACATTTATTATAGTAGCGCTCAGGTCCGCTCGGCAGATTAGGGGTTAATAAGTGTAGGCAGGTGTCGGCGACGTTGAGGGGGGCAGATTAGGGGTTAATAAATATAATATAGGGGTCGGCGATGTTAGGGCAGCAGATTAGGGGTACATAGGGATAACGTAGGTGGCGGCGATTTGCGGTCGGAAGATTAGGGGTTAATTATTTTAAGTAGCTGGCGGCGACGTTGTGGGGGGCAAGTTAGGGGTTAATAAATGTAATACAGGGGTCGGCGGGGTTAGGGGCAGCAGATTAGGGGTACATAAGTATAACGTAGGTGGCGGTCGGCAGATTAGGGGTTAAACATTTTAATCGAGTGGCGGCGGTGTGGGGGGAGCTCGGTTTAGGGGTACATAGGTAGTTTATGGGTGTTAGTGTACTTTAGGGTACAGTAGTTAAGAGCTTTATAAACCGGCGTTAGCCAGAAAGCTCTTAACTCCTGCTATTTTCAGGCGGCTGGAATTTTGTCGTTAGAGCTCTAACGCTCACTTCAGAAACGACTCTAAATACCAGCGTTAGAAAGATCCCATTGAAAATATAGGCTACGCAAATGGCGTAGGGGGATCTGCGGTATGGAAAAGTCGCGGCTGAAAAGTGAGCGTTAGACCCTTTAATCACTGACTCCAAATACCAGCGGGCGGCCAAAACCAGCGTTAGGAGCCTCTAACGCTGGTTTTGACGGCTACCGCCGAACTCCAAATCTAGGCCTCAGTTTGCTGGTGCCATTAAATAGCACTTTCCTCCTGCCTTGCAGCCTGCTGTGAGCCAGGCCCACCTAGCCAATTGTTGTCAGCAATCATATTTCTGTTAACAGTATTGCAAAAATTGTCAATCATCACTGTTTAGACTGTCAGTAATCAGTCTCCTAGTGTCCTTGCATTGCATCTCCCTCCTGCCTGCCATCCTTTTGTGCCAGGCCGTCTTGCCAACTATTTACACCAATCCAATTTTTTTGTCACAGTATAGTTACTAATTACAATTAAAAAAATCTTTATTGTTGATGATCTTAACCCTCAGTTTGCTCGTGCCTTTGAATTTCACTTTTCTACAGCCTTCCAAGCCTGTGTGCCAGGCCTACTTAAAAAAATATTTACACCAATCATATTTGTTGTGACAGTATTCTAATAATTAAAAATTAAAATTTTTGGTAATAGTTGCTGTGATTTGAATCGTCAGTTTGCTGGTGCCATTGAATAGCACTTTCCTCCTGCCTTGCAGCCTGCTGTCAGCCAGGCCCACCTAGCTAATTGTTGTCAGCAATCATATTTCTGTTAACAGTATTGCAAAAATTGTCAATCATCACTGCTTAGACTGTCAGTAATCAGTCTCCTAGTGTCCTTGAATTGCATCTCCCTCCTGCCTGCCATCCTTTTGTGCCAGGCCGTCTTGCCAACTATTTACACCAATCCAAATTTTTTGTCACAGTATAGTTACTAATTACAATTAAAAAATCTTTATTGTTGATGATCTTAACCCTCAGTTTGCTCGTGCTTTTGAATTTCACTTTTCTACAGCCTTCCAAGCCTGTGTGCCAGGCCTACTTAAAAAATATTTACACCAATCATATTTGTTGTGACAGTATTCTAATAATTAAAAATTAAAAATTTTGGTAATAGTTGCTGTGATTTGAATAGTCAGTTTGCTGGTGCCATTGAATAGCACTTTCCTCCTGCCTTGCAGCCTGCTGTGAGCCAGGCCCACCTAGCCAATTGTTGTCAGCAATCATATTTCTGTTAACAGTATTGCAAAAATTGTCAATCATCACTGTTTAGACTGTCAGTAATCATTCTCCTAGTTTCCTTGAATTGCATCTCCCTCCTGCCTGCCATCCTTTTGTGCCAGGCCGTCTTGCCAACTATTTACACCAATCCAAATTTTTTGTCACAGTATAGTTACTAATTAAAATTAAAAAAATCTTGATTGTTGATGATCTTAATCCTCAGTTTGCTCGTGCTTTTGAATTTCACTTTTCTACAGCCTTCCAAGCCTGTGTGCCAGGCCTACTTAAAAAATATTTACACCAATCATATTTGTTGTGACAGTATTCTAATAATTAATGCTTCAAGAAGTTCATTTTTTGTGGTGATAGATAGTACTGAATTAAATAAACTTTGGTTTCCTACCATACTCAAGACAATCTTGTATTTCAAAATTCGTACTTGCTGTGGGAAACAGTGGCCTGTCCATACCAGGAAGATGATTTAGACAGAAGTAACGAGCTCTGCTTGCAGGTGACACATGTTTATCGTCAATCATCAAAGGGGTTGCGTGCAGAATATGGCTGATGGCCCCTTATTCACATGTTTGTCCAGAGCCACAACATTTGCAAACAGCCAGAAGAAAGGTCGTTTCTCACCAGCCTTAAGTTGAGCTTCATTTACCAAATGCTGATATTAAAAAAATAGACAAACAGTGCCTTAAATAACACATTTGTGATATGGATTCACCAGAGCAAGGTCATTGCAAGTACTAAGTTCCCACGATAACAAAATTAAAATGCCACAACTATGCAATCTTCACCTTCAGATTATTATTGTCACACTCCATTGTACTCCTATGCCCAGCTCCCTGCTCTTGTTTTTGTTGAGGGTCCTGGAGCCTCTGCTGAAAAGGCCTATGGATAATAAAGTGTACTGGGTGTCTGTTCAATGTTTTTTTTTATTTTCCGGGTGCAAGTAATTATCTCAGTGTTTCTAAAATCAATGCCTTTCCTGTAATCTATAATTCAAAAAGATTGACATATGTCCTCTTTCATGCTGTTGTTTCAGTTGCGGCTCCGGGACCCTCGTATTAACAAGGCCTGAGGATAAATAAGTGTAACCGGTGTCTAATGAATGTTTTTTTATATTACACGGGTCATATACATGATCTGTGGGTTTCTAAAATCAATGCCTTTCCTGTAATCTTTTATTCAAAAGTATGACATATCTCCTCTTTCATGCTGTTGTTTCGGTTGAGGCTCCGGGACCATCGTATTAAAAAGGCCTGAGCATAAATAAGTGTCACGGGTGTGTAATCAATTTTTTTTTCTAATTTCACGGTTGCAAATAATGATCTGTGGGTTTCTAAAATCAATGCCTTTCCTGTAATCTTTTATTCAAAAGGATGACATATCTCCTCTTTCATGCTGTTGTTTCGGTTGATGCTCCGGGACCCTCGTATTAAAAAGGCCTGAGCATAAATAAGTGTCACGACTGTGTAATCAATGTTTTTTTCTAATTTCACGGTTGCAAATAATGATCTGTGGGTTTCTAAAATCAATGCCTTTCCTGTAATCTTTTATTCAAAAGGATGACATATCTCCTCTTTCATGCTGTTGTTTCGGTTGATGCTCCGGGACCCTCGTATTAAAAAGGCCTGAGCATAAATAAGTGTCACGGGTGTGTAATCAATTTTTTTTTCTAAATTCACGGTTGCAAATAATGATCTGTGGGTTTCTAAAATCAATGCCTTTCCTGTAATCTTTTATTCAAAAGGATGACATATCTCCTCTTTCATGCTGTTGTTTCGGTTGAGGCTCCGGGACCCTCGTATTAAAAAGGCCTGAGCATAAATAAGTGTCACGGCTGTGTAATCAATGTTTTTTTCTAATTTCACGGTTGCAAATAATGATCTGTGGGTTTCTAAAATCAATGCCTTTCCTGTAATATTTTATTCAAAAGGATGACATATCTCCTCTTTCATGCTGTTGTTTCGGTTGAGGCTCCGGGACCCTCGTATTAAAAAGGCCTGAGCATAAATAAGTGTGACGGGTGTGTAATCAATTTTTTTTTCTAAATTCACGGTTGCAAATAATGATCTGTGGGTTTCTAAAATCAATGCCTTTACTGTAATCTTTTATTCAAAAGGATGACAGTACTACCAAAATACAGCCAATGAAGGGCCTTAGGAAGACTGAGCCAAGGTTGGATTGTAGTATTTGGTTAGGCTAATCATGATGGCCATGTAGACCACCACCACCGAGAGTCCTGGAAGTAACAGGGATGATGAGATGAAAGAGCTAAGAATAGTAGAACTTGAAACAACAGAGTTAGCCATGGGTGTTAGTGCAAAACCGCTTGGCTTTTTTTTGGCTTTGGGTGTGGCTATTCATGCAGGCCATATAGAGCTGACAACATTCGGTGTCGTATCAGCTATTAAACTAATAAGAACAGTACTACCAAAATACAGCCAATGAAGGGCCTTAGGAAGACTGGGCCAAGGTTGGATTGTAGTATTTGGTTAGGCTAATCATGATGGCCATGTAGACCACCACCACCGAGAGTCCTGGAAGTAACAGGAATGATGAGATGAAAGAGCTAAGAATAGTAGAACTTGAAACAACAGAGTTAGCCATGGGTGTTAGTGCAAAACCGCTTGGGTTTTTTTTGGCTTTGGGTGCGGCTATTCATGCAGGCCATATAGAGCTGACAACATTCGGTGTCGTATCAGCTATTAAACTAATAAGAACAGTACTACCAAAATACAGCCAATGAAGGGCCTTAGGAAGACTGGGCCAAGGTTGGATTGTAGTATTTGGTTAGGCTAATCATGATAGCCATGTAGACCACCACCAACGAGAGTCCTGGAAGTAACAGGGATGATGAGATGAAAGAGCTAAGAATAGTAGAACTTGAAACAACAGAGTTAGCCATGGGTGTTAGTGCAAAACCGCTTGGCTTTTTTTTGGCTTTGGGTGCGGCTATTCATGCAGGCCATATAGAGCTGACAACATTCGGTGTCGTATCAGCTATTAAACTAATAAGAACAGTACTACCAAAATACAGCCAATGAAGGGCCTTAGGAAGACTGGGCCAAGGTTGGATTGTAGTATTTGGTTAGGCTAATCATGATGGCCATGTAGACCACCACCACCGAGAGTCCTGGAAGTAACAGGGATGATGAGATGAAAGAGCTAAGAATAGTAGAACTTGAAACAACAGAGTTAGCCATGGGTGTTAGTGCAAAACCGCTTGGGTTTTTTTTGGCTTTGGGTGCGGCTATTCATGCAGGCCATATAGAGCTGACAACATTCAGTGTCGTATCAGCTATTAAACTAATAAGAACAGTACTACCAAAATACAGCCAATGAAGGGCCTTAGGAAGACTGGGCCAAGGTTGGATTGTAGTATTTGGTTAGGCTAACCATGATGGCCATGTAGACCACCACCACCGAGAGTCCTGGAAGTAACAGGGATGATGAGATGAAAGAGCTAAGAATAGTAGAACTTGAAACAACAGAGTTAGCCATGGGTGTTAGTGCAAAACCGCTTGGCTTTTTTTTGGCTTTGGGTGCGGCTATTCATGCAGGCCATATAGAGCTGACAACATTCGTTGTCGTATCAGCTATTAAACTAATAAGAACAGTACTACCAAAATACAGCCAATGAAGGGCTTTAGGAAGACTGAGCCAAGGTTGGATTGTAGTATTTATTTAGGCTAATCATGATGGCCATGTAGACCACCATGTAGTAATAAGAACAGTACTACCAAAATACAGCCAATGAAGGGCCTTAGGAAGACTGAGCCAAGGTTGGATTGTAGTATTTGGTTAGGCTAATCATGATGGCCATGTAGACCACCACCACCGAGAGTCCTGGAAGTAACAGGGATGATGAGATGAAAGTGCTAAGAATAGTACTACTTGAAACAACAGAGTTAGCCATGGGTGTTAATCCAAGACCGCTTGGATTTATTTTTGTATTGGGTGCAGCTAATCATGCAGGCCATATAGAGCTGACAACATTCGGTGTTGTATCAGCTATAAAAATAATAAGAACTGTACTATCAAAATACAGACAATGAAGGGCCTATGAAGACTGAGCAAAGGTTGGATTGTAGTATTTTGTTCGGCTAATCATGATGGCCATGTAGACCGCCCGTAACAGGGATGAAAGTGCTAAGAATAGTACTAATTGAAACAACAGAGTTAGCCATGGGTGTTAGTCTAAGACCACTCAGCTTTTTTTTGGGTTTGGGTGCAGCTAATCATGAAGGACAGATAGACCTGCCACCATTTGGTGTTGTAACAGGTATGAAAATGCAAAGAACAGTACTACATAACACAACCTACTTACCATGGGTCCCAGAACATATGTTTGGTTGTTATATTTTGTAAGGGTAATCATGCAGGCCATATAGACCTCCACCGATAGGGTGAGTATGAGTAACTATTAAAATGTGAAGGACATTACTAATTAACACAACATAGTTACCATGGGTCGCAGACCAAGAGCAGATGTCTTATTATTATATTTTGTATGGGTAATCATCCAGGCCGTATAGACCTCACCAAATAGGGGGAGTTACAGAGATTAAAGTGCTAAGAATGGTAGTACTTAAAACACAACCTTGTTAAAATAGGTAGCAGACCACATGTCTTATTATTATAATTTTTCAGGGTAATCTGGCAGGCCATATAGAACTCCCCCGATAGGGGGGGGGAACAGGGATTAAAGTGCTAAGAAAAGTACTAATTGACACAAGCTAGTTGGGTCCAAGAACGCATGTTTGATTATTAGAATTTATTAGGGTAATTATATATCTAACAAATCTATCTATTTCTCTTCTATCGATTCTATCTAACTATCAATCTATGTATATCTATCTATCCTATCTATCACTATCAATCTATCTTCTGTCCGGGATGTTTTGAGACAGCCACTTTGGGAATGTTAGTTGATTTAGACCCATTATGGCTTAAAAGCAGACTCTGCATCAACTATGTAATTTTCCATGGGAGTTTTGCCAGGGATCCCCCTCCAGCATGCAACAGTCCAGGTGTTAGTACCCTTGAAACAACTTTTCCATCACTATTGTGGCCAGAAAGAGTCCTTGTAGGTTTTAAAGTTCGCCTGCCTATTGAATTCAATGGCGGTTCGCGCGTTCGCGAACAATACCGGAAGTTCGAGTCCGCGGTTTGCGAACCGAAAATTTTAGGTTTGCGACATCACTACTAACCAGGTTCTGCAACTACAGACCATGTGACCTGTGGGAAAAGGGATACAATTCTAAAGGGGTGCACATAAAATATCACTCAAATAACAAAACATGGGCGATACTTTCATTCCAATAAATTAAATCATTTTGAATATGATAGCATTTATCTATAAACCAAGTAGGATGAAACAAGAAAAACAAAAGAACAAAAGTAGATGTGTCACTTTACATTGCACTACATATAAAAATAGTGCATAGAAGAGTATTTATTTTTAAAATAATACTTGAAAATTGAATTTAAAAATATCTGTAGAGAGCTGATTTAGACCCTTCTGACAGTGATAGACATACATCATGTAAAAGCCATTTTAAGGGCACAGTATCTTTTATATATATATATATTGTTTAGAATAAAGAAGGGGCACCAGCGCTATAAACTATAACACGTTCTGTTATTCTATGGTGGTATTAGGTAAATAATAGTCACAGTGGTGTGTATGCGTGCTGCCTATGATACAGTGTACCCTTGTCACTGTTGTAAATGTAGAAGGAAAAAGAGGAAATCAAGGGGCGCACAGCTAGACACTATTGTTATATAACTGATGGTAACAATTCATATGGTTAACATTTATAGATAGAAGTAAAAAAGTGTGTCCATTATATATTTCGAAGGAAAGTTATTTTCTTTGCTTTCGGTATTTCAACACTTCTTTGTCTAGGGTAAGTTAAATGTGCTTACCAGAAGTTACCTCAATCCTATGAGGTAAGATGTCAGCTCACTGGGTTTTAGAGATGTTTCTTAGGCTCTCGTCAAGTAGGTTTCCTGTGTTCTTTAATGAAGAAATCTTTGTGCCAATGGGAAACTTGGACTCTCTGTATCCTAATGTCTTCCTGGCAGAGGTACCTTGATCTTAATGGTAATCCTGGACTCTCTTGAGTTGGTTACATTTGCCTGGTATCGTTTATTGAAAAATAATGGAAATTCTTGGACTCTCTCCTTCCTCCTGGTGGTGAGGATCTTACTTGTCTCAGGTCATCACAGGGGTTGTAGTACGTGCATTCTAGTAGATATACTACATAGGTACTTTTGCAATTAATTAAAGTTTTAATTTGACAATTTTTTGGGGGGAATGCTTTTGAATGTACAATTTTTGTTGTTTTTTTTCCTTCATATGAATGTTCACAACTTTTGCAATTGGCCCTATTGCACTTGAAGAAGCCCTTTGCGTTTGATGATAGCCAATTTGTTTTATTTGTAGTATCTTTTAGTCTACTGGGTGCCAGTATTTGTTTCAGACATCTGTTCTTTCTGAACGTGATCTTTGGTGCAGAGCCTATGCTATTTTTTAGGAATTTGTCTTGTTCCAATATTGGCCAGTATTTTTTAAGAATTTTCTTAATTTCTGGGGCTGCTTCATTGTAAGTAGTGACCATTCCTATTTTTTTGGTACTGGTATTTGGTTTTTCTTTATCTTTTTTTGTAGAAAGTAATTGGTTTCTATCCAGTTTTTGTACTTTTTTAAAAGAATTGTCTATTAATTTTTTTGGGTAATTTTTCTGTATTAGTTTTTCTTTAAGCAATTCAGCTTCTTTGTTAAAATCACTGTCTTTCATGCAGTTTCTTTTTAGGCGCTGGAATTGCCCGTATGGGATGTTGTGGATCCAAGGTTTATAGTGTCCACTATCTGCTTTCAGATACCCATTACAATCAGTACTCTTCCAAGCTTGGTGTAGATATTTGTGTTCTCATTGAACAGGATCAAATCTAAAAATTCAATTGAATTTTGTTCAATTTTTGAGGTGAACTGTAGATTGAATGAATTATTGTTAATGTATTGTAAGAAGCTGGTGGCAGTGGGTGTGTCTCCTTCCCATATTAGTATGATGTCGTCAATATATCTAC
Organism: Bombina bombina; assembly: GCF_027579735.1. Classification (NCBI taxonomy): domain Eukaryota; kingdom Metazoa; phylum Chordata; class Amphibia; order Anura; family Bombinatoridae; genus Bombina; species Bombina bombina. The sequence continues at coordinate 420,129,071 of NC_069499.1, forward strand.
CCCACCAGATGATGTTTTTTTTTTTTAAAGGGTTATTTTGATGAATATAGGTGTCCTCCCATAGACCCATGTATAAGTTAGCATAACTTGGTGCCATGGTGGTACCCATAGCTGTTCCACTAATTTGCAAATAGTAGGAGTCATTGAATTCAAAATAGTTTTTTTCTAAAACAAATCTGATACATTCAGTAATGAAATTTTGATGTTCAGTGGATAGGTCAGTGCTGTTTAGAATCTGTTTCATTGCAGAAATCCCCTTTTCATGGGGTATACTGGTGTAAAGGGAAGACACATCCAATGTCATCCATTGGTATGTGTCTTTCCATTTAATATTGGAAATTTTGGCTATAGTGTCTGTTGAATCCCTTAGATAGGATTTTAGATGTGGTACTAATGGTTTTAGGAAAAAATCTGCGTATTCAGAGATCCTGGCTGTAAGTTAATCTATTCCAGAGACAATTAGCCGTCCGGGTTATCTTGGCTCTTGTGGATTTTAGGTAAGTGATAAAAGATTGCTTTTTTTGGAAATTCGTGTGTTAAATATTTATGTTCATTTTTATTTAATAGATTCAGATAATTGGCTGTATCTATCATAGAATTATATTGTTTTTGGAATACAGTGGTTGGATCACCTTTTAGTTTTTTGTATGTCTCTGGGTCATTTAACAATCTATTGGCCTCTGTGAGATAGTCCGTTTTATTTTGTATGACTAATCCACCTCCCTTGTCTGCTTCCCTGAGAACAATGTCTTTCATTTCTTTTCGTGCTTTTTTAAATGATCTTTTTTAATAGAATAGTTTTCACAAAGAGATTGTAAGTCTCTTTGTACTAACTCACTAAAGGTTGGAATGGCGTTACCTTTTGACTGTGTCGGGAAAAATATAGAGGAAGGTTTAAGGTTAGAATGTTTGTTAACCTGGGTATGTGATGGAGTTTCATTATTGTTGTATAGTTCCTCTAAGGTATTCAATACTTCAAGATCTGTGTCTGAAATATTTTTCAAGAATTCAATGTTGTCTTTTGCATTGAATTTCTCAAAGTGTCTGCATAATGTGTTTTCTTATAAATTTGTTAATATCAATGAACAAATTAAAAGGATTAGGTCCTTTTGTAGGTGCAAAATTTAGACCTTTTGAAAGTATGCCTAATTCACTATCTGTGAAAGAATGAGAGGAAAGATTGAAAATGTTTAGAAGTGGCTCTCCTGTTTGCCCCTCTTTGGGGTTCTTGGTTCCTCCTGTTCTTCTTCTATTTCCCACCAATCTTCCTCCCCTTCTTCCTCTTCTACACCTTTTCTTTTTTTTGGATTTCCCATTAACCATTGGGGTCTCAGATTTATGTTTGAATCTTCTCTTTGATAATCTCTGGATGGTTTTGTCCCTATAGAATTTGGTGTAGTGTCTGGGAGGTAATTTCCCACCCATTCTTTTTCTAAAAAATGATGTTCATTTATTTGAGCTGATCCTTTTTTGGCCATTGATTTTCTGTTGGTATTATGTTGATTATGTTTAGGTTCTTGGTTATTTTGTTTATGGTTATAACTGTATGATCTTTTCTGAAATGTGTCTTGTTTTGTTTGTTTTTGATAGTAATGCTGACAATCACAATTCGCTGTATTATTTCTATTGTATTCAGAATTAGAGATTGTTTCTTGTGTGTGTATTTCCTGTATACGGTGTCTGATTGTATCTAAACTCTGTATTTGTCATATTTTGTTGGTAGGCCCCATGTCCATTTTTTTGCCAGGAGACCTTTTTTGGGGGGGGTTTGTTTTTCGGACCTCGAGGGTTATTATAATTGTGTAGCCAATGTGTGCTTTTATTGTGTGTATGGATCCTATTAGAATTTCTTCTTAGTGAAGTTTCTGAACTATGAGATAGGTTTCTCACATATTGTTCTTTAGTATTCTTCTTGTGTATATTTTTATTGGCGATTGTGTTAGTATGATTTGTTTTCAAATAGTGACTATCGTTTGCTTTTACTTTTGTACTATTTGGAAATGTAAATGTGCCCTTGGAAGTTGATTGTTCTGGGGTGTTTATTTCTTCCCATACCTCCATATCTTTGTCTGTTTCTATGTCATATTTGTTCTCATTAGTGATCTCTTGCATTTCTAAATAATCTCTAAGAAATGTTTTCTTTTTTTATATTCAATTGTTTGTTCAAATTTTTGTATTCTTTCTTTGTTTGAGGTAACTTCTGGTAAGCAAATTTAACTTACCCTAGACAAAGAAGTGTTGAAATACCGAAAGCAAAGAAAATAACTTTTCTTCAAAATATATAATGGACACACTTTTTTACTTCTATCTATAAATGTTAACCATATGAATTGTTACCATCAGTTATATAACAACAATAGTGTCTAGCTGTGCGCCCCTTGATTTCCTCTTTTTCCTTTTATATATACATATATATATATATATATATATATATATATATATATATATATATATATATATATATATATATATATATATATATATATATAACACACGCACATATATATAGTGGGTGAAAGTACAGTTTACATAGGAATGTAACAGAATGAGAATAAGATACATAAATTTGACACATACACAAATGCCACAGTGACTTAAGCAGCAGCAATCCTCGAAGGAATTGTCCAAAATTAAACTTTTCAAAATGGGCAGTGACACAGGATATATGAATAAGTACATCAGGGAATGTTGTATACTCATTCATTTTTTTAATGGAATGATGTCAAACCATTTGCCCATTAATAGAGGGAAACAGTTTAGAGCTCCAGTAAAGTGTATCTTTTTTTTTTTTTTTGGCTCCCTGAGTGGCACATGGCTCCTGCCTCCCACCTCCCACCTTGTATTCTTTCCTGTACATAAAAGCCCCTCTTAACAGTGCACCAACCTTCAGAAGCAGAGGGAAAGGAAAGCTACCTCCCGCAATGCACCTCCAAATCCATCAAGAAAAGACCCTTAGACTGGGCAATTTCCCTGACCTGCCATTTGGCCATCTGAGGGCCCAGAAAATTTAGAACCCACACTTTTAAAATCATTTTTAAAAATAAACTATTCTATTTCTTTATGATGAACTAAAAAAAAGAAAAAACAGAGACTCCTTAACAACACTCTTACCTTTACACCTTAACGTTTTATTCACCGTAGTTATACCACCAAGACTAAAGTGAATATAAGCACTGATATATACTAAGAATCACAAAAAAATAAAGACATTTTATTGAGACAACACAAGGAGTATACCTAGTAACATAGCAATAAAGGTCACTGATATGTGCTCATATAAAATCACTTAATATCTAGCTGAAGAGACAGAGTCCACAGTAGATGAAAATATGGTATCAACATATACTGTTATATCCAACTGCTGTTGTGCTCTGTTCATGTGGATGTATTAGATTTTTTGCTGTATACTTTCTATGCTGTGTATACATGCTACACAGCCGTAGGTCAGTATGGTAGCACTGGTAAGGGAGGACTGTGTTCTTAACACGCAGCTGGCAGCTAAGTATCCTCCACCAATTTGAGCTGCGGAGAAGCTAGAGAGTGTGCTCTAGTGCTACCTCCCAACCATTGTAATCTCCAATTAGAACCTCCTGCACATAAGTGGCTCAGTAACGAAAACAGCAGTTACTCAGCAGCAAGTCCTCCAGCGAAGATCAGGGACAGCTACTATATAATTGTTGAAATATCCCCAAATGTACTAGGTGTACACCTTAAAAGTAAGTTTCATCTTTGCAGGCTTCTTGCGGACATGTTCATGTTGCATTTGTATGGAATAAGATTGCTGTCAATCTTTATCATTGTACATAAATTGTGGCATACAAATATAAATTTACAAATACAATTTTCTTCTTTTTTTTTTGGAAATACATTTTCTTTAGAATACAAATCTTTAATTACAAATACAATTCTTTTTTTTGGAAGTACAATTTTGTTTTTTGGAAGTGCAATACAATACAATTTTTTCTTTAAGTAGTGATTTATTTATTTTTAATTACACTTTCATCATGTGTCAAAAAACTGTAAAAAATATATGCTAGTTCCCATTTTGGTAAAGGACTTGTGATGTCACAGCAGTCTGTTTTGCTTTCAAATAAATGTGGGAAATAGCTGACACAATCAATATTCCTTAGTACATTGTTGTAAAAAAACAAGGCAGAATAAGCACTTAAGGCATGTTAAAGCATGTATGGTAAATAACAACATAAAAACGTATATTCTGAAAGAAGACCACATGCTACAGACAGTTTTCCTGTTACCATTAAAATATTGCTCTGTATGTTGTGTAATGCAAATGAGAATAATCACTTTTGACATGTTAAGCCATGTTTTATGTTACATGATAAATATAAAAAAAGAAAATTTATGCTCACCTGATAAATGTATTTCTTTTTTGACACGATGAGTCCACAAATCATCTAATTACTAATGGGATATTCACCTCCTGGTCAACAGGAGGAGACAAAGAGCTGTTAAATAGCTCCTCCCTTCCCTACTACTCCAGACATTCGACCGAAGTTAGGAAGAGAAAGGAAAAGTCAAGGTGCAGAGGTGTCTGAAGTTTACAAAACCCCACAACCTGTCAAAAAAGCACAGGGTGGGCCGTGGTCTCATTGTGTAAAAAAAGAAATACATTTATCAGGTAAGCATAAATTTTCTTTTCTTTTTTAAGACACAAGTCCACAGATCATCTAATTACTAATGGGATCCAATACCCAAGCTAGAGTACACAGATGATACAGGAGGGACAAGACAGGTAACCTAAATGGAAGGCACCACTGCTTGAAGAACCTTTCTCCTAAAAGCGGCCTCAGCCGAGGCAAAAGTGTCAAATTTCTAGAACTTTGAAAAAGTGTGAAGAGAGGACCAAGTTGCAGCCTTGCAAATCTGTTCCACAGAATCCTCATTTTTGAATGCCCATGAGGAAGCAACAGCCCTAGTGGAATGAGCCGTAATTCTCTCTGGCGGATGCTGTCCAGCAGTCTCGTATGCAAACCGTATGATACTGTTTAACCAAAAAGAAAGAGAAGTAGCCATAGCTTTCTGTCCCTTACGTTTTCCTGAAAAAAACACAAACAAAGAAGAAGAATGACGAAAGTCCTTAGTCGTCTGCACGTAAAACTTTAAAGCATGGACCATGTCTAAATTGTGTAGGAGACGTTCCATCTGAGAAGAAGGAGTAGGACACAAGGATGGAACAACAATCTCTTGATTAATGTTCCGATCAGAAACAACCTTAGGAAGAAATCCTATTCTAGTACGTAAAACTACCTTATCTGAGTGCCGAGAGCTCTGACACTCTATGAGCCGAAGAAATAGTAACAAGAAATAAAACCTTCAAAGATAACAACTTAATATCTAAGGAATGCATAGGCTCAAACGGAGCCCCTTGAAGAACTTTGAGAACTAAATTAAGACTCCATGGAGGAGTAACTGGTTTGAACACAGGCCTGATCCTGACCAAAGCCTGACAAAATGATTGAACATCTGGAACATCTGCCAGACATTTGTGCAACAAGATAGATAATGATAGGGGGTGGAGGTGAGCGCCAAAGTAGGCTGAGGAAGGGAAAGGGGGACAACTGTAGCCCACAATGAGTCTTGATAAAGGCCAGGAGGATATGGCCGAAACGCGTCGACTGATTTGAGTAAGCATAATACTGATATATCCACTGAACAGTTTATATATATTATAGTATTGTTTGTTTTCTTTGCAGGTTTTTGCACAGTTTTATTTTGTTTTATTGTATCCAACTGGGAGACAACTTCACTGCACAGAATCCACTATATCATTTTGGACACTTATTGATTAATTTTTGAAAGACTAATTTCTTTTTGCTTCACCAATTTGAGGATTTCCACATTTTTTGCAAAGTTACTTATATTTTCTTCACAATTTTTCTAATTTTTTCCACTTTTTTTTTGATATCCAGTGATCACATTGTTTTCACACTTTCAAGTTTGTATTTTTCTAATCACAGGATACACACTATTTTGGAATTTTTCTGAATTGAATATATAATATAGACACTTTTCCTTTTTTTTTTTTTTTCCACACCATTATCTGTTTGGATAAATACAATCATAAGAACACTCATCAATATCCGGATTGTACCATAGAGTACCACCCATACTAAGACATTTGGCCTATCAGGTCATTCATTGTCAGACGTTTTTAGGTGCACCAGGTCATTTTTATTTTTATTTTTATTATTATTTTTTCAGATTTTATGTCATTTTCTACATTTCGTTATTGTAACATGGATCCATGATTATTTATGAATATGTAATATATCTTTTTGACTGTATGTTTTAGAAGATCACCGATATTTTTAACCGATTGTGTGGAATAAATATTGATATACATTTTTAACCTATATACCCATTTTAGCATATATCTTTTGTACATTCACTCCATAACTACTAGTAGGAGGACCCACATTGTGGGCTACAGTTGTCTCCCTTTCCCTTCCTCAGCCTACTTTGGCGCTCACCTCCACCCCCTATCGTTTTCTGTTTACATCGGGTACACTAGGGTATCCGTTGAGGAGAGCTAGAGGTATTCCCAATCCCCTCCCCCCATCTGTCTTCTGCGCAGGATCTACATTCACTCTCTTTATCAACAAGATAGATAAAGCAGAGATTTGACTCTTTAGAGAACTTGTTGACAAACCCTTCTCCAAACCCTCTTGGAGAAAAGACAAAATTCTAGGAATCCAAACTTTACTCCATGAGTAGCCCTTGGATTCACACCAATATAGATATTTACGCCATATCTTAAGGTATATTTTCCTAGTTACAGGCTTATGAGCCTGAATCATGGTCTCTATGACCGAGTCAGAAAAACCTCGCTGGGATAAAATTAAGCGTTCAATCTCCAAGCAGTCAGCTTCAAAGAAACTAGATTTGGGTGAAGGAAGGGCCCTTGAATTAGAAGGTCCTTCCTCAACGGAAGTCTCCAAGGTGGCAGGGATGACATGTCCACCAGATCCGCATACCAAATCCTGCGAGGCCACGCAGGAGTGATGAGGATCACCGACACCCTCTCCCGCTTGATTCGAGCAATGACCCGAGGAAGAAGCGCAAACGGAGGAAATAGGTATGCTAGATTGAAGGTCCAAGGCACCGCCAGAGCATCTATCAGCTTCGCTTGGGGGTCCCTGGACCTCGACCTGTATCTCGGGAGCTTAGCATTCTGCCGAGATGCCATGAGATCCAACTCCAGCTGACCCCACTTGAGAATCAGGCTGGAGAATACTTCCGGATGGAGTTCTCACTCCCCCGGATGAAAGGTCTGCCTGCTCAGGAAGTCCGCCTCCCAGTTGTCCACCCCTGGGATGTGGATCGCCGACAGACAGCAAGGATGGGTCTCCGCCCATTGAATTATTTTGGTTACCTCTGTCATCGCTAAGGAACTCCTCGTTCCTCCCTGATGATTGATGTAAGCCACTGATGTTATGTTGTCTGACTGCAACCTGATGAATCCAACCGAGGCCAACTGGGGCCAGGCCAGAAGAGCATTGAAGATCGCTCTCAGCTCCAGAATGTTTATAGGAAGAACAGACTCTGATTGAGTCCAAATTCCCTGAGCCTTTAGGGAGCCCCAGACTGCTCCCCACTCTAGAAGGCTGGCGTCTGTTGTCACAATCACCCAAGATGGCCTGCGAAAGCAGGTGCCCTGGGAAAGATGATCCAGAGACAACCAACATTGAAGAGAATCCCTTGTCTCCTTTTCCAGTAGAATTCAAGGAGACAAATCTGCATAATCTCTGTTCCATTGCCTGAGCATGCTTAACTGCAGAGGTCTGAGGTGGAACTGAGCAAACGGGATGATGTCCATTGCTGCCACCATCAGCCCGATTACCTCCATGCACTGAGCCACTGATGGCCGAGGAGTGGACTGAAGGACTCGACAAGTATCGATAATCTTTGATTTCCTGACTTCTGTCAGAAAAATCTTCATTGATAAGGAATCTATTATAGTTCCCAAGAAAGTTACTCTCGTATTTTGGACTAAGGAACTCTTTCCCAAATTTACCTTCCATCCGTGCGATCGCAGGAAGGACAACACCATGTCCGTATAGGATCTTGCTTGGTCTAAAGATGGCACCTGGACGAGGATGTCGTCCAGATAAGGTGCCACTGCAATGCCCCTTAACCGAAGCACTGCCAACAGGGATCCCAGAACCTTTGTGAATATTCTGGGAGGTGTGGCAAGACCAAAGGGAAGAGCCATGAACTGGAAGTGTTTGTCCAGAAAGGCAAACCTTAGGAATTTGTGATGTTCCCTGTGAATAGGAACATGCAGGTACGCATCCTTTAAATCCACAGTTGTAGTGAATTGACCCTCTTGGATCAAAGGAAGAATGGAACGAATAGTTTCCATCTTGAAGGACGGTACCTTCAGGAATTTGTTTAGAATTTTGAGATCTAAAATCGGCCTGAAGGTTCCCTCTTTTTTGGGAACCACAAACAGATTGGAATAGAATCCCTGTCCCTGTACTGGAACCGGAAAAATCACTCCTAGGTTGGAAAGGTCTCTTATACAGTGTAAGAACGCCTCTCTCTTTGTCTGGTCTGCAGAAAATATTGAAAGTAGGAACCTGCCTCTGGGAGGAAAACTTTTGAACTCTAAATTGTATCCCTGGGACACAATCTCTAATGCCCAGGGATCCTGAACGTCTCAAACTCAAGCTTGAATGAAAAAGGAAAGTCTGCCTCCTACAAGATCCGGTCCCGGATCGGGGGGAAGCCCTTCATGCTGTCTTAGACTCAACAGTAGTCTTTTTGGATTGTTTTCCCTTATTCCAGGATTGATTGGATCTCCATGCAGACTTAGCCTGTTCCTGTTTGGAGGCAGTAGAGGAGGAATTTCCTTTGAAACTTCAAAAGGAACGAAAATTGCTTTGTCGTCCCTTTTTGTTTGTTTCTCTTATTCTGGGGAAGAAGATGACCCTTACCCCCCCGTGATATCAGAGATAATCTCCGACAAGCCCGGTCCAAACAAGGTCTTCCCCTTGTGAGGAATAGCAAGAAGCTTAGATTTAGTGGACACATCCACAGACCAAGGCTTTAACCATAAGGCTCTGCGGGCTAGGATAGAGAAACCCGAGATCTTCGCTCCCAGTTTAATAACTTGAAGTGAAGTGTCCGTGATAAAGGAATTAGTTAGTTTAAGAGTCTTTATTCTATCTTGGATCTCATCCAATGAATTTTCCATTCTAATGGCATCGGACAATGCATCGAACCAATATGCTGCCGCACTAGTGACGGTTGCAATGCACACCGCTGGCTGCCATTGTAAGCCCTGGTGTACGTACATCTTCTTGAGTAAACCCTCTAACTTCTTGTCCATAGGGTCTTTGAAAGCACAACTATACTCTATAGGAATAGTAGTTCGGCCCCTTCCACTTTGGGAACTGTTTGCCAAGCATCCTTAATAGAGTCAGCTATAGGAAACATCTTCTTAAATATAGGAGATGGAGAAAAAGGTATACCCGGCCTCTCCCACTCCTTAGCAATAATCTCAGAAGCTCATCAGGGACCAGAAAAACGTCTGATGAGGAAGGAACCTCAAAATATTTGTTCAGTTTACTGGACTTCTTAGGGACAACAACTACTGTGGAGTTGCTGTCATCCAAAGTAGCTAAAACCTCTTTGAGTAACAGACGGAGGTGTTCTAGCTTAAACCTGAAAGATACCACCTCAGTATCAGCAAGGGGAATAACACTTTCTGAATGTGAAATTTCACCTTCAGATGCTACTACGGTATCCTCCTCCTCAGACCTCTGGGAGGGGACCTCTGAAATCGCAATAACTGCGTCAGAAACCTCGCTTACTGATCTGATTTTCCTCTTGCGCTATCCCTGCAACATTGGAAAAGCAGACAACGCATCAGAAATAGTAGAAGACATGAGAGAAGCTATGTCTCTAAGCGTAACTCCAGCGGGAGCTACAGTGGAAGTACAGGGCACTGCTTGTGAGGGCGGTAAAATTTGGGACGCTTGAGGAGACAAATGCGGCATATCGTCATTAGATTCCTGGACAACATCTGCCCTAGAAATATTTTGCTCAGAAAAAATCTTTTCTCTGTAACTTAGAGTCCTCTAAATACATGAGCAACAGAAAGAGATTGGTGGTTCCACATTTGCGTCAAAACACAAGGAGCAAGTGACATTTTGCACAGCCCCTTGGTCCATACTGATCACAATAATACAATCCTGCAATAAAAATTTTAATTTGTTACCAAAAAAATTTTGAGTGCAAAAAACGTTACTGTGCCTTTAAATTTAAAAGTGAAACTTTTTTCCTGCACAAGTAACAAGCGAAATTAACATTGAAATTCAAAAAAATAAAGGACACCCCTACACCTCAGCAGCCCTGCTGAGGTGCTTACCTGACTCCAGGACCTGCAAAACCTCCTTCTTGTTGTGCAACAATCCGGACTCCACAGGGATATGTCACAGCTTTATCCGCTTCTAAAAACGCATGCAGCAGCAAGCACCATGCATTACTAGACAGAGACAGAAGTTCCATTAAGGCTACGTATGGGATCTTGCTTAACCACGGAAGCGCAGTGAAAAGGCACGCAATCGGAAGCCCTGCCCATCGTGGGCGTTACCACACGCAACCTCCTCTCCGGTCGGCATTTTTTAAAAAAAAATAAGCCACCGCTGTGAAAACCACCAGGCCCTGATACATGTCTCCTAGCCCCAGTGCCTGCTCTTACATATTTCAGAAAAAAACTGAGAATATAAGTCCCAATATCCATTAAGAGACTTCTCTGAGCCCTTTAGAATAAATGTGTGTGATTAAACTGCTCCCCTTTCCTCTGAGTTCCCAGAAAAAACAAAGTTGCACTTACCTCACATGTCTGCCATACAGACAGGCAGTTCATCAGTTTTAAGAGGTCCTCTCCCTCCCATGGACCTGTGAAAAAGAAGACGTTCCTGAGTAAATATCTCTCAGGTATTCTGTATTTAGGGCAGCATCAATGTATGGGAGGCGCAGTAAGAATTATGTCCCACAAGTTCCCATTTCTTTAAAGCCACCAAAGCCCTTCTGAAGAGACTGATATGGGCTACGGCTATACCCTAGAACAAATCAGCACACTCTGGCACTACTTTTAAAATAATAAACTCTTGATTGAAGAATCTAATCTAACACCTCACTTTACATCTTCCGATCACTAATGTAGGCAAAGATAATGACTGGAGTGGGAGGGAAGGGAGGAGCTATTTAACAGCTCTGCTGTGGTGCTCTTTGCCTCCTCCTGCTGACCAGGAGGTTAATATCCCATTAGTAATTAGATGATCCGTGGACTCATCGTGTCTTAAAAAAGAAATGTACCTGAGATGATGCTGATGTACTTGAGTTTAAAAGCGCAAACTGCTGAATTGACTTGTTGTGACATCACAAGTCCTTTAGCAAAATGGGAACTAGCATTTATTTTTTACAGTGTTCTGATACATGCAGAAAATGTAATTGCAAAAAAATAATAATAATTGTACTTCTTACTTAAATGTATTGTATGTCCAAAAAAAAAGATTGTACCAAACAACAAAACTGTATTTTATTTGTAATTAAAGATTATAATTATTATGTAACATTAATCTGTCACAGTGTCAAGTGATAAAACTTCAGGGATTTTAAAGTGAAAAAATTATTTCTTGCTGACACCAAAGCACTGATAATAAGTTAACCATGTATATACAATTTACTGCTTAGAGTTAGCAAAGGTCAACATGTCTCGACGTATATATAATTTTGTAGCTACTAATCCCCTTTTCTTTATTTATTGGGATTGTAAAAGGAACGGACTGAGATTCAAATCATCATTAAGTCCATTGAGAGTCAGGGTATCCAGATTAAAAATGGAGGAGTTTTAATAAATCATAAAATGTCTGACCACACTAGATGTTGTCTCTTCATTTTCAGTATCCCTAAGATGTTCAAGGGTACGATCCCTTAAGGCCCTAGTCATTCTACTGACATAGAAGAGAGGGCAGCTACTTTTTGCAAGAAAAATAAAACTTTCAGTTCTACAAGTGATTTCACTTTGTCTACAAGGATAGCAACCAGGTTGAGTTTGTATATATTGTAACCGAATTTGAGGGTCTACTGAGCGAGTAACGTAGCTATGTATTTAGCTATCTTGTAGATTGGGTGCTCTACTTGCTGTCATTTGGGGTTGATCACTCAATATAGACCCAATGTTATCAGTAAGCAAGAAGAGCCAATGCATATTCAGGATTTTTTGTATATCAGTCCTTCCAGCATTGTACTAAATAAAATATCTAACACAATTGTTAGAATTATTTTTCTTCGGAGGACCTTTTATATTCTGATATCCCCTACCAATTAGTTTTTTTTATAGCCAAGTTCACAGATCCTCTTTGTCAGATTTTGTGATTCACTTTTGAAGTCCACATCAGTTGTACAATTTCTATGTGCTCTTAGAAACTGTAAGATTGGTATCCCCTTAAGAAGGGACCTAAGATGGAAGCTGTCAGCTTGTAAAAGACTATTGGTTGCTGTATGTTTCTGATAAACTCTAGTTTGTAAAACTCCCTTGTTCTTTCATAATACTCAATAATACTGATAGCGTACATTTTAGGTTATAAAACGGATTATACAACTAATGTACAAATTGTTGTAATGCTAATTCAGTGCCATATGACAATAGCAGTAAGTCGTCAATGTAGCATAGCCACAAGACAACATGTTCTATATCCAAAACATCTGAATCAAATCATAGTTAATTTCCCAATAGCCAAGGCAGAGGCATGCATAAGAGGGCGCACATTGGCCCCATTGCAGTGCCCTTAACTTGGAGGTAGAATTTGTTGTCAGAAACAAAAAGTTATTAGTTAATACAAACCCGAGGTACTGAATCACAAAATCTGTATGTGTTTGTAAGACCCTTCCTCTCTGGGCTCAAATATATATATCTGACATCCATATCATGTGGTATGCTAGAGTTGAGGGACTTTACATCAATCGTAGCTAACCATGTGTCATTGCAAACTCTTAACAGGTCTGGTGTATCCTACACAAATGAAATAAGTCCACTGACAAAAGGTTGCAAGAATTGGTTGACATATTGTCCTATGTCTTCCAATAGTCCCCCTATACCAACAATTGTTGGCTTTCCAGGGGGATATTTTTTCCTATTTCTTTGTGAACTATGTGTTTATGGGGTTTTCTCTAGTGAGGGTATGTAAAAAGATAAATACAAATAGCTTGCGTTAGAGTCAGAAATACACCACAGGGAAATTTAATGTATGGATCAAAAATAGAATCAAAGGGGGATAACCAATTAAGACTTATTACAAGGTATGGAGTAAGTTTAAATCAATGTGATGTAAGCATTGGCATATCCTCATTGTAGATGTTTCTTTAAATAATACAATTTCTAATTAACCCCTAATGACAGCTAAAAGGGCTCTGAGTCTAAGGAATAAAAATGGTTCACAGTGAATTTGTACATGACCCAGCATCTAATGCATGGCTACATGCATAACAAAATGGGTAGGTTGTAGCCCATGTGGAGATTGTGTCTTCTGTTAGCATGTTAAGGAAATAAAAGTGTAACATACACATGCCAGTAAAATCTTCAAGATAAAGCAGTGGATTACTTTTCTCCATGTCAGCAGTTGTGTACTTACTCTAACGTACTTGTTTGGTTTTTTATGTTGGTAAAACAAAGAGAGCATTAAATGGGAAAAAGAACATAACAATGACATTAAATTAAGGATAGCTTTGTAGCTAAAGAATCACTTCAGCCCAGAGACCTTTAGATCACTGGGCCCTAGGTGTGAGGAGTGAATCTCCCTACAAAAGCTGTAGAGTAGATTGAACCACAAACGCAAATTAGGTAATATGCTTAACAGATAAAACTATAATCAGGTTTGGAGTGTAGTAAATTCCATGCAACATGCGAATATCAATTCACATAGTGTTAACTTAACACAAGCAAACATTTACAAAAAAGCATGGACTCTGCAGTACAATCTTAGGTATTTGAATATAATTTCATTCTATAGCTGCCTGATAGATGGAATGGCAAGCGCAGCAGAGCAAGATATAACTCAGAACCTTTTTATAATGCATTAATTTATAAGACTTATAATATAAGTTAGTAAAGCAAGTTTAAACCGAATGTATCAGCTAAATTTTATGTGCACGACAGATTCATACGGTCTAACTAGAAAGAATGGTCTTTGTTACACGTTAAAGTTCTGAGAGTTGGAGGCTTTGAGTATAGTAAGCATAGTTAGTTGAATGCTACTTAGGTTAGGAGGCATTTTGTATAATTAGATCATCTTATTAATACTTGACATGCTAGAACTATGATATAAGTTTAAAGGTAAGTACTCATGTAATGAACAAATTCTAGTGGTTGTGAGTATGAGATGTTTCCCAGTTTCAAGTCCTGAACAGAGTTAGAGCAAGTTCGTAGCCCTCTCCGCGTCGACCCGTCGGCGTGTGATGTCACAGCAGGTCCTCAATTCTAGTGAGTCGTAGTGGGAAGTTGCAAACAGGTTGACTACAGAAGGTAGTAGCTGACAACCGGAAACAAGATCATGGATACTTAGGAACAAATTGCTCAGCAGAGATTAATTGATTAGAGAGTCTAGATACTTCTGGAAGAAATTACCAAGCACAGAAGAGAGGAAGTTCTGGTAATTTATACGGTAAATGTGACACATAAAATATATGTGCACAATTGTTTAATGTTTTATGCAATTTTCTTGTTTCATATTGAAAGATGTTTGTTTAATTGTATTTGTTTTATATGGTACTTGTAATAATTTTCTATGAAAATGCATCTCTCTGTTGTGAGAGCATAGGACTCTTATTTTGACATGGACTTATGATCCTGAAGGATTGTGGAAGATCATGGGTGGAGCAATGAGACTGTTTTTGTTTTACCTCATAGCCATTGAGAATTCTGTGAAGTACACACCCATTCTCCTTATTATTTCCTGTTTTAAGAGGTATGCCTAAAGAAATACCACACAAAACACTTCAGCTGTAAAAGAGATATTTTATTTACAGCTTTATTACATGTGCAAAATGTCAGATGGGAGAAAATAAGAGAGATATGTTAACATTTCTGTATTTAATGAATCAGTTGATCTGTAAATATGTAATATAGGTAATCAAAATAATATTGTAAGGCTCCAGTTACTTCTAAATTATTTTATTAATGTATTATTCATTCCAGTTACTTCTAAATTATTTTATTAATGTAGTATTCATTGCAAATACTTTTTAAATTAATTTATTAACCCCTTAAGGACAAGGCCATTTTTCAATTTCTTTCCCTTAAGGACCAGGGCTATTTTTACATTTCTGCAGTGTTTGTGTTTAGCTGTAATTTTCCTCTTACTCATTTACTGTACCCACACATATTATATACCGTTTTTCTCACCATTAAACTGACTTTCTAAATATACCATTATTTTCATCATATCATATAATTTACAAAAAAAAATAAAAAAATATGAGGAAAAAATGGAAAAAAACTAACTTTTTCTAACTTTGACCCCCAAAATCTGTTACACATCTACAACCACCAAAAAACATAATTTATGTAAGAACTTACCTGATAAATTCATTTCTTTCATATTAGCAAGAGTCCATGAGCTAGTGACGTATGGGATATACATTCCTACCAGGAGGGGCAAAGTTTCCCAAACCTTAAAATGCCTATAAATACACCCCTCACCACACCCACAATTCAGTTTAACGAATAGCCAAGAAGTGGGGTGATAAAAAAGGAGCGAAAGCATCAAAAATAAGGAATTGGAATAATTGTGCTTTATACAAAAAAATCATAACCACCACAAAAAGGGTGTGCCTCATGGACTCTTGCTAATATGAAAGAAATGAATTTATCAGGTAAGTTCTTACATAAATTATGTTTTCTTTCATGTAATTAGCAAGAGTCCATGAGCTAGTGACGAATGGGATAGCAGATACCCAAGATGTGGAACTTCCACGTAAGAGTCACTAGAGAGGGAGGGATAAAATAAAGACAGCCAATTCCGCTGAAAAATTAATCCACTACCCAAATCAAGAGTTTCAATTTTTAAAATGAAAAAAAACCCTGAAATTATAAGCACAAGAATCAAACTGAAACAGCTGCCTGAAGTACTATTCTACCAAAATCTGCTTCTAAGAAGAGAAAACATCAAAATGGTAGAATTTAGTAAAAGTATGCAAAGAAGACCAAGTCATTGCTTTGCAAATCTGATCAACAGAAGCTTCATTCTTAAAAAACCCAGGAAGTAGAAACTTACCTAGTAGAATGAACCGTAATCCTCTGAGACGGGATTAACCCGACTCCAAATAAGCATGATGAATCAAAAGCTTAAACCAAGATGCCAAAGAAAAGGCAGAAGCCTTCTGACCTTTCCTAAAACCAGAAAAGATAACAAATAGACTAGAAGTCTGTCTGAAATCTGAATAGCTTCAACATAATATTTCAAAACTCTTACCACATCCAAAGAATGTAAGAATCTTACCAAAGAATTCTTAGGAATAAGACACAATGACAAGACAATAATTCCTCCACTAATGTTGTTAGAATTCACAACTTTAGGTGAAAATTGAAATGAGGAAAAACCACCTTATCCTGATGAAAAATCAGAACAAGGAGATTCACAAGAAAGAACAGATAATTTAAAACTGTTCTAGTTGAAGAGATGCCTAAAAAGAACAATACTTTCCATAAAAGTAATTAATGTCCAAAGAAAGCATATACTCAAACAGAAGAGCCTGTAAAGCCTTCAGAATCAAATTAAGACTCCAAAGAGGAGCAATTGACTTAATGACAGGCTTGATACGAACCAAAGCCTGAACAAAACAAAGAATATTAGAAAGATTTAGCAATTCTTACTGTGAAACAGCACAGGAAAAGCAGAGAGTTGTCCTTTCAAGGAACATGCAGACAAAACCTTATGAAGAGACTATAAAACCTAGGAATTCTAAAAGAATGCCAAGAGAATTCATAAGAAGAGCATCATGAGATGTAAATCTTCCAAACTCGATAATAAATCCTATTAGACACAAATTTACGAGCCTGCAACATAGTATTACTTACTGAGTCAGAGAAACTCCTATGACTAAGTACTAAGCATTACATTTTCATACCATCAAAATAATAATTTGAATTCCTGATGAAAAAAATGAAAGTTAAGATATAAGGTCTTGCTATAATGGAAGTAACCAAGATTGGCAACTGAACATCCGACCAAGAACTATATACCAAAACCTGTGTGGCCATGCTAAAAGCCACCAGCCACACCAAAGATTGCTCTCTGATGATTTTGAAAATCAATCTTTAATAAAAGAACCAGAGATAAAAAAAAATATAGGCAGATTGATAATTCCAAAGAAGTGTCAATGCATACACTACTTCCGCCTGAGGATCCCCAAACCTGAATAGGCCCCTGGGAAGTTCCTTGTTTAGATGAGATGCCAACAGATATATTACTGGAAGCCCTCACATCTGAAAAATTGAAAAACATATATGGGTAAAAAGATCATTCTCCCGGATGTAAAGCTTGATTAACAGAGATAATCCGGTTCCCAATGTCTATACCTGGGAAAAAGACCACAGAAATTAGATAGGAGCTGAATTTAGCCCAAGCAAATATCCAAGATGTTTCTGTCACAGCCTAAGAACTGAAAGTCCCACCCTGATAATTGACATACGCCACAGTTGTGACAATGTCTGTCTGAAAACAATAAACGTCTCTTCTTCAAAAAGAAATCAAACTGAAGAACTCTGAAAATGCACGGAGTTCCAAAAATATGAAATGGTAATCTCGCCTCCTGAGATTTCCAAACCCTTTGTGCTGACAGAGATCCTCAGACAGCCTCCCAACCTAAAAGACTCGCATCTGCAGATCATGGTCCAGGTTGAAAGAACCGAAGAGACCTATAGAACTAAATGATGGTGATCTTAACCACCGAATCAAAGATAGTTAAACATTAAGATTCAAAGATATAAAAAGTGATATCCTAGAATCCCTGCACCATTCTTCAGCATAAGAAAACTGGAAAGGTTTCCTAAATGAGCAAAAGGTATCGAATCCAATGCTGCAGCTATGAAACCTAAAACTTCCATCCATATATAGCAACTTGAAGGAAATAATAGAGACTGAAAATTCTGACAAACGGAACCCAAAAAACTTGTCACTTGTCAGTTAGAGACAAAAACATTGACATAATTAATCTGGAAGCCTAAAATAAAGGTGACCCTTGTGTGAGAAATCAAGGAGCTTTTGATAAGAAGATCCTCTAACCATGTCTTGAAGAGACAACAAAGTTGAATCGTATGAGATTCCACAGAATGAAAAGACTGAACCAGTACCACCATACCGTCCAAATAAGGAACACTGAGAACCTTTAGAAAAGATTCTTAGAGCTGTCGCTAGACCAGAAGGAAAAGCAACCAATTGGTAATACTTGTCAAAAAAAGAGAATCTCAGAAAAATAAAATAATCTGAATGAAAACAGAAAATGAAGATATGCATCTATTGTATCCATTGTAAACAAATAATGCCATCACTGACCAAAAAGGCAGAATAGACCATATAAACTCCATTCTAAAAGATGGTACACTTATATGATAATTCAAAAAGATTTTCTATCTTTGGAACAATGAATAGTCTTGAATAAAACCCCAAAACCCAGTTCCTAGAGATGGAACTGGAATAAATACCCCAGAAGACTCCAAGTCTGAGCACCGCTTGAGCCCCAACGGGTGACCAGCCGCGCTTCACCAGAACCCAAAACATATAGGTCTGAATACACTTCAGGAAAGTGTTAGTCTTACTGAAATAGCTGGAATACGATAGAGAAAAAAGACTTCTCACAGATGGTTTTACTCTGAATCCTATTCTGTACCCAAAGTCTAAGAAGTTTGGACCGAAAAGAACCAAACAAATTTCAAAAAAGTCTCAACCTGCCCCTTACCAGCCAAGCTGGAATAAGAACCGCACCTACATGCAAATTTGGGGAGCTGACTTAAAAAAGGCTTAATGGAATGATGAAAAATACTTCCAATTATAAACATGTTACTTGGGGAAGAATTCAGGACTCCATTCTTTAGTAAGAACAGAAAACTAATCTAAGCTTAAAGTTTTAGTCTGAGAACTCAATCTTGAAGCCCATAGTAACAGTTAAAGAATTGAATCCAATTATGAACCAAATAATTGATTACCTTGGAAAAAAAGAAATATGGATTTCAAAAATCAAATTAGCATTCCAAGATTGAAATCACAAAGTTCTTCTAGCTAAAAATAGCTAAAGACATAGATTAAACCTCATTTGCGAAAATATTCAAAAAAATGAAGACACAAATGAAATTATTAGGATATTAATTAAGTTAAAGGACCAGTCAACAAACTGGACTTGCACAATAAATGCAAGAAAACAAGACAATGCAATAGCACATAGTCTGAACCTCAAATGAGTAGAAGATTTTGTCCTTTTAACAATGCTAAACAAATCATAATCCGATACTTGATCTTAAAGTATCCAACCAGAAAAATAAAGCAATTGCAACATCAGCAAAATAAATTACAGGTCTAAGAAAAGTACCTGAAAATAATTTTCCTTAAATAAGATACAACCATCTGAAGGAAAAAAAATAAATACGATTTGATATAAGAATAATAGTATATTTAGCAGGAGTAGAGATAGCCCCATTAACTTGGGGAATCTTTCCTCAAAACTAACTGCCGGCAAAGAATATAATTTAAAAACCTTAAATAAGGACTAAAAGAAAATTGTCAGCCTATTCCATTTCCTAGTATCAGGAAGTGGAAAAAAACCTCTGAAGAAATCACAGAAGATAAATAAGCAGAATTTAAATGTTAGCTAGTCTTTAAAATCCAAAGAACTAGTTACTTAAATATCCAAAATAATCAACACCTTTTGAACAAAGAACAAATGTACTCTATTTAAAAAATAAAAAAGTAGATTTGATAGTGTCAATATCTGATGAAGAAAAATTCTGAATGAGAAAAAAATACCATCAGAGAAGGATAATTCAATATGTTGTTGGTCATTTGAAACTTCATCAACTAAAAAAGAAGTTTGAAAAAGACCTAAAAATTTATTAGAAGGCGGGATGTCAGACAAAGCCTTTAAAATAGAATCAGACAAAAATTCTTATAAATTTCTAAGTATATCTTGTACATGAGATGTAAAAAGAATAGCAATATATAAAGCATAAATACTAATGGATTCTGCATGTAAAAGTTTATCACGATAACTTATTACAAACCATAGCTAAAGATAAACATTCATAACATTTAAAATAAATTAAATTAGCTTTGGTAGGACTGATCTCAGTCAACAGGAATCCCTCAGTATGTTCTTATCCAGGAACCATGAATGGAAAATCTTGCAATATGTAATAGAAAAAAACAACATATAAAGCAAAATTATCAAATTCCTTAAATGACAGTTTCAGGAATGGGAAAAAATGCAAAACAAACAAGCTTCTAGCAACCAGAAGAAACAAAAAAGTGAGACTTAAATAATGTGAAAAAAGTAAACAAGTATGACGCCCACATTTTTGGCGCCAAGTATGACACCCACATTATTGGCGCCAAGTACAACGCCCATATTTTTTGGCGCCAAGTATGACGCCACATCCTCTGACGCCGAAAACGACGCCCACATTTTTTGGCACAAAAAAATGTCTGAACACACATGCGTCAAAAAATAACGTAACAACGAACAAACTTCCGGCGTCAACTACGTAGTTGACGCCGGAAATGACAAAATTTTGCGCCAAAAAAGTTCGCGCCAAAAATGACGCAATAAATTGAAGCATTTTCTGCCCCCGCGAGCCTAACAGCCCGCAGGGAAAAAAAGTCAATTGAAAATTTTCAAGGTGAGAAAAAAATATTAATTCATATGCATAATCCCTAATAATGAAACTGACTGAATGAAGGAATACTGATTATCCTGAATCATGGCAAATATAAGTTTAAAGACATATATTTAGAACTTTACATATAAAGTGCCCAACCATAGCTTAGAGTGTCACAAAAAATAAGATTTACTTACCCCAGGACACTCATCTACATATGGTAGATAGCCAAACCAGTACTGAAACGAGAATCAGTAGAGGTAAAGGTATATAAGAGTATATCGTCGATCTGAAAAAGGGAGGTAAGAGATGAATCTCTACGACCGATAACAGAGAACCTATGAAATAGATCCCCTAGAGGAAGACCATTGTATTCAAATAGGCAATACTCTCTTCACATCCCTCTGACATTCACTGCACTCTGAGAGGAAAACCGGGCTCCAGCCTGCTGCGAAGCGCATATCAACGTAGAATCTGGCACAAACTTACTTCACCACCTCCATGGGAGGCAAAGTTTGTAAAACTGAATTGTGGATGTGGTGAGGGGTGTATTTATAGGCATTTTAAGGTTTGGGAAACTTTGCCCCTCCTGGTAGGAATGTATATCCCATACGTCACTAGCTCATGGACTCTTGCTAATTACATGAAAGAAAACACCCATGCTAAATAGTTTCTAAATTTTGTCCTGAGTTTAGAAATACCCAATGTTTACATGTTCTTTGCTTTTTTTGCAAGTTATAGGGCAATAAATACAAGTAGCACTTTGCTATTTCCAAACCACTTTTTTTTCAAAATTAGCGCTAGTTACATTGGGACACTGATATCTTTTAGGAATCCCTAAATATCCCTTGACATGTATATATTTTTTTAGAAGACATCCCAAAGTATTGATCAAGGACCATTTTGGTATATTTCATGCCACCATTTCACCGCCAAATGTGATCAAATAAATAAAATCGTTCACTTTTTCACAATTTTTTTCACAAACTTTAGGTTTCTCACTGAAATTATTTGCAAACAACTTGTGCAATTATGGCATAAATAGTTGTAAATGCTTCTCTGGGATCCCCTTTGTTCAGAAATAGCAGACATATATGGCTTTGGCGTTGCTTTTTGGTAATTAGAAGGCCGCAAAATGCCACTGCGCATCACACGTGTATTATGCCCAGCAGTGAAGGGGTTAATTAGGGAGCATGTAGGGAGCTTCTAGGGTTAATTTTAGCTTTAGTGTAGTGTAGTAGACAACTCCAAGTATTGATCTAGGCCCATCTTGGTATATTTCATGCCACCATTTCACCGCCAAATGCGATCAAATAAAAAAAATGTTACATTTTTCACGATTTTAGGTTTCTCACTGAAATTATTTACAAACAACTTGTGCAATTATGGCATAAATGGTTGTAAATTCTTCTCTGGGATCCCCTTTGTTCAGAAATAGCAGAGATATATGGCTTTGGAGTTGCTTTTTGGTAATTAGAAGGGCGCTAAATGCTGCTGCGCATCACACGTGTATTATGCCCAGCAGTACAGGGGTTAATTAGGTAGCTTGTAGGGAGCTTGCAGGGTTAATTTTAGCTTTAGTGTAGAGATCAGCCTCCCACCTGACACATCACACCCCCTGATCCCTCCCAAACAGCTCTCTTCTCTCCCCCACCCCACAATTGTCCCCGCCATCTTAAGTACTGGCAGAAAGTCTGCCAGTACTAAAATAAAAAGGTATCTCTTTTTTTAAAAAGCATATTTACATATGCTGCTGTGTAGGGTCCCCCCCTTAGCCCCTAACCTCACTGATCCCCCCCAAACAGCTCTCTTACCCTCCCCCTCTACCTTATTTTGGTGCCATATTGGAAAATAAATATATTTTTGTATAAACTGGGTACTGGCAGACAGCTGCCAGTACCGAGTTTATACAAAAATATATTTATTTTTTTATTTTATTTTTTATTTTCTGTAGTGTAGCTTCCCCCCCAAAAAAAGACCATCCCTCCACCCCCTCCCAGATCCCTTTGCAACTTATTAACCCATTCCCTCCCCCCTTTCTCCCACTTAGAAGTTTTTTTTCTGTAGTGCAGCGGTTCCCACCCGCTCCCTCCCCATGCACGCGCCTGCCCATCACCTCCTGTGCACTCGCGCGAGTCCGTGAGTGCCTCCGGCAGCCACGCCCCCAATCCCGCCCCCCTCTTAATCATAAGAGCCATCGATGGCCGCCCACCCGCCTCCCACTTTGGCTCCCACCCACCAACGATTTTCAGCCATCGATGTCCGGTGCAGAGAGGGCCACAGAGTGGCTCTCTCTGCACCGGAGGGGTAAGAAGTGTTATTGCAGGATGCCTCGATGTCGAGGCATCACTGCAATAACCGGAAAGCGGCTGGAAGTGATCAGGATCGCTTCCAGCCGCTTTAAACCCCAATGTCATACAGGGTACGTCTCTGGTCTTTAAAGACCAGCTTGTGCAAGACGTACCCTGTATGACATGAGTCGTTAAGGGGTTAATGCAGTATTCATTCCAGTTACTTTTAAATTATTTTATTAATGCAGTATTCATTGGTGTTAAATGCTATATTAATGTTAATGTTAATATAAAATGTGTATTGGTAACAACACTGTCTGACATAGAGTCAGTTATTTGCAGTTAAATGTACTTTATATGCAGATAATCTCAGATACATTATTGTCTTCTATTAGAAAGTATATATTACATGTCCTGTTATGTATGACATTCCCTTGTATAGATAAGAATGTAAAGTTTGTGAGATTGATTTACATGAAAAGTGATAGAGGAATACTGTAGGGAAAAATTAATATGTGCATGTTTAATATTTATGATAAATAAGCACAAATGACATGTTACTTGGTTATTAAGATTGCAAAACTTTATTGTTTGAATGTAATTACAAAACTTTATTGTTTGAATACAATTACAAAACTTTATTGTTTGAATACAATTGCAAACACATATATGTTTAATAAATATAACCATTGAGGATTCTGATTATTTCCTGTTTTAACAGATAACATTTAATCTGCTTACTGGCCTCCTGAATGGGGTCTGTAACAGATTTTTAGGGGCTTGTCCGGGATCGGCGCTTGATTGATTGCAGAAAGCCAGTTCGTAAAATTATGATCTTTGGGACCAACAAAGTATGAATGCAGTGGCTGTATTCAAGAAAAATCATTTGTGAAAGGAGTGGCCTGGCTGGCTGGTGACAGTGACGTGAGGGATCAGGAGAAGGGTCGTTATGTCGGATAAAGTACGGAAGAGTCTGTTGTGGGACATCAGAAAGTAACTTCTCGCCATTTCTGCTGTTGAACTGTTTCAGATCGCCCAGAGCATATGTCCAGTACCGGACAGGGACATTTTAGAACTAGATTCTGGTGACCAAGAAGGCTGTTTTGAATACATTTATGCCTTCATGTATAGTACAGACTTAATAGAATCAGAGGACAGAGGTATGACTAAACTGTTGAATTTGGGAGACATTGTTGACTCTGTTGAACATGTTCGTACTATGGCTGTACCTGTTCATCAACAGAATGATGGTAATGAGAGTAATGTTGGTGTACAAACTTCAAGCACAGCACATACATACATTACTACTGATCATATCTTTACTACAGACACTGTTCATGCAACATCATCTTCAGCTATAGCTGACAAAGGGGTTAGTGTAGTAAATGTAAACCCAAATACTAAACAGAATGTAACCCATTATTATCTTGCAGCATCCTTACAAAACCCCACATTGACACAACCCTTGACAACAGTATCACAATAAACGCACAACCATAACACACAGTTTAGCAACCATCCTGAATGGTCCATGCAGTTGCCGTCAGAGAAGGTAGTCTCCCTAAGGGACCTCTCCTATCTCCAGCATCGCGAGTTTAAAATACAAGGAGGACAAATTGGCGACTACACATCTGAAATCACATACACTAGTGTATGCAGGCAAATTTAAGATGGAATCAAAGAAAATTTTAGTGATACTGAATTAGTCAGGGGGACTCTATGAATAATAAAAGCAGGCCGTTTCAAGGACATGTTGATGAATAAGGAAGACGTGAGAGATGAGGAACTAAAAAGGGTCTCTTAGGTCACATCTAGGAGACAAAAATAGCACAGAGTTATTCCAGGAATAATGTGTGCAAAACAAAATGAGAATGAAACGCCTCAGTAGTTCCTGTATCGAGAAATAGGTCTCAAACAGAAAATCATCTTTGCTGCAAAACAGGCTGACACTGAAGTGAGATACAGCTCGGCAACTATTCAGGATGTTTTCCTTCACACTGTTTACCAGGGCCTAGGTCACAAATATAAAGACATTCATAGTGAGTTAAAACCCCTACTTTCCAACCACAAAATCACAGATGAGGAAATACTGAGAAATGTAACAAAAATCACCATGAGAGGGTCCGAAGGCTGGGTCCTGTAACTCGTACTAAGCCAAACATTACAAGTTGTACCCAGCTTAAAATTGAACCTGTGGAAGATGTGAAAGAAACCCATGAGCAACAAAACAAAAATGATCCAATCAAACAACTAACAGCTCGAATTGATGCACTTACCAGTATGGTAGATTCCATGAGAAATTCATCACAACAAGCACAGCTTTAGCATACCTGTCAGCATGGTGTGAGCCGGCCACCTCTACAAAAAGGGACAAAACCCTGTGGTTGTTTAAAGTGTATTGAAACGGGTCTGCAAAACTGTACTCACTGCTTTCAGAGTAAAGAGGGGCACCTAGCTAGAGGATGCCTCCAGAAACGCAACCTGCAGGGAAACGGGAAACAGTCACTGCAATGGGACGACCAGTGACCAAGCCCTCCTTGTCCCAAAGTTCAAATGATGAAAGTCCAGAGGTTGAATCTGGTCCTGTGAAAAGCAAAAACACAAAAACATTCAAAACTTTTAATGACAATAAAGAACATTATCAGACTTCCATTCTCTCTGCCCCTAGGACAAAGAACGAGGCTATTGTCAGCCTAATAGGAAGGAAGGCTTTGACTCAGTGCAACCTCAACGGTCTTGCAGTAAGTGCTCTGCTTGACACTGGAGCTCAAGTCAGTATTATTGATCGTGCTTGGAAAGATAAATATTTACCGGCTGTGGACATAA
This sequence comes from Bombina bombina, assembly GCF_027579735.1. Classification (NCBI taxonomy): domain Eukaryota; kingdom Metazoa; phylum Chordata; class Amphibia; order Anura; family Bombinatoridae; genus Bombina; species Bombina bombina. Next base: position 420,155,084 of record NC_069499.1, read on the forward strand.
GACCTCTTTCTGAACTCATGGGAACTACAGAGAAGTTGGAAGTGTATGCTGTAAATGGGGATCTCATTCCATTTGATGGATGGGCTGTTATCACTGTTAATTTACAAGGAAATGATGACCCTAATCTCTCTATCAATGTTCCCTTCTTAATAAGTCATCTGCCAATTGAAAAACCACTGCTTGGGTTCAACGTAGTGGAAGAATTAATTCAGGGGCAACCCGAGGGCCTTGTACAGACTCTAATCTCCCTGCTATCTGGAGCCATCTCTGTGTCAAATGAGAAAGCTCAAACGCTTGTAAACTTTGTCCAAACTCCCAAGTTTAACGAACAGCAGGGACGTTTGAAAGTAAAGAGAGGCATTGTCATTCCAGCAGGCCATGTAACATGGGTAAAGTGTAAAATACCACCCACCATGGATCAACCTGCCCCAGTCGCACTGTTTGAACCAGAACAAAACAATGTATATTTGGAAAAGCTGGATATAGGGGAGGGGATCCTAGAAGTCCAGAACCAGCAAAGCCCTTATGTTTCTGTCCCAATCGGAAACAACTCCACATGTGATGCAACATTGCCTGGTAATACAATTCTTGGTTATATTCAGCCAATTGAAAATGTACTGGAGGCAGAGCAAACAGAAGACATGAAGTCTGGTGTAAGGGCCCAGGGTGTGACTACTTTAGTTACTCAAGAAACCTTATCACTGTGGCACCCACCTGTAGACCTCAGCCATTTGAGTGGGAAACAGCAGAAGGTAGTAAGAAAGATGCTGTATAAAGATTCTATGGCCTTTTCTCATGATAAGATTGACCTTGGTTGCATCCCGAGCTTGCAAATGTCAATTAATCTCAAAGATGACATACCAATGCAGCGGTCATACTCTTCGGTACCTAAGCCTTTGTTCCAAGAAGTTAAGGACTATATTCAAGATCTCCTGGCAAAAGGGTGGCTTGTGAAGTCCAAGTCCCCTTATTCTGCACCAGTAGTCTGCGTCCGAAAGAAAGATGGTTCGCTCTGCCTGTGTATAGATTATCGTCTCCTCAGTAAAAAGACAGTACCAGATAGGCACCCTCTGCCAAGAATCCAAGACTTGCTTGATACACTGGGGGCTTATGCATGGTTCAGTATTCTTGACCAAGGAAAAGCTTACCATCAGGGCTTCATAGACGAAAGTTCCAGACACATGAAAGCTTTTATAACACCTTTGGGGCTTTATGAATTGGTAAGAATTCCATTCGGCCTGTCCAATGCACCTGCACAGTTCCAGCGCAGCATGGAGGAAATGCTGGATTCCCTCAGGGACGAATGTTGCATACCATACCTTGATGACGTGCTATTTTATGCCGTCTTTTGATGAACATGTGGAAGGGATTCGCAAGGTTCTCCAAGCCCTCCGTCATGGGGTCAAACTTCGGCCTGAAAAATGTGAGCTCTTCTGTAGTGAAGTCAGATATGTGGGTCATCCTGTGTGTGATGAAGTGGTGCAAGCAGTCTGGGATGGAGCTTGTGCCGCCACAAGGAAAGATGTGGCTTGGATTGCAGCACTCGGTATATCCACTATGGAAACTGACCCACCATCCCACAATTCATTGTTGCCAAGAATAAGTAAAGACAAACTCTCCAAAGCTCAAAAGGGAGGACCCAGTGATCTCCAAGATATTGAAGATGAAAGAGGATGTCAAGGCACCAGATGAGAGTCTAAAAAAACAGTGACTGGAGCTGCCAAGAAACTCTTGCATGAATGGAGCAAGCTAATTCTAGAGGATGGATGTCTCAATAGGAAAACAGCTCAAAACAAACAGCTTGTTTTCCCAGCTCAATATAAACAAGTTTCTTTGGAGTATTTGCATGACAAGATGGGGCATGTGGGCACCGAAAGGGTACTTCATCTGATGAGACAAAGATTCTACTGGCCATTTATGAAAAAGGAAGTAGAGGAGTATGTCACAAAGAAGTGTCCCTGCATCAAGCAAAATAAACCAGTAACCATGTCAGAGCACCCATGGGAAGAATAACATCCAGCTCACCTCTAGAACTTGTTTGCATTGACTACCTGCACTTAGAGTCAAGCCGTTGTGGGTATGAGTATATACTAGTGGTCGTAGATCACTTTACTAGATTTGTTCAAGCTTATCCAAAAAAAATAAGTCTGGCCATACAGCAGCTGAGCATCTTTTCAATGACTACATCACCCAGTTTGGCTACCCTGGAAAGCTACATCATGACCAAGGCAGGGAATTTGAGAATGAGCTTTTCCGGAATCTTCAGCAACTTACTGGAGTACGCCATTCAAGAACATCTCCTTATCACCCTCAAAGTAACCCAGCTGAGAGATTCAACCAGACTCTCCTCCAAATGCTCTGTACCCTTACTGACAAAGAAAAGGCAAGATGGAAAGATCACCTTCCTCAGATCATACATGCATATAACTGCATATGCCATGAGTCCACTGGGTACTCCCCATTTTATTTACTGTTTGGACACCATCCTCGCCTCCCTGTTGACCTGATATTTGGGCTAATTGAAGAGGATGAGGGAGTGACTCACAAAGGATTTGCAGACCATTGGGCTGGAAAGATGGCCAAGGCGTATCAAATAGCAAGTGAAAACAGCAGGCAAGCAAGTGCACAAGGCAAAGCTTAGTATGACTTAAAAGTCAAAGGTGTGATTCTAAAGCCTGGAGACAGAGTCCTTGTCAGAAACTTGAGTAAGCGAGGAGGCCCAGGAAAACTCAGGCCATATTGGGAGAAGATTATTTATGTGGTAAAAGAGCAGGTAGCAGACAATCCTGTACATGTAGTGAGTCCTGAGAATGGGAACAAAAGAGGGACCAGAAACCTACACTGAAACTTACTGTTATTAGTGAACAACTTGCCTGTGGAGACACCACCAAATCCACTGAAACCTGCAAAACAGAGACAAGGCAACAGAGAGTCAAAGATAAGAGAATCTTCTTACCACAGTGACACAACCTCTTCGGATGAGGACAGCTCTGGGAGATACTGGTTGAGAATCCCTGAGAGTTGGACAGAGCATAAAAGCGAAAATACTTCCCAGCAAGGTTCAGAACTGGGTCAGGGGAATCCTCTTGTCAAAACAGCATCATCAGCACCTGAGAGAAAAGAAAGAGATCAAGGACAAGTCACACTAAGGGAGAGAAACTGTTTGACAGAGAACCAATTGCCAGATGAACTGATCCTGAATCCAACATTTCCACCCAGGGCTAGTGTAGATATTGAAAGTGAAGGTGCCCAGCCTGATGAAGTGGCAATAGAAAACAATATCAAACCAAGACGATCTGTAAGAGAGAGAAAGCCAAAGCAAATGTTTACATATGAAACACTGGGTCAGCCATCACTACAACCACAGACCATGCTCCATGGTGTAGCAGCATATAACTTTCCTCACTTACCTGTATGGGCTACACAATATTATATGCCACCATTCTCATATCATACACCTCACAACTCATACAATGTGGCACCATACATTCCAACAGTGACAGTATATTAAGTTAAGAAAGTTGTGTTTCAGGGTAATAAAACTGTGACTGAGTGTATATATGTTTTAGTAGCTGGAGCCATTTTATTTTGTCAGGGAGAATGTGACACATAAAATATATGTGCACAATTGTATAATGTTTTATGCAATTTTCATGTTTCATATTGAAAGATGTTTGTTTAATTGTATTTGTTTTATATGGTGCTTGTAATAATTTTCTATGAAAATGCAACTCTCTGTTGTGAGAGCATAGGACTCCTATTTTGTAATAATTTACTATGAAAATGCAACTCTCTGTTGTGAGAGCATGGGACTCTTATTTTGACATGGACTTATGATCCTGAAGGATTGTGGGAGATCATGGGTGGAGCAATTAGACTGTTTTTGTTTTACCTCATAACCATTGAGGATTCTGTGAAGTACACACCCATTCTCCTTATTATTTCCTGTTTTAACAGGTATGCCTAAAGAAATACCACACAAAACATTTCAGGTGTAAAAGAGATCATTTATGTACAGCTTTATTACATGTGCAAAATGTCAGATAGGTGAAAATAAGAGAGATATGTTAACATTTCTGTATTTAATGAATCAGTTGATCTGTAAATATGTCTGAGATAATCAAAATAAGATTATAAGGCTCCAGTTACTTCTAAATTATTTTATTAATGTATTATTCATTCCAGTTACTTCTAAATTATTTTATTAATGTAGTATTCATTGCAAATACTTTTTAAATTATTTTATCAATGCAGTATTCATTCCAGTTACTTTTAAATTATTTTATTAATGCAGTATTCATTGGTGTTAAATGCTATATTAATGTTAATGTTAATATAAAATGTGTATTTGTAACAACACTGTCTGACATAGGGCGCTTTCGGGCAGCGCTCCAAGCGAACTGGGACTCGCTTGGAGCGTTTTTCTCACACTTGCAAGTGAGATGCCTGGCGTTTTTTGAGCGCTCTGATGACGTAAGTCCCAGCGCTTCCAGCATGCTGGAAAAGCTGGGACTTTTCAAAGCAAGCTTAGACGCTTGGCAACATGGCAGCCTCCACACACGTGTTGCTGTGGAGGCTGACATGTTTTTATAAGCTGCAGAGGAGGGACAGGTGAGGCGGATAAGTCTGACAGCAGCATTTAGTACAGGGCAAAGTGGAGATAGGCTACTTAACCTATCCCCACTTTGCCCTGTAATAAATGCTGTTGTCAGACTTATCCGGTGTTATGCCGAGAATGGTTTCTTAACACACTAGCCTAACGTCCGCCCAGGCTACCTCCCACTTCTACTAAACTACACCCAGGATACCTCCCCACTCATCCAAAATCCCACACAGCTACATTGGGACAACACCGGTTTTATGCCGATAATGATTTCCCCAGTCTCTTGGCAAACATCGCAACTCTGACCCACCTCTATTCAGAGCAGGATAAGCTACAGGGGCTGAGCTGAGAGCAGCTGAATGGAGGTGGGTCAGAGTTCCGATGTTTGCGAAGAGACTGGGGAAATCATTATCGGCATAACACCGGTGTTGTGTAACAGCTACAAGGGAGCTTAGTGAAAACGTTTGCATGCGCAGTCAGCAGATCCCTTTGCGCATGCAAACGTTTTTTCTAAGCTCCCTTGCTTGTGACGTCACCTAGCGCCACATCATCGCTGGGAGTGAAGCACCCCCACTAGCTCCTGAGCGCTGCCCGAACGCGGCTATAGAGTCAGTTATTTACAGTTAAATGTACTTTATATGCAGATAATCTCAGATACATTATTGTCTTCTATTAGAAAATATTTATTACATGTCCTGTTATGTATGACATTCTCTTGTATAGATAAGAATGTAAAGTTTGTGAGATTGATTTACATGAAAAGTGATAGAGGAATACTGTAGGGAAAAATGAATATGTGAATGTTTAATATTTATGATAAACAAGCGCAAATGATATGTTACTTGGTTATTAAGATTGCAAAACTTTATTGTTTGAATGTAATTACAAAACTTTATTGTTTGAATACAATTGCAAAACTTTATTGTTTGAATACAATTGCAAAACTTTTATTGTCTGAATACAACTGCAAAACTTTATTGGTTAAATACAATTGCAAACAAATATATGTTTAATAAATATAACCATTGAGGATTCTGTGAAGTACACACCCATTCTCCTTATTATTTCCTGTTTTAACAGGTAACATTTAATCTGCTTACTGGCCCCCTGAATGGGGTCTGTAACATATTCATAACAATTGTTCCTCCTAAAGCAATAGCAGATGGAAATATCACAGAACTCCCTCCTCAAGGATCCACTCTGAGGATCATGGTTTAGGTCTAATAGGATTCCTGCGATGAAACAGAGACTACAAGCGAGGAGCCAAAAGGTTAGAAGCAGGCTTCCAGGAGTCATCATCAGTACTGTAACCCTTCCAGCGGACAAGATATTGCAGTTGTCCCCTAAAGCACCTGAGTCAAGTATAGAATAAACCTCAAATTCCAGGTTGGAATCGGGCATGTTTGGTATAATGGAACGAATGTCGAAGTCACGTACCCTAGTATAGGGTTTTAGTAGGGACACATGGAATGCCGGGTGCATTCTCATAGTAGGAGGTAAAGTAAGTTGTTGACAATGACTTTGATTGAGAATGGTCCAATGAACTGAGATGACAACTTCCTAGAAGGATAAGGTAGTTTAAGATTACGAGTGGAAAGCCAAACATAACTTCCAACACTATAATTAGGGGATGGAGTTCTCCTTTTATCGTATTGCATCTTTTGGTAGATTTTGGCATAGTTGATGTTGTCACAAACTATCGAAAAGGTATCAGAAATCGTGTTAATTAAATTGTTAACGATTGGAAATGCATTGTCTGTATCCGAATGCATGTGAAACACGGGATGAAGGCCATAGTTAATGTAGAATGGAGAATTTTTTGTAGAGGTATGGCAAGCATTGTTGAAGGCAAACTCTGCAAATGGTAATAAGGTTGACCAGTTATCTTGTTTTGCATTAGTGAAACATCTGAGGTATTGTTCTAACCATTGATTGTTTTTTTCCGTTTGGCCATTTGTCTGAGGATGAAATTATGTGCTAAGTCTACGACGAATGCCTAATATTTTACAGATTTCTGACCAAAATTTACTAGTAAATTGCGTTCCATGATCTGAGGTTATAGTTTTAGGGATACCATGAAGTTTTAATACATTCATGAAGAGGAGCTGGATTGTTTCATAGGCAGTTGGGAGTTTCTTGTATGGCAAGAAATTGACCATTTTACTGAAAAGGTCAACAACAACCACTATTGTATTATGGTTTGATGATAAGGGTAAATCTACTATAAAATCTAATGTGATGTCAGTCCAAGGTTTATCGGGAGTTGGAAGTGATAACAACTGACCCTATGGACTTTTTCTATCCCTTTAGAGGTTATGCAGATTTTACAAGATGAAACGTAATTAGTGGTGTATTTACCTACAGTTGGCCACCAGAATGACCTTGAGATTAAGTCAATTGACCTTTGGATTCTGGGATATCCTGCAAAGGAGGAGTCATGCATGGTCTGTAGAACTAGATTCCTCAAACTTGGGGATACATACAATTGGTTTCGGTGGTAGTATAAACCATCATCTTTTAGTTGAAGATTATGAAGAGTAATAGTGTCATCAGAATGTTGATTACTTCTGAATAGTTTGGTATTTTCCATAGCAAGACCGATAATGTGGTCTAAAGGTAAGACTGAGGTATTTTTGGACGGTGAATGTGGTTTCTCATGTATTCTAGAAAGTGCATCAGCCTTACCATTTTTTGAGGCTGGTCAATAAGTTATGAGGTAATTAAACCTTGAAAAGTAGAGGTTCCATCTAACTTGTCTTGAGGTCAATGTACAGTTCATTTTCAGGTATTGTAAATTCCTATGATCTATGAAAATCAAAATTGGAATGGAGGTTCCCTCTAAAAGGTGTCTCCAGTGTTCCAGAGAACTTTTAATCGCCAAGAGTTCTTTCTCGCCAATGGCATCATTTTGTTCCACTGAGGTCATGACATGTGAGTAGTATGCAACCGGGTGTATTGTATGTTTTAGTTATTCTCTTTGTGAGAGTATGGCTCCAATTGCAAAATCAGAGGCATCAACCTCCAGGAAAAATTGTAGCAAGGGGTTTGGAAAACAAAGTATTGGTGCAGTAGTGAATTTGGTTTTAAGCTTTTTGAATACTAATTGTGTTTCATCGGTCCACCGGAAAGTGACTGTGGATTTAGTAAGGTTAGTGAGTGATTTGCTTAATTGAGCAAAATTCTTTATGAACTTTCGGTAAAAATGGGCAAAGCCCATGAATCTGGATTTGTTTCTTTGATGTGGGTCTTGGCTAGTTCTGTATGGTTTGTAATTTAGTGTCTTCCATATTTATACCATGTGGTGTTATGACGTACCCTAGGAAAGCTATTTCTTTGGAGTTAAAAATGCACTTTTCAGGTTTTGCGTACAAAGAATTCTCCCTCAATCTGGACAGAACTGTTCTTACATGCTTAATGTGTTCTAGTAAGGTTTTTGAGTAAATTAATATGTTATCAAGATAGATAACTAGGGTTACATCTAAGAGATCCTGGAAGATGTCATTTATAAAGTACTGGAATGTGGCTGGAGCGTTACATAACCCGAATGGCATCACTGTGTACTCGTAAAGTCCATACCTAGTACAAAACGCAGTGAGACATTCGTGTCCAGACTTTATACAAATTAAATTGTAGGCCCCCCTTAAGTCTAATGTTGTAAAATATACAGCACCTTGGAGTCTTTCTATTAACTGAGGAATAAGTGGGAGTGGATATTTATTCTTTACTGTGCATTTATTAAGTTCACGATAGTCTACTATGGGTCTTAAGCTACCATCTTTATTTCTAACGAAGAAGATACCTGCACCAGCTGGGGAAGTGGAAGGCCTTATAAAGCCTTTTCTTCAATGTAAACTTTAAGGTGTTCTAATTCAGGTTGTGACAAAGGGAACATGTCCGTATGGAATGTCTTCACCCTGAAGTAGTTCTACAGGACAATCATACTTCCTGTGAGGAGGTAGATTTTCAGATTCTTTTTTTGTCAAAGACATCTGAAAAGTCTGAGTATTCATGAGGTATATTGTTATTTGTGGATAGTATGATGTGGTAAGGAGGGTAACAAGTGGTTGTACAGTAATTTGATTTAAAATGTCTATCGGAAGTGGACCAGTTAATAGAAGGGTTGTGTAATTTGAGCCAACTTAAACCTAAGATTATGGGATACATTGGTGAAGCAATTACATCAAAATGAAATGAGTTCTGTGTGATATTCAGAAGTGGTAACTTGCAGGGGGATTGTTTGATATAAAATAGGTCCTGAGGATATTTCCTTTCTATCAGTGACCCGTAAGGAGACAGGACAAGATTTTTTAGAAGTGGAATTGTATTAATAATTGCAAAATCATTATCAATATATTTCATACTGGCTCCGGAGTCAATCATCACCTTTGTATTGAGACGTAGTTCCTCCCACTGTAACAAAATGAAACAATTGGTAACTTGTAATTTCTTACCCTTCTTTTGATGCCTTAGTAGAGGGCAGTCCTTTACTGCATGGTCTGATGCTGCACAGTAGAGGCAGAGGTTGTTTGCGTGTCTCCTGAGTTTTTCCTGTAGGTTGAGTGGTCTCCGGATGAAACCTATATCCATTAGTTCTGAGGGGTTTTAGGGTTTACTTTTACACTAGGGGCACATGTTGCCCCCATTGCTGTGCCTCTAACTTGTTTATAGAATTTTTGATCAAATACAAACACATTGTTTGTCAGAACAAATTTCAACAAATCCAGAACAAAGTCAGTATGCTTCCTATACATAGGATCTCTACTGTAGTTGTGGAATATTTTTTAATAGGACTATCAGTAGTGTTTTTCTCATGTTTCCTTTCCCTTAAATGTCTATCCATGGAAATGGAAAGTGAAATGAAATCTTCTAGTGTGTCTGGAAGGTTAATTCGAGCAAGCTCATCCTTTAAAGCCTCAGAAAGACCTAAACAGAACTGATTCTTTAACGAAAGATCATTCCATTCTGTGTCTTTTGACCATCGTTTAAAGTCTGTGACATATTCTTCTACTGGTCTTTTGTTTTGTTTAAGAAAGTTCATGGCTGTTTCTGCTGTTAACTGCTTGTAAGGGTCTTCATAGAGTTGAAAAAGAAAAAAGGGCCAATGGCACTACTGCATTAATATCAGGACTTCTGCCAATTAAATGAATACCCCAGTTTAATACCGATGGGTTCATGGGATGGGGCTGTGTATATTAACAACTAGAGAAAGAGGGTAGAGAGGAATAGATTCCTCCAAAGTATACACTGATAGCTCTCCAGAGTCTGAAAAGGATAAGTTGGATATAGATGTGAACTCAAAAGGAAACTCTGGGATCAGGTTCACAGGTATAAATTAAAATTTAACTTTTATTAAATTAAGACTAAAAACAGGGTTCAACTTAAAATTATGACCTGAGGTGGAGATAACGTGACAAAAGTCATATATGCTACAGATTCAGCTGTATGCTGTTTATAAGTAGAAATGCTATTGCTGTTACCCTCTGTAGTGTGGTTAACAGGATGTCAAAAAATACCCTTAGTAGTAAATGTCCAGAGGTATCTGGATACCACTAGGGTTAAGAGAGCGAGTAATATCTGATATATGCACAGTCGTGTCAATTGGTCACTTATCTGATGGCTCAAATTGATTCTAAATCTAAATAGAATGTCTTGGATTAATTTAGGAGTAAGGGGATTCTCTTCCACTTACTGTATGATACAGTATAGCATTATTATAATAGTAACCAGTATCGTTATTGGTGGCCCTGCCATTGACTAATGCTGTGTTATCTAATATAAACGTTAGCCAGAGCTCTATGTGGTTATTCAAGCTTGGATATAAGTAGTTGGCATGTCATAGTGTGCTACTGGTAATTGAATATTCTGTGTGTTGGTGTGCCCCAATTGTGGGTAATTTAAGTGAACCAGTACTGTACCTTAAAGTATCAGGGTAACTCATATTATCTTGTAGAACTCAATATGGCGCTTAAATTTTGTTCAGATCTCAGCATTTAAAACACAGTGTATGTGTGTAATTCAATTGGTAGATATAAAGCACAAGTTATGATACAACTTAAAAAGTAGGAAGTGCTTGAGTACACAATTTGAACCCAAAGGTTGTCGGATCGTATGCTCAATGAATTAGTAACTACTGGTGTAGCGTCTATGCTTTATATTAAATAGGCATACCTCAATATCAGGGCCATCTTTAATATTGACTGGACCCTGGGCAAACATTTTCTTGCCCCCCCCCCCATGCAATTTCGCTCTCCACCTCAACATCCCAAAAAACAACTAAATCAATTTATTTGATATATTTTTTTAATTATTAGCCCAGCAGTGGATAATGTAGGTGGCGGCGGTGTGCGGTCGGCAGATTAGGGGTTCAAAATATTTATTATAGTGGCGCCGATGTGGGGGGACCTCGGTTTAGGGGTACATAGGTAGTTTATGGGTGTTAGTGTACTTTAGAGCACAGTAGTTAAGAGCTTTATAAACCAGCGTTAGCCCATAAAGCTCTTAACTACTGACTTTTTTTGTGCTAGGAGTCTTGTCGGTAGAGGGTCTACCGCTCACTTCAGCCAAGACTCTAAATACCAGTGTTAGGAAGATCCCATTGAAAAGATAGGATACACAATTGGCGTAAGGGGATCTGTGGTATGGAAAAGTCGCTGCTTGAAAGTGAGCGTTAGACCCTTTCCTGGCTGACTCTAAATACCAGCGGGCGGTAAAAAGCAGCGTTAGGACTCCTTAACGCTGCTTTTGACGGCAAATGTAGAACTCTAAATCTAGGTGTAAGTTTCCTAGAGTCCCAGTGTTCTATTGTATACCCAAACTACATAAGAACTTAAGAGATCCCCCGGGACGACCTCTAATTTCTGGAATAGGGAGTATAACAGAGAATTTAGGAAACTACATTGATAAATTCCTAAAACCATTCCTTCTAACTTTAACTTCCTATGTAAAGGAAGTTAGACGTAGAGGGGCTCTACTCATCTATACCTCATGAGGTGGGTCTAAAAGCGGCTAGGAATTTTTTGGACAGTAGAGGTCCTATGTATAGGAAGCATACCGACTTTGTTCTGGATTTGTTAAAATTTGTTCGGACAAACAATGTGTTTGTATTTGATCAAAAATTCTATAAACAAGTTAGAGGCACAGCAATGGGGGCAATATTTGCCCCATCATATGCTTGCCTCCATCTGGGTTTATGGGAAAATACGGTGGTCTTTAGTGACCTCCAAGACTGGTTTGAAAGATATGTCTTGATTTGGTTGTGCTATGTGGTTGATGTGTTCCTCCTTTGGAGGGGCTCTGTAGAAACATTGAAGGAGTTTGTTAAGGTATTAAATACAAACTCATTCAATATACTATTGACTTTTGACTTTGATGAAAATGAGTTGACATTTCTTGATGTTAAGATTAAAAAGGAAGGAAACAATTTAGCAACAGAAATTTATCGTAAGGAAACAGCCACCAATAATATCCTAGATGCCTCTAGTCATCACCCTAAATCTTTGGTACGTGGTATCCCTGTTGGACAGTTTCTCTGGCTACGGAGAAACTGCTCAAGTATGAGAACATTTAATACACATGCTATTGACATGTACAATAGGTTTGAAAGTAGAGGATATTCTAAAATAAATGTAAGGTATGCTATGAATAGAGCCAGGAGAGAGAATAAAGATGATTTGCTCTATAAAAGTAATGTTAAACCAAAGGATAAGAAGGTAAGTTTTGTCACTGAGTTCAATTGTCACTGGGAGAAGATTCATACAATCCTTTCCCAAAAATTGCAGTTCTGACAGGCTGATGAAGGAATTGAGAAGATAGTGGAGGAAAAATCCTCACTAGTTGCTAGGAGGGCTCCAAATCTTAAGGACAAATTAGTTAAAAGTTTTTTTGTCAGAAGGCTAAGCATGCATAATTGGCTAGGGGAACATAGAAAGGTGAAAGGGAGCTTCCAATGTGGACATTGCGTTTTATGTAAATACATTGTACGTACTAAAACGTTTTCGACAGGTTCTTCATCATATCCAATAAAGCAGTTTATCAACTGCAAAACTGAGAATGTCATCTACTTACTATCCTGTAGTTGCCCAGTTTTCTATGTAGGAAAAACGAGACGCATGCTAAAGGATAGGGTGACTGAACATAGGGACAACATTAAAATTGCAAAAGAGGGAGAGATAAAAAGTGGGGTGGCTCTACATTTTGCTACACACCACAATTGCTCCCCTACTGACCTTAACTTAAAGTAATAGGAATTGAAGCCTGTTCTCTGTATGGAAGGGGAGGGGATATTGATAATGTCCTCCTAAAAAAAGAGACGGCATGGATGTATAAATTACAAACCATAACCCCAAAAGGTTTAAATGAGAAGTTTGAGTTTGCAGCTTTTCTATAAGTAAAAAAGTAATATTTTGTGCTTACTCTAAAATCAATTTATATTATATTTATAATATCTATCCATGGTGATGGTATTATGGAATATTTCGTGTTCGGCTCACTATGTGTACAGATTTGGTTAAATAAAATGATTTAATTGAATTAATTTAATATTGAAACACTATAGTGTATTCACTTTGACATGTGAACCATTTTTTTCTTATTTAGATAAAATGGTCATAGTATTATTTTTCATTTATTTTAGTTTACTTACGCCTAGATTACAAGTTCTGCGTTAGCCTTAAAAAGCAGCGTTAAGGGGTCCTAACGCTGCTTTTTAACGCCCACTGGTATTACGAGTCAGGCAGGTACAGGTGTACCGCTCACTTTTTTTCCGCGACTTTTGGCTACCGCAAATCCCCTTACGTCAATTGCGTATCCTATCTTTTTAATGGGATTTGCCTAACGCTGGTATTTCAAGTCTTGGATAAAGTGAGCGGTACAGCCTCTACCTCCAAGACTCCTACCGCATAAAAAAGTCAGTAGTTAAGAGTTTTATGGGCTAACGCCGGAACATAAAGCTCTTAACTACAATGCTACAAAGTACACTAACACCCATAAACTACCTATGAACCCCTAAACCGAGCCCCCCCCCCACATCGCAAACCCTATAATAAAATTATTTAACCCCTAATCTGCCGACCGGACACCGCCGCCACCTACATTATAGCTATGAACCCCTAATCTGCTGCCCCTAACATCGGCGACACCTACATTATATTTATTAACCCCTAATCTGCCCTCCCAACGTCGCTGCCACTTACCTACAATTATTAACCCCTAATCTGCCGACCGGCCATCGCCGCCACTATAATAAATGTATTAACCCCTAAACCGCCGCACTCCCGCCTCGCAAACACTATAATAAATTGTATTAACCCCTAATCTGCCCCCCCAATGTCGCCGCCACCTACCTACAATTGTTAACCCCTAATCTCCCGCCCCCAATGTCGCTGCTACTATAATAAAGTTGTTAACCCCTAAACCTGTCTAACCCTAACACCCCCCTAAATTAAATATAATTTAAATAAAACAAACTAAAATTACTCTAATTAAATAAATTAATCCTATTTAAAACTAAATACTTACCTATAAAATAAACCCTAATATAGCTGCAATATAACTAATAGTTACATTGTAGCTATTTTAGGATTTATATTTATTTTACTGGCAACTTTGTATTTATTTTAACTAGGTACAATAGCTATTAAATAGTTAATAACTATTTAATAGCTACCTAGTTAAAATAATTGCAAAATTACCTGTAAAATAAATCCTAACCTAAGTTACAAATACATCTAACACTACACTATCAATAAATTAATTAAATAAATTAGCTACAATTATCTAAACTAAAATACAATTTAATAAACTAAACTATAGTATAAAAACCCCCCACTAAATTACAAAAAATAAAAAAATATTACAAGAATTTTAATCTAATTACACCTAATCTAAGCCCCCTAATAAAATAAAAAGCCCCCCAAAATAATAAAATTCCCTACCCTATACTAAATTACAAAAGTAATCAGCTCTTTTACCAGCCCTTAAAAGGGCTTTTTGCGGGGCATTGCCCCAAAGTAATTAGCTCTTTTACCAAGGCAAATTTAAACCTGGGTCAACTATATATTCTATAGATTGTGTGAGCCTGATTCCCTTATAACTTTAAATAATTTGAGTTACCCTGATACTTGAAGGTACAGTACTGGTTCACTTAAATTGGGGCACACCAACACACAGAATATTCAATTACCAGTAGCACACTATGACATGCCAACTACTTATATCCAAGCTTGAATAACCACATAGAGCTCTGGCTAACGTTTATATTAGATAACACAGCATTAGTCAATGGCAGGGCCACCAATAACGATACTGGTTACTATTATAATAATGCTATACTATATCATACAGTAAGTGGAAGAGAATCCTCTTACTCATACATTAATCCGAGATATTCTATTTAGATTAAGAATCAATCTGAGCCATCAGATAAGTGACCAATTGACACCACTGTGCATATATCAGATATTACTCGCTCTCTTAACCCTAGTAGTATCCAGATAGCTCTGGACATTTACTACTAAGGGTATTTTTTGACATCCTGTTAACCAAACTACAAAGGGTAACAGCAATAGCATTTATGCTTATAATCAGCATACAGCTGAATCTGTAGCATATATGACTTTTGTCGCGTTATCTCCACCTCAGGTCGTAATTTTAAATTGAACCCTGTTTTTAGTCTTAATTTAATAAAAGTTACATTTTAATTTATACCTGTGTACCTGATCCCAGAGTGGGAGACAGTTTCCTTTTGAGTTCACATCTATATCCAACTTATCCTTTTCGGACTCTGGAGTGCTATCAGTGTATACTTTGGAGGAATCTATTCCTCTCTACCCTCTTCATAGAGTTGAGCCATGGGCTTGAAAAATTAATCTAAGGATTGGAGGATGGGATCATTTACTTCAAACAAAGAATTAGCCCATGTAAGTGGTTCACCCCTGAGATACGATATTGTGGTTAATACTTTAGAATAGTCGGTGGGATAAGTTTTAGGTTATAGTGTATACATTAAAAGACATGCATTTCTAAAATCCATAAATAAACTACGGTCTCCTGAAAATTTTTCAGGAAGACTAACTAAGGGTTCAGGTAGATTATCAGAATGTTTGAATGATTCTAATTTGTCATTAATATAACTCTTTAGTGAGATATTTTCTTGCTGCAAACTATTAAGTTTCAACTCTTTGAGTTAAAGCATTTACATGATTTATTAAATCTGCTGGGTCCATGATTTCCGGCTTGGTAATACTGTGAGGAGTGAATCTCCCTACAAAAGATGTAGAGTAGATTGAACCACAACTGCAGATTAGGTAATATGCTTAACAGATAAAACTATTATCAGGTTTGGAGTGTAGTTAATTCCTTGCAACATGTGAATATCAATTCACATAGTGTTAACCTAACACCAGCAAACATTCACAAAAGAGCATGGAATCTGCAGTACAATCTTAGGTATTTCAATATAATTTCACTCTATATCTGTCTGATAGATGGAATGGCAAGAGCAGAAGAGCGCGATATAACTCAGAACCTGTTTATAATACATTAATTCATGAGACTTATAATACAAGTTAGTAAAGCAAGTTTAAGTTGAATGTATCAGCTAAGTTGTATGTGCACAACAGATTCTGAATGGTCTAACTAGAAAGAATGGTCTTTGAGAGTTACACGTTAAAGTGCTGAGAGTTGGAGGATTTGAGTATAGTAAGCATAGTTAATTGAATGCTACTTAGGAGGCATTTTGTATAATATTAATACTTGACATGCTAGAACTATTATATAAGTTTACGAACAAATTCTAGTGGTTGTGAGTATGAGATGTTCCCCAGTTTCAAGTCCTGAACGGAGTTAGAGCAAGTCCGTAGCACTTTCCGTGTCAACCCGTCGGCTTGTGACATCACAGAAGGGCCGTTATTCCAGTGAGTCGTAGTGGAAAGTTGCGAACAGGTTGACTACAGGAGGTAGTACCTGACAACCAGAATCAAGATCACGGATACTTAGGAACAAGTTGCTCCGCAGAGATTGATGAGAGAGGCTAGATACTTCTGGAAGATATTACCAAGCACAGAAGAGAGGAAGTGCTGGTAATTTATACGGTATTCATAACAATTGTTCCTCATCTTAAAGCAATAGCAGATGGAATTATCACACTAGGATAGAGCATGAAGCTTATCAAGCCCTGCACTATATATGGCTGCTCTGCTGAGTATTGCCTTTGAGTAAAATATAACTGGGCAAAAAAAGAAATACTTGTTTAGTCTGATGAATTGTGGGCAAAAGAGGATATCTGAGTACAGCATACAGATACAAAATAACCCCTTGGATACACCCTTTTAGTCATATAATAGCCCATGGAGCCAGTATTTTAAACATAGAGGCCCATTAATCAAGCTCCGAACGGTGCTTGAGGGCCTGTGTTAACACAAGTTATGGAGCAGAAGTCTAAAGATCGCTGCTCCATAACCCTGTCCGCCTGCTCTGATGAGTCGGACAGGAAACGCCACAATTCAACCTGATCGAGTACGATCGGGTTGATTGACACCTCCCTGCTGGCGGCCCATTGGCCACGAGTCTCTTGTGAGCTGCTGGTGCAATGCTGAATACGGAAAGCGTATTGCTCTCCGCATTCAGCGATGTCTGTCGGACCTGATCCGCACTGTCGGATCAGGTCCGACAGACATATGATAATTCGGCCTCTAAGTGTCCAGAGGATTGTCACCAAGTACTTTTTGAGAACTTTCAAAATTGTTACGAACTGAAGTCCCATGATGAGGGTTGAACTTTATATTTGCTCATAAATTTAGCTTAGCATTTGCTCTGGTTTTGTTATAACCTGCAATTGTATCACTTATTGGCAATTGTCTAATAAATATTTATTACAATGTGCAGGCTTGGTCAAGCTTTGGTGTGTAGCTTTCATACTCTTTCCTTTTTTTCTATAGTTTCCAAACATTTTTCTATCAGGTAAATATGTGTATTATGAATTTTGAGCAAGCCTCACCAGCCTACAGTTAGTGAGATAAATAATTTAGATCTGTATGTGTAAAATTCTTAGAGACTATAATGTGGTTTGTGAGAGAGCTTCAGATACACCCAAGGAATGTCCCTGTCCAGCCCAAAGGACTCCAATCCAGTCTTCTGTAAGCACGTTAAAGAAACAAAAGTGTAACGTATACAAGCCAGTAAAATCTTCAAGATAAAGCAGTGGATTACTTTTCTCCACGACAGCAGTTGTTTACTTACTCTAATGTACTTGTTTGGCTTTTTATATTGGTAAAACAAAGAGAGAATTAAAAGAGAAGGTAAGAGAACATAACAATGACATTAAAGTAAGGATAGCTTTGTGGTTAGGCTTTTTCAGAAATACCCTAATTCTGATTACTCTGATTTGAAGGTTGTTGGCATTGAAGATATCAAATTAAATAGAAGAGCGGGTAATGTTGATAAACTTCTTCTACAATGGGAATCTAAGTGCAAACTAAAAGCAGAATTATGTAACATTATTTTCTATGTTTACTGTCCCTTTAACAATGCATTAAGATGTTGTATAAATTACTTTTATTTGTATTTCAAGCCCCGCCTATAGGAGATGGTGAGCAGCCAAAATGGTGGATAATGGTACACAACTGATGAAGTCCTGGAGCCAGCCCCCAAAGTGAAGGGGCGAAACGTGTCAGCCCTGCTACTACTGCTACACTACTATCTCTTCAGAGAAACATTGAAAGTATGTCTATTTGGATTCAATCCAGCTTATCTATGAGCAACGGCTGAACAGAAATGGAAATAGTTTCCTTCTAGGGTGCCGATTTTTAAAAAAATTACTGGGCTAGATCTGGTTTTTAAAGATGACACTCGCAGAGGCAGAAAAAACAAGTTTCCAAGAAGGCAACGACCCTCAATATATAAAAATCCAAATGTCCATTTTATTAAGTACACATAGTACAAAAATATAAAAACAAGTAGAGCAGCATCAAAAAATGTACAAAAGCAGTAAGTAAGATCACAGTCTTATGCGTTTCAGCATAGATTTGCCGTAATCATAGACTCATTGTGGACTCGCAGAGGCAGCCCTTATGTTTTCAGGGCACTGTACTTTAAAATTGCTGTAATTTTGATAAAAGCTTGTCACCTTTTAATTTGCAAGAAAAAAAAGTTCGATCTGTAGAACCGAAATGTTTGGAGAATTACACTGGGATTTGAGAGACAATTTTATACACACCCATGGAACGCCCATGTTCAGCCCATTTTACAACAAAAAAAAAACAAAATATGAATTTTGTACTTATAAGTAAGAATTACTATGTATTGTTTTGCACATCCAGTGTACTTAAATTATAATTTTTACTGTGCATATTTAATACAATTAATTTCTGTGCCACCAGCTCAGAAACCAATATAGGAGTTACCGTACAAGTGACCTCTGATCACTGATCTCATTGAGTGGCAATAGTTTATAAAAACAAAAGGTCAGCTAGCCTGGAGCCAAACTGACCTTACTGGAGGCTATGTTTAACAATAGAATATTAAAATAGATTGGTTTGTTTCTCCAGAAGAGCTATAGCATTTGCAGAACACAGAGAAAAACATTTGCAGCTTAGGAAAAGGATAACGTTACATTTGTGATAATCCTTATTCACATTAATGGCTGGATCAACATACAGTGATTATCAGGCAGAACTGATTATAAAGTTTACCTGGTTATAAACAAGAATATAACATATGATAATTATTGTACTGTACTGATTTCTCGAATTCTCTCTGATATATCATATCTTGAGTCAAAAATAGATCTTGCCATTAAATGTGCATGCTATTTGAGATAAATATGCAGAGAGTTCTTAGAACCACCCAAGATGGATGTCACCTTTCAACTGTGAGTGCAAACTAGATTGGGTGCATATATTTATAATATATGAAAAGTAACCATTACTAAATTATATAGAAAAATCAATTGTGAGTGTAGATCTCCACTTCAGCAGACTGACATTTTGACATGTGTCCCCGTTTCTTCTAAAATGTCTTTATTCATTAGAAATAGGTGTTTTTAGATAATACATTCATCCAGGTGTGAAAAATATAACATATTTATAAATGTTGTTTGTTTTCTATTCATTGAAATAAAAAAATATTTCTAACCTTGCAATAACCTTAGAGATATTTGTATCAAAGCTTCAATGCGTCAATGAACTATTGTTTTTTTAAACATTCAATATTTACCTATGGGGCATCTGGGAAATCACCATAACTTCCTGCACATAAATATCTATTTTAAGTAGCCCTGGAAGATTAGAATTTAGTAGACAAGAACTTATTGCGTTTCTGCCAAATATGAACAACTGCAATGAGGAAAGAAATTACTCAAATTCCCTCATACTCACTTTATGACAAAGAGACATTGAATCTTATTGTTACAAACAATAGTAGCAGCAAAGCCCGAGTACCTGGAATTTTAGAATATATTTTATGCAGCCCTTGGGCTAAATTTTGCATTGTTTTTTTGCCTCAACTCTCTTGTTCTGTTCTGCTTTTTAACCTGTCTAAAGGGAAATAAAATGTGAATGAATTTATAGTGACTTTAAAGGGACATGGGGGGGTAGTTATCAAGCCGTCTACTTTTCTGGCTTCGCCGGCCCAATACGCCCGCCTAAGCTCGCCTACCTTCGCCGCCGCGGACCTGAAAAAATACGCCTAAGTTATCAAATAAAGCTGTCAAAAAGCCGCGGGGCGATGAGCAGCGGACTGTGACAGTTATCACTCATCCGATCTCGCTGCTCTTCGGCTTTTTCCCAGCTTTATTGCTAGCCTGTCACTAAGCACTCACACTAACTACACTGTTCTATCCCTATACCGGCGCCCCCGGAGCCTCCCGCAACTCAATAAAGTTACTAACCCCTAAACCGCCGCTCCTAGACCCTGCCGCAACTCTTATAAATGTATTAACCCCTAAACCACCGCTCCCTGAACCCGCCGCAACCTATATTAAATGTATTAACCCCTATCCTGCCCCCCCTACACCGTCGTCACCTATAATAAATTTATTAACCCCTAATCTGCCTCCCCTACACCGTCGCCCCCTATAATAAATTTATTAACCCCTATCCTGCCCCCCACTACGCCGCCGCCACTGTAATAAAATTATTAACCCCTAAACCTAAGTCTAACCCTAACCCTAACGCCCCCTAACTTAAATATTAATTAAATAAATCTAAATAATATTTCTCTTATTAACTAAGTTAATCCTATTTAAAAATAAATACTTACCTATAAAATAAACCCTAATATAGCTACAATATAAATAATAATTATATTCTAGCTATCTTAGGATTTATTTTTATTTTACAGGTACCTTTCAATTTATTTTAACTAGGTACAATAGCTATTAAATAGTTATTAACTATTTAATAGCTTACCTAGCTAAAATAAACTGAAATTTACCTGTAAAATAAATCCTAACCTAAGTTACAATTACACCTAACACTACACTATACTTTAATAAATTATTCCTATTTAAAAATAAATACTTACCTGTAAAATAAACACTAACGGCTAGATTTGGAGTTTGGCGGTAAAAGGGCTGTTAACGCTCCGCGGGTTTTTTTCTGGCCGCACCATAAAATTAACTCTGGTATCGAGAGTTCAAACAAATGCTGCGTTAGGCTCCAAAAAAGGAGCGTAGAGCATTTTTACCGCAAATACAACTCTCGATACCAGAGTTGCTTACGGACGCGGCCGGCCTCAAAAACGTGCTCGTGCACGATTCTCCCATAGGAAACAATGGGGCTGTTTGAGCTGAAAAAAAACCTAACACCTGCAAAAAAGCAGCGTTCAGCTCCTAACGCAGCCCCATTGTTTCCTATGGGGAAACACTTCCTACGTCTGCACCTAACACTCTAACATGTACCCCGAGTCTAAACACCCCTAGCCTTACACTTATTAACCCCTAATCTGCCGCCCCCGCTATCGCTGACCCCTGCATTACACTTTTAACCCCTAATCTGCCGCTCCGTAAACCGCCGCCACCTACGTTATCCCTATGTACCCCTAATCTGCTGCCCTAACATCGCCGACCCCTATGTTATATTTATTAACCCCTAATCTGCCCCCCACAACGTCGCCGACACCTACCTACACTTATTAACCCCTAATCTGCCGACCGGACCTGAGCGCTACTATAATAAAGTTATTAACCCCTAATCCGCCTCACTAACCCTATCATAAATAGTATTAACCCCTAATCTGCCCTCCCTAACATCGCCAACACCTACCTTCAATTATTAACCCCTAATCTGCCGACCGGAGCTCACCGCTATTCTAATAAATGTATTAACCCCTAAAGCTAAGTCTAACCCTAACACTAACACCCCCCTAAGTTAAATATAATTTTTATCTAACGAAATAAATTAACTCTTATTAAATAAATGATTCCTATTTAAAGCTAAATACTTACCTGTAAAATAAATCCTAATATAGCTACAATATAAATTATAATTATATTGTAGCTATTTTAGGATTAATATTTATTTTACAGGTAACTTTGTATTTATTTTAACCAGGTACAATAGCTATTAAATAGTTAAGAACTATTTAATAGTTACCTAGTTAAAATAATTACAAATTTACCTGTAAAATAAATCCTAACCTAAGTTACAATTAAACCTAACACTACCCTATCAATAAAATAATTAAATAAAATACCTACAATTACCTACAATTAACCTAACACTACACTATCAATAAATTAATTAAACACAATTGCTACAAATAAATACAATTAAATAAACTATCTAAAGTACAAAAAATAAAAAAGAACTAAGTTACAGAAAATAAAAAAATATTTACAAACATAAGAAAAATATTACAACAATTTTAAACTAATTACACCTACTCTAAGCCCCCTAATAAAATAACAAAGACCCCCAAAATAAAAAATTCCCTACCCTATTCTAAATTTAAAAAGTTACAAGCTCTTTTACCTTACCAGCCCTGAACAGGGCCCTTTGCGGGGCATGCCCCAAGAAGTTCAGCTCTTTTGCCTGTAAAAGAAAACATACAATACCCCCCCCCCCCAACATTACAACCCACCACCCACATACCCCTAATCTAACCCAAACCCCCCTTAAATAAACCTAACACTAAGCCCCTGATGATCTTCCTACCTTGTCTTCACCATGCCAGGTTCACCGATCCGTCCTGGCTCCAAGATCTTCATCCAACCCAAGCGGGGGCTAGACATCCACTGAAGAAGTCCAGAAGAGGGTCCAAAGTCTTCCTCCTATCCGGCAAGAAGAGGACATCCGGACCGGCAAACATCTTCTCCAAGCGGCATCTTCTATGTTCTTCCATCCGATGACGACCGGCTCCATCTTGAAGACCTCCAGCGCGGATCCATCCTCTTCTTCCGACAACTAGACGACGAATGACGGTTCCTTTAAGGGACGTCATCCAAGATGGCGTCCCTCGAATTCCGATTGGCTGATAGGATTCTATCAGCCAATCGGAATTAAGGTAGGAATTTTCTGATTGGCTGATGGAATCAGCCAATCAGAATCAAGTTCAATCCGATTGGCTGATCCAATCAGCCAATCAGATTGAGCTCGCATTGTATTGGCTGATCGGAACAGCCAATAGAATGCGAGCTCAATCTGATTGGCTGATTGGATCAGCCAATCGGATTGAACTTGATTCTGATTGGCTGATTCCATCAGCCAATCAGAATATTCCTACCTTAATTCCGATTGGCTGATAGAATCCTATCAGCCAATCGGAATTCGAGGGACGCCATCTTGGATGACGTCCCTTAAAGGAACCGTCATTCGTCGTCTAGTCGTCGGAAGAAGAGGATGGATCCGCGCTGGAGGTCTTCAAGATGGAGCCGGTCGTCATCGGATGGAAGAACATAGAAGATGCCGCTTGGAGAAGATGTTTGCCGGTCCGGATGTCCTCTTCTTGCCGGATAGGAGGAAGACTTTGGACCCTCTTCTGGACTTCTTCAGTGGATGTCTAGCCCCCGCTTGGGTTGGATGAAGATCTTGGAGCCAGGACGGATCGGTGAACCTGGCATGGTGAAGACAAGGTAGGAAGATCATCAGGGGCTTAGTGTTAGGTTTATTTAAGGGGGGTTTGGGTTAGATTAGGGGTATGTGGGTGGTGGGTTGTAATGTTGGGGGGGGGGTATTGTATGTTTTCTTTTACAGGCAAAAGAGCTGAACTTCTTGGGGCATGCCCCGCAAAGGGCCCTGTTCAGGGCTGGTAAGGTAAAAGAGCTTGTAACTTTTTAAATTTAGAATAGGGTAGGGAATTTTTTATTTTGGGGGTCTTTGTTATTTTATTAGGGGGCTTAGAGTAGGTGTAATTAGTTTAAAATTGTTGTAATATTTTTCTTATGTTTGTAAATATTTTTTTATTTTCTGTAACTTAGTTCTTTTTTATTTTTTGTACTTTAGATAGTTTATTTAATTGTATTTATTTGTAGCAATTGTGTTTAATTAATTTATTGATAGTGTAGTGTTAGGTTAATTGTAGGTAATTGTAGGTAGTTTATTTAATTATTTTATTGATAGGGTAGTGTTAGGTTTAATTATATCTTAGGTTAGGATTTATTTTACAGGTAAATTTGTAATTATTTTAACTAGGTAACTATTAAATAGTTCTTAACTATTTAATAGCTATTGTACCTGGTTAAAATAATTACAAAGTTACCTGTAAAATAAATATTAATCCTAAAATAGCTATAATATAATTATAATTTATATTGTAGCTATATTAGGATTTATTTTACAGGTAAGTATTTAGCTTTAAATAGGAATCATTTATTTAATAAGAGTTAATTTATTTCGTTAGATAAAAATTATATTTAACTTAGGGGGGTGTTAGTGTTAGGGTTAGACTTAGCTTTAGGGGTTAATACATTTATTAGAATAGCGGTGAGCTCCGGTCGGCAGATTAGGGGTTAATAATTGAAGGTAGGTGTCGGCGATGTTAGGGAGGGCAGATTAGGGGTTAATACTATTTATGATAGGGTTAGTGAGGCGGATTAGGGGTTAATAACTTTATTATAGTAGCGCTCAGGTCCGGTCGGCAGATTAGGGGTTAATAAGTGTAGGTAGGTGTCGGCGACGTTGTGGGGGGCAGATTAGGGGTTAATAAATATAACATAGGGGTCTGCGATGTTAGGGGCAGAAGATTAGGGGTACATAGGGATAACGTAGGTGGCGGCGATTTGCGGTCGGAAGATTAGGGGTTAATTATTTTAAGTAGCTTGCGGCGACGTTGTGTGGGGCAAGTTAGGGGTTAAGAAATATAATATAGGGGTCGGCGGGGTTAGGGGCAGCAGATTAGGGGTACATAAGTATAACGTAGGTGGCGGTCGGCAGATTAGGGGTTAAAAATTTTAATCGAGTGGCGGCGATGTGGGGGGACCTCGGTTTAGGGGTACATAGGTAGTTTATGGGTGTTAGTGTAGTTTAGGGTACAGTAGTTAAGAGCTTTATGAACCGGCGTTAGCCAGAAAGCTCTTAACTCCTGCTTTTTTCAGGCGGCTGGAATCTTGTCGTTAGAGCTCTAACGCTCACTGCAGAAACGACTCTAAATACCAGCGTTAGAAAGATCCCATTGAAAAGATAGGCTACGCAAATGGCGTAGGGGGATCTGCGGTATGGAAAAGTCGCGGCTGTAAAGTGAGCGTTAGACCCTTTAATCACTGACTCCAAATACCAGCGGGCGCCCAAAACCAGCGTTAGGAGCCTCTAACGCTGGTTTTGACGGCTACCGCCGAACTCTAAATCTAGGCCTAAGATAGCTACAATATAATTAATAATTATATTGTAGCTATCTTAGGATTTATATTTATTTTACAGGTAACTTTGTATTTATTTTAGCTAGTTAGAATAGTTATTAAATAGTTATTAACTATTTAATAACTACCTAGCTAAAAGAAATACAAAATTACCTGTAAAATAAATCCTAACCTAAGTTACAATTAAACCTAACACTACACTATCATTAAATTAATTAAATAAACTACCTACAAATAACTACAATTAAATACAATTACATAAACTAACTAAAGTACAAAAAATAAAAAAAGCTAAGTTACAAAAAATAAAAAAATAAGTTACAAACATGTTAAAAATATTACAACAATTTTAAGCTACTTACACCTAATCTAAGCCCCCTAATAAAATAACAAACCCCCCCAAAATAAAAAAATGCCCTACCCTATTCTAAATGAAATAAAGTTCAAAGCTCTTTTACCTTACCAGCCCTTAAAAGGGCCATTTGTGGGGGCATGCCCCAAAGAAAACAGCTCTTTTGCCTGTAAAAGAAAAATACAACCCCCCCCAACATTAAAACCCACCACCCACATACCCCTAATCTAACCCAAACCCCCCTTACAAAAACCTAACACTAACCCCCTGAAGATCTTCCTACCTTTAGTCGTCTTCACTCAGCCGAGCCACCGATGGAACCGAAGTGGACATCCGGAGCGGAAGAAGTTAATCCTCCAAGCGGCGCTGAAGAAATCTTCCATCCGATGAAGTCATCATCCAGGTGGCGCTGAAGAAAAGTCTTCTATCCGGGCTAAGTCATCTTCCAAGCCGGGTCTTGAATCTTCCTTCCCCCGACGCAGAACCTCCTTCTTCACCGACGGACTACGACGAATGAAGGCTCCTTTAAGGGACGTCATCCAAGATGGCGTCCCCTCAATTCCGATTGGCTGATAGGATTCTATCAGCCAATCAGAATTAAGGTAGGAAAAATCTGATTGGCTGATGGAATCAGCCAATCAGATTGAGCTCGCATTCTATTGGCTGTTCCGATCAGCCAATAGAATGCGAGCTCAATCTGATTGGCTGATTGGATCAGCCAATCGGATTGAACTTGAATCTGATTGGCTGATTCCATCAGCCAATCAGAATTTTCCTACCTTAATTCCGATTGGCTGATAGAATCCTATCAGCCAATCGGAATTGAGGGGACGCCATCTTGGATGACGTCCCTTAAAGGAGCCTTCATTCGTTGTAGTCCGTCGGTGAAGAAGGAGGTTCCGCGTCGGCGGAAGGAAGATTCAAGACCCGGCTTGGAAGATGACTTCGCCCGGATAGAAGACTTTTCTTCAGCGCCGCCTGGATGATGACTTCATCGGATGGAAGATTTCTTCAGCGCCGCTTGGAGGATTAACTTCTTCCGCTCCGGATGTCCACTTCGGTTCCATCGGTGGCTCGGCTGAGTGAAGACGACTAAAGGTAGGATGATCTTCAGGGGATTAGTGTTAGGTTTTTGTAAGGGGGGTTTGGGTTAGATTAGGGGTATGTGGGTGGTGGGTTTTAATGTTGGGGGGGTTGTATTTTTCTTTTACAGGCAAAAGAGCTGTTTTCTTTGGGGCATGCCCCCACAAATGGCCCTTTTCAGGGCTGGTAAGGTAAAAGAGCTTTGAACTTTATTTAATTTAGAATAGGGTAGGGCATTTTTTTATTTTGGGGGGGGTTTGTTATTTTATTAGGGGGCTTAGATTAGGTGTAAGTAGCTTAAAATTGTTGTAATATTTTTAACATGTTTGTAACTTATTTTTTTATTTTTTGTAACTTAGCTTTTTTTATTTTTTGTACTTTAGTTAGTTTATGTAATTGTATTTAATTGTAGTTATTTGTAGGTAGTTTATTTAATTAATTTAATGATAGTGTAGTGTTAGGTTTAATTGTAACTTAGGTTAGGATTTATTTTACAGGTAATTTTGTATTTCTTTTAGCTAGGTAGTTATTAAATAGTTAATAACTATTTAATAACTATTCTAACTAGCTAAAATAAATACAAAGTTACCTGTAAAATAAATATAAATCCTAAGATAGCTACAATATAATTATTAATTATATTGTAGCTATCTTAGTGTTTATTTTACAGGTAAGTATTTATTTTTAAATAGGAATAATTTATTAAAGTATAGTGTAGTGTTAGGTGTAATTGTAACTTAGGTTAGGATTTATTTTACAGGTAAATTTCAGTTTATTTTAGCTAGGTAAGCTATTAAATAGTTAATAACTATTTAATAGCTATTGTACCTAGTTAAAATAAATTGAAAGGTACCTGTAAAATAAAAATAAATCCTAAGATAGCTAGAATATAATTATTATTTATATTGTAGCTATATTAGGGTTTATTTTATAGGTAAGTATTTAGTTTTAAATAGGATTCATTTAGTTAATAAGAGTTAATTTATTTAGATAATAATATTTAAGTTAGGGGGGCGTAAGGGTTAGGGTTAGACTTAGGTTTAGGGGTTAATAATTTTATTACAGTGGCGGCGGCGTAGTGGGGTGCAGGATAGGGGTTAATAAATTTATTATAGGTGGCGACGGTGTAGGGGGGGCAGATTAGGGGTTAATAAATTTATTATAGGTGGCGACGGTGTAGGGGGGCAGGATAGGGGTTAATACATTTAATATAGGTTGCGGCGGGTTCAGGGAGAGGCGGTTTAGGGGTTAATACATTTATTATAGTTGCGGTGGGCTCCGGGAGCGGCGGTTTAGGGGTTAATATGTATAGAGTAGCTTGCGGTGGGCTCCGGGAGCGGCGGTTTAGGGGGTAATAACTTTATTTAGTTGCGGCGGTGTAGGGGGAACAGATTAGTGGTGTTTAGACTCGGGGTACATGTTAGGGTGTTAGGTGTAGACAGCTCCCATAGGAATCAATGGGATGTCTGGCAGCAGCGAACTTGTACTTTCGCTATGGTCAGACTCCCATTGATTCCTATGGAATCCGCCGCCTCCAGGGCTGGCGGTTTGAAAACCAGGTACGCTGGGCCGTAAAAGTGCCGAGCGTACCTGCTAGTTTTTTGATAACTAGCAAAAGTAGTGAGAATGTGCCGCACTTGTGTGCGGAACATCTGGAGTGACGTAAGAAGCGATCTGTGTCGGACTGAGTCCGGCGGATCGAAGCTTACGTCACAAAATTCTACTTTTGCCGGTCTCGAGCCTTTGATAACTAAGGCGAATCAGCCTCGCCACAAATACGCTGCGGAATTCCAGCGTATTTGAGGTTGACGGCTTGATAACTAGGCCCCTTGGTATCTTGGTATCTTTTATGGAAGAAGCAGCAATGCACTCCTTTTTTATGGAAGAAGCAGCAATGCACTCCTTCGAGCTAGCTGAACACATTTGTAAGCCAAGGAAAATGGGTATACAAGTCCAGCCACCAAGCTTCTCCAAGCTTCTGAGCCTATCTAGATATGCTTTTCAACAAAGGTTACCAAGAGAATGAAGCAAATTAGATAATAGAAGTACATTGGAAAGTTGTTTAAAATGGTATGTTCTATCTGAATCATGAAATAATTTTTTTTAAAATCAGCCAATAGGATGTAAGCAGCTCTTATCCTATTGGCTGATTTAAAAATTTCAGCCAATAGGAATGCAAGGTACCCCAATATAAAATGGGTACATCACATTCAATCTTCAGTGTGCGGTGGACAATCAGATGAAGAGAACCTACATGTCGGATGACCTCGCCACCTCTGCTTAGCCTCCGCACCACCTCCACGCCACTGGGATAAAGACTGAAGATGGTCCCGCACTGGATGAAGATGGAGCTGCCTGAATGAAGACCTTCGCCGCCTGGAAGAAGATGCATTGTCGGACTTCATCAATGGTGAGTACCTATTTTGGGGTTAGTGTTAGTTTTTTTTAAATTTTGGGGGGATGTTTTTTTTTTAAGATTAGGACTTTTTTTTAATTTTATGGGCAGTAAAAGAGCAATGCCCATACAAATGCCCCTTTAGGGGCAATGGGTAGATTAGTTTTTTTTTAGTTAGGTGTTTTTTATTTTGGGGGGGTTGGGTGTTGTAATTTTAGGGGGTAATTTGTAATTTTTGTATTTTAGAAAAAGAGCTGTTAAACTTAGGGCAATGCCCTACAAAAGGCCCTTGTAAGGGCTATTGGTAGTTTATTGTTAGATTAGGGGGCTTTTTTATTTTGTGGTGACTTTTTTTGTTTTTAAAGGGATAGTCTACACCAGAATATTTATTGTTTTAAAAGATAGATAATCCCTTTATTACTCATTCCCAAGTTTTGCATAACCAACACTTATATTAATACACTTTTTACCTCTGTGATTATCTTGTATCTAAGCATCTGCAAACTGCCCCTTATTTCAGTTCTTTTGACAGACTTGCATTTTAGTCAATCAGTGAGGGCTCCTAGGAACTCCACGTGCATGAGCACAGTGTTATCTATAAGAAACACATGAACTAACACCCACTAGTGGTGAAAAACTGTCAAAATGCCCTGAGCTAAGAGGAGGCCTTCAAAGGCTTAGAAATTAGCATATGGACCTCCTAGATTTAGCTTTCAACTAAGAATACCAAGAGAACAAAGCAAAATTGGTGATAGAAGTAAATTGGAAAGTTGTTTAAAATTACATGCCCTATCTGAATAATGAAAGTTTGTTTTGGACTAGACTGTCCCTTTAAGGGAGTATTTTTTTTTTGTAATAATATGCGCCTAGATTTAGAGTTCTGCGTTAGCCGTCCAAACCAGCGTTAGGGGGTCCTAACGCTGGTTTTTACCGCCCGCTGGTATTTAGAGTCAGTCAGGAAAGGGTCTAACGCTCACTTTCCAGACGCGACTTTTCAATACTGCAGATCCCCCTACGCCAATTGCGTATCCTATCTTTTCAATGGGATCTTTCTAACGCCGGTATTTAGAGTCTTGGCTGAAGTGAGCGTTAGAAATCTAACGACAAGACTCCAGCCGCAGGAAAAAGCCAGGAGTTAAGAGTTTTCTGGGCTAACGCTGGTTCATAAAGCTCTTAACTACTGTGCTCTAAAGTACACTAACACCCATAAACTACCTATGTACCCCTAAACCGAGGCCCCCCCACATCGCCGCCACTCTATTAAATTTTTTTAACCCCTAATCTGCCGACCGCATACCGCCGCTACCTACATTATCCTTATGTACCCCTAATCTGCTGCCCCTAACATCGCCGACCCCTACATAATATTTATTACCCCCTAATCTGCTCCCCCCCCAACGTCGCCGCCACCTACCTACAATTATTAACCCCTAATCTGCCGACCGGACCTCACCGCTACTATAATAAATGTATTAACCCCTAATCTGCCTCACTCCCGCCTCGCAAACCCTATAATAAATAGTATTAACCCCTAATCTGCCCTCCCTAACATCGCCGACACCTAACTTCAAGTATTAACCCCTAATCTGCCGACCGGACCTCGCCGCTACTCTAATAAATGTATTAACCCCTAAAGCTAAGTCTAACCCTAACCCTAACACCCCCCTAAGTTAAATATAATTTAAATCTAACGAACAAAAATAAATCTTATTAAATAAATTATTCCTATTTAAAACTAAATACTTACCTGTAAAATAAACCCTAATATAGCTACAATATAAATAATAATTATATTGTAGCTATTTTAGGATTAATATTTATTTTACAGGCAACTTTGTATTTATTTTAACCAGGTACAATAGCTATTAAATAGTTAATAACTATTTAATAGTTACCTAGCTAAAATAATTACAAAATTAACTGTAAAATAAATCCTAACCTAAGTTCAATTAAACCTAACACTACACTATCAATACATTAATTAAATAAACTACATACAATTATCTACAATTATATCAACTAAACTAAATTACAAAAACAAACAAACACTAAATTTAAAAAACAAACAAACACTAAATTACAAAAAATAAAAAAAGATTACAAGAATTTTAAATTAATTACACCTACTCTAAGCCCCCTAAAAAAATTACAAAGCCCCCCAAAATAAAAAAAATGCCCTACCCTATTCTAAAATAAAAATTGTAAAGCTCTTTTACCTTACCAGCCCTTAACAGGGCCTTTTGCGGGGCATGCCCCAAACAGCTCTTTTGCCTGTAAAAAAAGATACAATAACCCCCCCCAACATTACAACCCACCACCCACATACCCCTAATCTAACCCAAACACCCCTTAAAAAACCTAACACTAAGCCCCTGAAGATCTTCCTACCTTATCTTCACCATGCCTGTATCACCGATCCATCCAGAAGAGGCTCCGAAGTCTTCCTCCTATCCGGCAAGAAGAGGTCCAGAAGAGGGTCCAAAGTCTTCCTCCTATCCGGCAAGAAGAGGACATCCAGACCGGCAAACATCTTCATCCAAGCGACATCTTCTATCTTCTTCTTTCTGGCGCGGAGCGGGAGCATCTTGAAGCAGCCGACGCGGATCCATCCTCTTCTTCCGGCGAGTCCCGACGAATGAAGGTTCCTTTAAGGGACGTCATCCAAGATCAGCCAATCAGATTGAGCTCGCATTCTATTGGCTGATCGGAACAGCCAATAGAATGCAAGCTCAATCTGATTGGCTGATTGGATCAGCCAATCCGATTGAACTTGAATCTGATTGGCTGATTCAATCAGCCAATCAGATTTTTCCTACCTTAATTCCGATTGGCTGATAGAATCCTATCAGCCAATCGGAATTCGAGGGACGCCATCTTGGATGACGTCCCTTAAAGGAACCTTCATTCGTCGGGAGTCGCCGGAAGAAGAGGATGGATACGCATCAGCTGCTTCAAGATGGTCCCGCTCCGCACCAGATGGAAGAAGATAGAAGATGCCGCTTGGATGAAGATGTTTGCCGGTCCGGATGTCCTCTTCTTGCCGGATAGGAGGAAGACTTTGGACCCTCTTCTGGACCTCTTCTTGCCGGATAGGAGGAAGACTTCGGAGCCTCTTCTGGACGGATCGGTGATACCCGGCGTGGTGAAGATAAGGTAGGAAGATCTTCAGGGGCTTAGTGTTACGTTTTTTAAGGGGTGTTTGGGTTAGATTAGGGGTATGTGGGTGGTGGGTTGTAATGTTGGGGGGGTATTGTATGTTTTTTTTTACAGGCAAAAGAGCTGTTTACTTTGGGGCATGCCCCGCAAAAGAGCTGTTTACTTTGGGGCATGCCCCGCAAAAGGCCCTGTTAAGGGCTGGTAAGGTAAAAGAGCTTTACAATTTTTATTTTAGAATAGGGTAGGGCATTTTTTTTATTTTGGGGGGGCTTTGTAATTTTTTTAGGGGGCTTAGAGTAGGTGTAATTAGTTTAAAATTCTTGTAATCTTTTTTTATTTTTTGTAATTTAGTGGGGGGGGGGTTTGTAATTTAGTTTAGTTGAATTAATTGTAGATAATTGTAGATAGTTTATTTAATTAATTTATTGATAGTGTAGTGTTAGGTTTAATTGTAACTTAGGTTAGGATTTATTTTACAGGTAATTTTGTAATTATTTTAACTAGGTAACTATTAAATAGTTATTAACTATTTAATAGCTATTGTACCTGGCTAAAATAAATACAAAGTTGCCTGTAAAATAAATATAAATCCTAAAATAGCTACAATATAATTATTATTTATATTGTAGCTATATTAGGGTTTATTTAACAGGTAAGTATTTAGTTTTAAATAGGAATAATTTATTTAATAATATTTATTTTATTTCGTTAGAATAAAATTAAATTTAACTTAGGGGGGGTGTTAGGGTTAGAGTTAGACTTAGCTTTAGGGGTTAATACATTTATTAGAGTAGCGGTGAGGTCCGGTCGGCAGATTAGGGGTTAATAATTGTAGGTAGGTGGCGGCGATGTTGGGGGCGGCAGATTAGGGGTTAATAAATATAATATAGGGGTCGGCGGTGTTAGGGGCAGCAGATTAGGGGTACATAGGGATAATGTAGGTTGCGGCGGTGTACGGAGCGGCAGATTAGGGGTTAAAAAAATATGCAGGGGTCAGCGATAGCGGGGGCAGCAGATTAGGGGTTAATAAGTGTAAGGCTAGGGGTGTTTAGACTCGGGGTACATGTTAGGGTGTTAGGTGCAGACTTAGAAAGTGTTTCCCCATAGGAAACAATGGGGCTGCGTTAGGAGCTGAACGCTGCTTTTTTGCAAGTGTTAGGTTTTTTTCAGATCAAACTGCCCCATTGTTTCCTATGGGGGAATCGTGCACGAGCACGTTTTTTAAGATGGCCGCGTCCGTCAGCACCGCTAGTATTTAGAGTTGCAGTGGCGGTAAATATGCCTGTACGCTCCCTTTTTAGAGCCTAACGCAGCCCTTCTGACAACTCTAAATACCAGCAGTATTTAAAAGGTGCTGGGGGAAAAAAGCATGCGTAGCTAACGCACCCCTTTGGCCGCAGAACTCTAAATCTAGCCGTTAGTTTGTTATTTTCTGTAATGTTAGCTTTTTTATTTTTTGTAATCTTAACTTTTTTATTTTTCTGTAATGTTGGGATTTTTTATTTTTCTAAAAGGTTTTTGTTTAGGTATTTTAGGCTTTTTATTTTTTGTAAATGTAATTTAATTGGGGTTAATTTAGGGGGTGTTTGGTTAGGGGGCTTAGTTATTAGAAAAATACTTGGCATTGTGGGGGGTTGGCAGTTTAGAGGTTAATAGATTAATTAGTTGTTTGCGTTGTGGGGGTTGGAGGTTTAGGTGTTAATAGGCTAATTATGTAGTTTGCGTTGTTGGGTTGGAGGTTTAGGGGTTAATAGGTTTATATAGTGGATGGCGTTGTGGGGGGATGGCAGATTAGGGGTTAATAATATTTATTAGTGGTTGTGATGTGGGGGGATGGTGGATTAGGGGTTAATAATATTTATTAGTGGTTGCGTTGTGGGGGGATGGCGAATTAGGGGTTTAGAATGATGTTTTGATGTGTCAGTTTAATTTTTTTAGCCAGTTTAGATATTCACGGGTGATTTCAACTTTTTTTTTTTTGTTACGTGACGCAAGATGATATACTGCCATAAGTCACTGGCGACTCCAAAAATGGGTAGTTGCGCACATTTCTTAACCTCGCCAGTTTGATCGACTTACGGCAGTATATCATCTTCCGGCGCCATTTATGTGATTCTCCTGATGTGTAAGGTGAATTTACGGATGACGTGGGTTTTAGCAGTTACGTTGAAACTTGCGCCGCATATGTAATCTTGCCGCTAGTTTGAGCATGTCCGAATCTATCAAGTCTGTCAAGTTCTTAGAGGTTTTACAGGTACATCATTTATTCATGTTTATAATGCTATATTATTTACCTATTAGTTGTATTAGTTTTATAGAGTTTATCAATAAAAGTAGATACTCCAAATGAAAGAACTTTACTGAATTTCTTTATGAATATATTTATTTCAATGTAGTGTTTTATTATGATATACATTAATAAATATAATAGTTTTTAAATAAAATGAGTAAGAAATCAAGTAAAATGATATGCTACTGTCAAATTAACTTGTATTTTCTTTCAAGGTTATACAATTGTTTGTCTTATGACCACTCTCAATGGAGCCAATATGCTACTTGTTTTGTTCTAGCTCAAGGTTATAGCATTGTTATTTTGTGCTAATTTCTCATGATGTAATGTCAATGGGTTGTTTAAAAGGATATAAATATCCCTTCCCTGAACTTATAAGGTGGCAGAAAGGATTTTCTAAACTAAAATGCTGTCAGACTGTCTGGTATGGTATAATATTTTCTTATATGCAAGCATGACTAAACTATTGTAACTCTGCAATATTGGATTATTATTTTAAAAATTTTCACTCCAAGTTACAACTAACTGGAACCCCAGGTAAGAAAAAAATACCTTCCATAAATATAACCTCAATGCTGAAACTGTAAATATACACAGACCTGACTCATGGGAAATATATGCAATATATATTAAAAAATGTATAATTTAAAGTGCCAAACATAGCCGAGAGTGTCTTAAAAAAATAATATATACTTACCAGAAGACACCCATCCACATATAGCAGACAGCCAAACCATCACTGAAACATATCAGCAGAGGTAATGGTAGAGGAGTATAATGTTGATCTGTTAAGGGAGGCAGCAGATGAATCCCTGCGACCGATTTACAGAGAGCCCTAGAATAGATTTCCCATAGGCGATATCATGGCATCATCAGGCAATACTCCCTTCACATCCCTCAGACAAACACTGTACTTTGAGAGGAATTTGGCTTCAAAATGCTTAGAAGCGCCTTTCACAGAAGAAATCAAGCACACCTTGCTTCACCACCTCCAAAGGAGGTGTATTTATAGGCATTTTGAGGTTTGGGAAACTTTGCCCCTTCCTGGTAGGAATGAATATCCCATACATCACTAGCTCATGGACTCTTGCCACTTACATGAAAGAAAAAACATTTTTTATTTTTGTAAATGTAAAACTGCATATTTGTACAATAAAATACATACGGGTAGATTACGAGTTTTTGTCGGTAAGCTGTGCGTGGCTAACGAGCAGTTTATGCTCACCGCTCACCTACAGACAACGCTGGTATTACGGGTTTTAAACCCGGCATTAGCCGCAGAAAAGTGAGCGTTGAGTAAAATTTGGCTCAAAAAAGCAGCGTTCAGCTTCTAACGCAGCCCCATTGATTCCTATGGGAAAATACATTTTATGTCTACACCTAACACCCTAACATGAACCCCGAGTCTAAACACCCCTAATGTTACACTTATTAACCCCTAATCTGCCGCCCCCGACATTGCCAACACCTACATTATATTTATTAACCCCTAATCTGCCGCTCCAGACATCGCCGCCACCTACATTATAGTTATGAACCCCTAATCTGCTGCCCCAATGTCGCCGACACCTACATTATAGTTATGAACCCCTAACCTGCCGCCCCCAATGTCGCAGCAACCTAACTACAATTATTAACCCCTAATCTGCCGCCCACAACGTCGCCGCCACTATATTAAATGTATTAACCCCTAAACCTAAGTCTAACCATAACTCTAACACCCCTCTAACTTAAATATAATTTAAATAAATCTAAATAAAATTACTACAATTAACTAAATTATTCCTATTTAAAACTAAATACTTACCTCTGCAATAAACCCTAAGCTAGCTAAAATATAACTAATAGTTACATTGTAGCTATTTTAGGATTTATTTTTATTTTACAGGCAACTTTGTATTTATTTTAACTAGGTACAATAGTTATTAAATAGTTATTAACTATTTAATAGCTACCTAGTTAAAATAAATACAAATTTATCTGTAAAATAAATCCTAACCTAAGTTACAATTACACCTAACACTACACTATAATTAAATTGATTACCTAAACTAAATACAATTAAATACAATTTAAAACAATTATCTAAAGTACGAAAAAACCCACTTAATTACAGAAAATAATAAAATAATTACAAATTTCTTTAAACTAATTAGACCTAATCTAATCCCCTACTAAAATAAAAATGCCCCCCAAAATAATAAAAAGCCCTACCCTATACTAAATTACAAATAACCCTAAAAAGGGCTTTTTGCGGGGCATTGCCCCAAAGTAATCAGCTCTTTTACCTGTAAAAAAAAGTACAATACCCCCCCAACATTAAAACCCACCACCCACACACCCAACCCTACTCTAAAACCCACCCAATCCCCCCTTAATAAAACCTAACACTAACCCCTTGAAGATCACCCTACCTTGAGAAGTCTTCACCCAGCCGGGCCAAAGTCCTCCACGAAGCCGGGCAGAAGTGGTCCTCCAGACGGGCAGAAGTCTTCATCGAAGCCGGCCAGAAGAGGTCCTCCAGACGGGCAAAAGTCTTCATCCAGGCGGCATCTTTTTGTCCAGGCGGCTTTTTTATTTAAGTAGGGGGATTAGATTAGGTGTAAATAATTTAAAAATTTTTTTATTTATTTTATTATTTTCTGTAATTTAGTGGGGGGGTTTTCTTCATACTTTAGATAATTGTTTTAAATTGTATTTAATTGTATTTAGTTTAGGTAACTAATTTAATTATAGTGTAGTGTTAGGTGTAATTGTAACTTATGTTAGGTTTTATTTTACAGGTACATTTGTCTTTATTTTAACTAGGTAGCTATTAAATAGTTAATAACTATTGTACCTAGTTAAAATAAATACAGAGTTGCCTGTAAAATAAAAATAAACCCTGAGATAGCTACAATGTAACTATTAGTTATATTGTAGCTATATTAGGGTTTATTTTATAGGTAAGTATTTAGTTTTAAATAGGAATAATTTAGTTAATTGTAGTAATTTTATTTAGATTTAGTTACATTATATTTAAGTTAGGGGGGTGTTAGGGTTAGACTTAGGTTTAGGGGTTAATACATTTAATATAGTGGCGGCAACGTTGGGGGCGGCAGATTAGGGGTTAATAAATCTAGGTAGGTGGCGGCAATGTTAGGGACGGCAGATTAGGGGTTAATAATATTTAACTAGTGTTTGCGAGGCGGGAGTGCGGCGGTTTAGGGGTTATATATTTATTTAAATGGCGGCGATGTCCGGTCGGCAGATTAGGGGTTAAAAAATTTATTTAAGTGTTTGCGATGGGGAGGGGGGGCTCGGTTTAGGTGTTCATAGGTAGTTTATGGGTGTTAGTGTACTTTTTAGCACTTTAGTTAAGAGTTTTATGTTACGGCGTTAGCCCATAAAACTCTTAACTACTGACTTTTAAATGCGGTACCAGTCTTGACAGGAGAGGCTGTACCGCTCACTTTTTCCAATCTCGTAATACCGGCTTTAGGAAAATCGCACTGAAAATATGGGATACGCAATTGACGTAAGTGGATTTGCGGTATGTTCGAGTCGCGGAAAAAAAGTGAGCGGTACACCTGTCCTGTACCTGCAAGACTCATAATACCAGCGGGCGTTAAAAAGCAGCGTTGGGACCTCTCAATGCTGCTTTTTAACCCTAACGCAAGACTCGTAATCTAGGCGATATTTTTTTTATAGTTTTTCTCTCACTCCTTTTTCTTTATATATTGTACTCTAAATCTTTCATAAGATATGAGGCCTGGAATTTAGATTTCAGAATAACATCTCTCTGAAGGTCCTGATGATCAAAAGTGCTAAAACAATTCCAAAGGATCCACTGCTATGTCGAGCAAGCCTGTCGAAATATTCCAAGCTCCCGACATAGCGGCATCGCAGAGAGGCGTTTACTATACATGCCATTGGTTGGTGATGCTGGCTATAGACAACACCCAGCATTACGGCCTATATTGGTGATGCATAATAAGGGATCCCTTGGAATAGAACTGCTGTGTGCCTAACCACTAATCCTAATACCCCTAAAATGAAGTGCCCCATTATTGCAAACTAACACTACACTAATAAAGATTTAAACCTCCACAAACCCACAGCAAGTACCTATCCTATTATCCCCTAAACCGCCACTAGCCCACCACAAGTAGCTATCCTATTAACCCCTCCTATACTGCCACTAGCTCATTGCATGTTCTAAACTATTAACCCCTATACCGCCACTAGTCCACCACAAATATCTATCCTATTACCCCTAAACTGTCACTAGCTCACCGCAAGTATCTATCCTATTAACCCCTAAACTGCCACTAGCGCACCGCAAGTATCTATCCTATTAACCCCCCTTAACCACCACATACCCACCGCAAGTATCTATCCTATTAACCCCCCTTAACCACCACATACCCACCGCAAGTATCTATCCTATTAACCCCTGTACCACCACATACCCACCACAAATACTAAACTATTAACACTATATTACCACATACCCCAAATGCAAACTTACCTAACATCTAACCCCTCTTAACTAAACCCCTTAAAGGGACATTGTACACTAGATTTTTCTTTGCATAAATGTCTTGTAGATGATCCATTTGTAAAGCCCATCTAGTAGTATTTTTGTAAAGATGTAGAACATTGTGCTGATTTTCTGACTCCTAACCAAGCCCCACAGTGTCGTATGTATACATGAGTTTACAGACTCCTGCTGGCTCCTGTTTATGTTATCTGTCTTTTCATATACAGGGAATGGGGGATTGTCTTTTCTTCTTGTTTTCCCAGCCCCTTTCAATGGGTGTCCCAGACTAACCTAATCAACAGTCCTAAACTTGGAGCTTCTAAGTAAGTTTATAAACTTAAAATCTAAGTTACAAAAAATAAAAATTAAACCTAAATCGCCACAACCCCAAACGCAATCGAACCCTACTCTACCTAACACCTAACCCCCTCTAAACTACCCCCGTCTAAACTAAACCCCCTAAGTTACAAAAAAATCTAAGTTACAAAAATAATAAACAGTATCTAGAAAAAAATAAACACTATTATACCTAGCACAAAACTACATACTCTTTAAAATAAAAAACCCACCCAAAACAAAACAAAAAAAACTCTAAACCCTAACACTAAAATAAATCACAATAATCCTTAAAAGGACTTTTGTAGGGCATTGTCCTAAAGTGATTTTAGCTCTTTTGCAAAAAGAAAACAATTACAAGCCCCCCCTCTACAATACAAGTAACCACCACCCCCCAAAATAACAAAATCTACATAAAAAACTATCCTACAAAATAAAAAATAAAAAACTATTTAAAAAAAAAAGAAAAAACACACCCCTAAAGACCTAGCTAACCCGAAAAGTTGTACTCACCGTTGTGAAATCCAGCTCCGGGGGCCCATCTTCATGGTGGCGGACTTCGGCGGCCTCTTCCACCGTCTCCGCTCGGCAATCTTGCTACATTCTAGAAAGATGTAGCACCCCCAAACAAGTGGTATCCCTAGGTGCCCACAACATACTAAAAGTGCTCGATCGGCATTCCTTTTAAGAAGCGGCAAACTGGGGCACAATTCTGGTCCGGCGCTGAGTTCCAGGAGCCAAGCTGTGACACATTATTTGAACATTGATTATAACTTTAGTGACATAACTTCATAGTTATAATGGGGATATGTATTATTTTGCATAGTTTATCAATCACCAAGATTACAAGTTGTGCGCTAAACCGGGTGCGTAAATAACGCAAAAAGTTAGGGGGGTGTTAGATTTAGGGGTTAATAGTTAAATTTAGTGATTTGTGATGTGCGGGGCCAGCAGTTTAGGGGTTAATAGGTTTAATTTAGTATTAGCAGTGTGGGGCCGGTGGTTTAGGGGTTAATAGGTTTATTATAGTAATAGTCATGTTGGGGCCGGTGGTTTAGGGGTTAATAACTTTATATAGTATTTGCGATGTGGGAGGGTTGCGGTTTAGGGTTAATAGGTAGTTTATGGGTATTAGTGTACTTTGTAACATTTTAGTAGAGTTTTGTGAAACATTTTTTTTCGCGAAATCCATAACTTCTGGTCTCAGATCGCTGAATGGATAGCGGCAGTACAGACTATAACTCAAGCATTTTACTTGGAACACACAACCTGTAATACAGAGGTATGGAAATCCTGCACTCAAAAGTAATTTTTTGAGTGCAGAATGGAGAGTTGCGTTACAGGCTAAAATGCTTGCGTTGTAGCTGTACCGCTGCAACTTATAATATGGGAGACCTAGACAATTTTTAAGCGGTATAGCCTTACCACATCA
Source organism: Bombina bombina (assembly GCF_027579735.1). NCBI lineage: Eukaryota > Metazoa > Chordata > Amphibia > Anura > Bombinatoridae > Bombina > Bombina bombina. Next base: position 420,196,041 of record NC_069499.1, read on the forward strand.
TATCGCAAAACTTGTAATCTTGGTGATAGTGAGTTATTTTTGTGTAGGTTAGGCATGACTTAGGTGTAGGGAGTCATGGGGGAGTTAGCTGGGCGGTGCAGGGGGAGTGTAGCTTAGGCGTGACATAGATATAGGCCTTCAGAGGGAGATAGCAGGGCATGCTAGTGGAGTAGCCTGCACTTTGATTCGGATACATTGACACAAGATCAATATGTTCGAATCCCCGAAGTGAAGGTGGCGAGGAGGGTAGCAGCCATGTTTGTCTACTTTTACAACAGTGAGTGCCTTCCTATTGTCTGTACATTATCTATGCTATCTTGAAGAGCACCCCGGATGTTAGTTATTAACATGTGTGCTGGCTCCCCTCTGCATGTAATTATATATATATATATTTATTTTTTTACTACTATATGTATATATAAAAGTTTTTTAGTTTTTTTGTTTTTTTTTTACAAATAATGAAATGTGCATAAATGTTATTAATACACTAATGAAATGTATTTAATCTGTAAAAATATGTATGTAAACCATTGAGTAAGATAAAGCGGGAATGAATGTTACTTTAAATCACATCCAAGCAGGCTTTATGGCCGCTACACTTTATTTGGCTCTTAGTAAAATGATACATCACTAGGGGCGGATATAGAGCAATGGTTTAAAAAGGGCGCCATAAATCACATCCGTTTCTGACCCTTGAAAAAGTCCGCCCCAGAGCAGATGAAATGCGTAGGGTATTAGGATTGTGAAGGTTCTTGGAGAATGGGGACAATAGTGGGATTGCTGACTTTGGACAATAGTCTTGGGAGTAAGAGCACCACAAAGCGTACCCAGAAACCGTAGGTCGGTAGGAGAGTGAGACGCTCGGAAAGGGAGCTCGTTCCAAAAGTTATTCTCCATTTGACAAGCCAATTTTAATATTTATCTTGTAATTGTGTTATGATTTGTGTCTTTGTGATCGTAAAAAAAAACGCAGATGCACTCTTGTCTTCTTTTATGTTCTATAGAATCCACCTGAGACCGCACACTGTCAGTATCGCGTTTCAAAGAGCTGCTCTGCACACAGGGATTTCTGCCTGGTTGAGCATCTAATGCAACAGTGCTGAATAACACTTATTTGGTGGAAGGTTCACTTTCGCTATTTGGACTGAGATTTGAGTCTGAAACACACAGCCAGTGACTCAGCTAAGCGACTATTTTTAATTTGTCAGTTTCGTGAAATTTTGCGCTATTTGTTTTTTCGTTCACTTATATATATAAAAAAAAATTATTATGTTAAAAAATGATTTACAAATGATGCAGGCTCTAACGTTATGGGCTCTAAAGTAAGTTCAAACACCTGCTTCCTTAATAATCTATTTACACATCTGGAAAGGGTAGTAGACTAGTAGTAAAGAATGGACCATACTAAATGAACAACATTATAAAAAGGAGACCTCAAATCAGTAGTTTTAATGTCATATTCAATCCACTACACATAATTGTTTTTCTTGGGAAAAATAAGCACACATATTAAAAGACAATAATGTTTTAGTTCTGGAAGTTAAAAACTCTAAACGCAGAAATAACAGAGCCAGCACCCTAACAATTGGTAGTGGCTCTTTTAAAGGTTAAAAAGTATAACATAAAAAGAAGCAGAATGTGATAAACAAAATAGGAAAACAACTCACTTTTCTTGCAAAATAAGCACTTAGAAATTCTCAATGTAGCCATTGCCTTTGGTGAGATAAGGGAGTTGACATTACTGAATGTAACTTCTACTGATAAATGATGTTTGCAGCAAATGTCCTCTACAGAGCATGGGGAAGAATCTGACTGGAGCTATTGTAGGTGTCTCTTAGCAACCATTTCATAGGAAAAGCTACTCCTTTGCCTTCCTGTAGAGACCACAGCCCCTTGTGGGGCTGTGACATGATGCAATGAAAAATTAACTTAACATTGCATGATGAATAAGCCATATTGTAATGATTTCTATTAAGTAAACATTATTTAATGTTTTTAGTATAACAATAAAACCGATTGTTTTACATTAAACCCAACATTTTTCTTTCATGATTCAGATAGAGCGTGCAATTTTCAACAACTTTCTAATTTACTTCTATTATCATTTATCAATATTGTTCTTTCTCTTGGTATCTTTTTGTTGAGATGCAGGGATGGAAGCTCAGGGGTATACAAGTTCTCGATTTGAGAAGTTATCCGGCTTTTGTGGTGTACAGGCAGCGGACACTGTATTGGTGACCGCTGCTTCTAACATATGCAAGCCTGTCCTATAAGGGCTCAAAAGCAACATATGCTGCTTAGTACATTGGACAAGAAAATAACAAAATACTTTGGATGTTAAGTAGTAAAAGTTAGGGTTCAGTTTAGTGTTAGAGTTTTTAGTTTTTGGGGGGGGCTTAAGTTTTTTAGTATAGTTATTTTTATTTAAGTTTTAATATAGGGGCTTTTTTATTTTTTTAGAGTAATTTAAATTTAGGATAGGTGTTTTTAGGGGGGGGGATTTTTTAGGATACTTTAGTTTTAGTATAGGGCTTTTTTTTATCAATAAACTATTAGTGTTCTTTTTAACTTAGGCCATCTTAGGTTCGGGGTCTTGGGGGTTAGCAGTTAGGGAGTTAAGTAGTGTATGTTGCGATGGGGGTTGTTGTGCTTTAGCGGTTAATAGAGACGAGGTTTATTGCAATGGGAGTCGTGGGGGGTTAGTGGTTAATAATGCATGGGTTATATTGCAATGGGGGTTGTGGCAGCTTAGGGGTTAATAGTTTACAGAGTTATATTTTGATGGGGTTGTGACGGTTTAGTAGTTAATAACATAGGGATGTGTAGTGGGTTTATTGCGGTAGGGTTGTGGTGATTGTGGTGTTATCAGTTTATAGTGTTTACTGCGATGTGGGTTGTGGCAGTTTAGGGGTCAATAGTGTAGGGGAGTTATATTTTAATAGAGGCTGTGACAGTTTAGGGGATAATAGAGTAGGGGTTTATATTGCAATAGAGGTTGTGGCTGTTTAGGGGTTAAATAGTGTAGGGGGTGTACTGTGATGGGTGTTGTGACAGTTTAGTTTTTAATATAGTGAAGGGAGTTATTGCAATTGCGGTTGTGGGGATTTAGGGGTTAATAGCATAAGGATGTGTCAAGGGTTTATTAGAAAATAATTTCATTAAAAAAATAAGGAATAAACTAATGTATCACAAAATTTTGTTAATACATTAATTCTTTAAATTTTTTGTAGGCTACTTTTTGTTCATTCATTCTGTACAGATGAATACAGATTTGTCTGTTTCCGAAAGCACATGTTTAATTTTCATAAAGAAATTATGCAGCTTTGGAAAGGGGCCAAGGCCATTCAGAATGTAAAGTATATTGATATTTAACATATTGGTATATAGTATGTCGCTCATCTGTAATCTTATAGTGAATATACAGGCTTTTCTATGATGCAAGCACAAAATTAAACAACCACAAAACTCAGTAAAGCAAGAAAGTCTCAGCGTTCAAAATAGACTTCACTCAAAAATGCTAAGTATCAGGTCGATTAGAATATTTTCACTTAAAAGTAGGTGCAGTGATTGTGCCACAAATATCCTGTGCATGCGCCTTGATAACATGCTTTATTAACAGGTTGACTAACATTTTAATCAGGAGCAAGAATAGCCTAACACAAACAACAAATACAGCTCAGCACACTTTTGTTTAAAAGTAGTGGTTTTCGGGGGGAACTTCCGGGCAGCGGCCATGATTGGTCGCACTTCTGCAAGCTGCTCCAGCACTCTAGAGCAATCTTTATGATATCTCCTTTTACAGATACCATATGACCCAGAGATTAACAAATTGCATATTGGCTAAGGAATATCTACCTAATGAGACTAATTTTACACGAATGGCTGTTGGCTTCAGAGCCCGGAGCTTTATTTGAAGATTGTGGCCTTCAACACCAGCCACGTGGATTACCCCCCGGCAGGATGCTCTTGGGCTCCTGTCGTTAGTAAGCATGATAAGTGCACCTACAACAAACAGCAAATAGGCAAAGGAGCCTTTATTGAACTGGTCGCCTCTACATAATGGCATTTGCAATCCGGACTGTCCTGGAGGAGGTGGAATGTCTTCTAAGTTCCTATTACCTGCAATTTTGCACACAGCTGGATTTAGAGTGGGGATCAATGTGTAACAATGCCGCCCAAGCTATCTGCCTAGCTACTAAACAGGATCGTATACCTGCCCCCCAGCGCTCAGCTGACATACCCTTACACAAGCCGAGACCTAATAGTGAGGTTCAGGAAGGGGACCGATTGGAACACTTGGGGGCCGTGCACCTCCTCCTTCCTGGGGCCAGAGTCACCGCAGCAGCTTATACGGAGGGTGATGTGAGGCCCTCATTGCACCCATGTGAGCCTAGCCTAATACCGGTTCCCCATGCTGCGAATTTTGGAGAAGGCAGGAAGAGAGACAGCACTACTGTAAGTTGGAAAACACAGCTAGTCACATCGTTTGTGTCGGATCCCTCAGCTAAGTCCCGCGATCAATCTGGGCCACCAATATCCCAACTCAATATGGTAACCTGGTGCCGACACAGAAAGGTTGGAGTCGGATGATCTAACTGTTTTCCGTTTTCCCCCCTGGACTCCATGTACACCACACACATCCCTCAGACGGTTTGATGACTTTAGTAAGGGGGCGATATGACAGCCTAATCATATAGACTCGAAGTAATGAAAGCTTAATGTTATGCAATTTTTCAATTCAATCCTCTTTATCTAATCTATGTTGCACTTTCTTGGTGTTATTAATACTCGAATTTGTTATCTGAAAATAAGAAGTGCTGTGGTGTAAAGGGGTAGAGGATGTTAGCAACATTTGCGCTCTACTATTTTTCTTTTTTTTGCCTTTCTTTTTTATTTTCTTTAATGTCCTTGGGTATTGCCAGTTAGCATGCTTATCAGGACGCCATTGCAGCGATCCCTGCTTATAACACTTCAGCGCTGCACAGTAATCCCTTGGATTCTCTTAGTTTTTAGCTAAGTTTCAATTATAGAGGTTCCGGGCAACTGCTAGTCTCCCACATATGTTTTTGTTAGAGAAGCTCTTTTTACCACAGTCATCCCTTTCAAAACTGTTTTGCTTGCAAAGTTTTACTTGTCTATCTTAACACACGTTCTACTCCTTGTGCTCCAATATAGGGTGCATAGTAGGGTGATTTCATGATAATATGTGTATCTAAGGGCTCCTTCAGATAATCATGTATGTAATACACATTGCATTCTCACATTACAATTTCTTCTGAAGGGGAGGCTCTTTAAGTTAAATGTATGCTGCCTGATATATATATATGGCATAGGAGATATATTCTTTACTAACTGGGTAAGGGACAATGTATAATAGTGTATTGCTGTAACTATACTTCTTTGTGTGACTCGTTTGCTGTCCCTTTAGTGATCACATACTAAGTATATAGTAATAAGGAGGAATAGGTTTGAGAAAACTATTTCTGTATACTGTGTTCATGAAATGTAGCGCATATTCTAGTCTGGCTTTGGTAATTAGAATGGGACCGCCGGCGGCCGAGGCGGACCAACACATCCAGATCTTAAATATTATTATAGCCATTATTAGGACACTGTTTTACTTGGTCACACTTTATATGCGTTCACTCTTAGCTTTTGGTATATACTGTCGGGAAACAACACTTTACTGTAAAAATTTAGCTACACCTCCTGACATGAACAGGTTTATCTATACACCAGGCTCTTACCCACCCCCATTAGTTTGCCCTTTGATATATTACTCTAAGCCCCACAGCGCTAATCACACTGGAAGACAGATATCTAGCCATACACTATTCTCCATATAATTATAGATGTAAAAGTTAATTAGCTCCTGGACAATTTTCCAAAAATGGAACTAGCTGTTAATTTATCCACTCCTCCTAGATAAACTATAAACCATCCTTTCAGTACACTTAGTTCGGTCATCACTGTTTGGACTCTTAGACACTCATTTGGCGGCCAGGGAAAAACTAGCGTTATTACCTAGAGGCTCCTTTGTTAACTTGTTAACATGTTAGTTCACTATTATCTAATTATTTTCAGTTGAAAGGGATTAAATTTGGTCATATTTACATGTTTTTCTTCTACTATAATCCCTAAGAGCTTGTTATTTCTAGTTCAAAAATACCATAAAAATTTGCTATGCTTAATAGATAATAACATAAAAACAAGGTTCATCATTTGAGATCCACAAGTGGTCTCCTCTGTTTGAAATAACCTTCTTTCACTTTAAATTTCTTTTTATCCTTTTGAGGCCCAAGAGTGGCCTATTATGTCATGTAGAAGGTTGCTAAGACATTGGCATTTCATGTAATTAATGTTCACATGGTGCACATTTTTTTTTTTCTTTAACTTTATGCTGCCTATCCCTTACTTATATTGTTTCCATTGTTTGTAAAACTTACGTATTTTCTCATGTGAATTAGTTTTTACGTTGTTGTAGGCCTCTAACTGAACCGTGAATAAAAATTATTTAAAAAAAATTAAAAAAAAAAAAAAAAAAAAAAAAAAAAAAGTAGTGGTTTTCAAAGTCTGAGGTGGTCCTCCCCAGGGGGTGCTAGAGCATATAAAGGGAGGCGCAGGAACAGTGACATTTCACAATATCCTATGGAAAACAAAGAACAGTTTATAAGAGACGACAATGACGCTTGCCATGTTAAGGTGGAATGAGGCAAAGGGTAGGTAGGATATAGATGGGAAAAGCACTGAGGTCCAAATCGCTCAGAGACTGCTTTTTTGTTGTTGTCTTGATCATAACCTATTGATTGAACAGAATCAGCTGTTAAGAGCTGGGTGTGTGAAGCCTGGATCAGATGTAAATGATCCAAATTAAAACTAAAAATAAATATTACAATTTATCTATTATGGGGCGGGGGCGGTAAATTTGGTCTGAAAACCCCTGATTTAAAGTAATAGTTTATTGAACATGAACATGTCAAATATGTGCAAACATATATAAATAGTGACAGCACAAAATTGCTCAAAACTTTGTTTATTATGGGGACATCTCCCCATTATATACCACAATGTTTCGGACAAACAGGCCTTTAATCATGCTAATTACAAGGTGAATAATCTACATTTGAATAGTCCACCTAAGCCGATAAAAAAAATGTTTTATTATTCCTGTTCCTTAACCCTTACATGAACTTAGCCCTCTTAGGTAATGTTGCCATCTTGTGGAGTGAAATGAACATTACCCCAAATTAACCAATAACTAATAACATCTATAACATCTAGTGCTCTTTTTTTTTAACATTCCAATATTAATATCATTGGCACCCATGTTTGAATTTGCACATAAAAACATTGTATGGAAGATCAGGTATTTTTGTTAACAATTTAAGGGCAATTCCAATCAATTAGAGGTGCTACCAACTGAATTAGAAAATAATATTTGAAGAAGAAAACAACATAAAAGCAAAATCTAGTTAAACACATGAATAACTAAACCATGATAATTCAATATCGAGGATGAATGTCTAATATATTTCAATGCAGATTTTTCCTGTTAACCAATAGCGGGCCAGATTACAAATGGTGCCCTATATAGCTTTTTCACTCACCTGCAAACACTGCTGGAAGTAAACTTTTAACATGAACGGGTTAGCACTCGTATTACAAGTTGAAAGTAAAATGGTTGAATGCAAGTTAAACTCGATGTGAGCAAACTTCAAGACTTTGGATAACAGGTTGTGCTATCTTCTTCTTCCCCTAGACTTTAATGGAGCACACTGTTAAAAAAACCTTAACACGTATCACTAGCATACCAACCCGACACCCTGCTAGACATACAGCGCTAAAACCGAAGGTGGTTATGGATATTTTACATTACAATGTTCTTCTCATTGAAGAAAATGTTCTATTTATTTTTAAATATATATTTCTATATAAGTTTTATCACCAAGTTTGCTTTGTTCTCTTGGTATTCTTAGTTCAAAGCTAAACCTACGAGGTTCATAAGCTAATTTCTTAGACCTCGAAGGCTGCATCTTATCTGAATGCATTTTGACAGTTTTTCACCACTAGAGGGTGTTAGTTCATGTGTGTCATATAGATAACACTCATGCACGTGGAGTTACCTAGGAGTCAGCACTGATTGGCTAAAATGCAAGTCTGTCAAAAGAACTTAAATAAGGAGGCAGTTTGCAGAGGCTTAGATACAAGATAATCACAGAGTTTTGCAGAATTGCTGATTAGTGAGGGCAGGTAGTGGGGGGCAGCGTATGTCAGGGTGAGGATCTTTAATTTAATTCTGCTGTGAATGGGAGGCAATGAAGCGACTTGTAAAGAGGTGCAGCAAATACAAAGAGGTGGGAAAGGTGGATTAGCCTAGCAGAGGAATTTATGATGGATTGAAGGCGGGAGAGAGGAAGGCCAGTTAGTAGGTTATTAAAATTCTCAAGTCGGGAGAATGAAGCGAGCAATTGCATGTGGGGAATGAAGGACAGATTGGAGACAAGTGAAACTCTGAAGCAGGGGGCTTGGTGGGGAGATAGTGATGCTGCCGACTGTGATAAAAAAGTCAGAAATCAGAGTAGAACTAGAGGGGGGAGTAGAAGGACCTCAATCTTGGACATGTTAATCTTTAGGTGGTGAGAGGTCATTCAGGAAGAAATGCCAGATAAGCAGCTGATGACATGAGAAAGGACAGAGGGAGAGAGAACAGGGATGGAGAGGTAGATCTTAGTGTCATCAGCATAGACGGGATATTTGAAGCCCTAGCTGTTGATAATTTTACCCAACAAAGAAGTAAAAACAGAGAAAATTAGAGGACCCTGGACAGAGACTTGAGGTACTTCAACCGACAGAGGTGTTAAAGAAGAAAAGTCACAAATGACACAGGAAAGGACTTATTAGAGGTTGTAAACTCATTTTTCCAGAAGATTTGATGTTAGTGAAAGCAGTGTTATGGGGCAGTAGTTTGAAGGAGAATTAGGATCAAGGGAGGGTTTTTTTAAAGGTGGAAGTGACCTTTCTTTATTTATAAGAAGATGGGAATGATCTGGAAGAAAGTGATAGGTTGAAGATTTGAGTAAAAGCTGGGGTGAGGGTGGAAAACAGAGAAGGTATTAGATGGGAAGGGATAGGTTTGAGGGGGCAGGTAGTGAGGTGTGAGGAAGAGAAATAGGAACCAACTCTATTCACAGTGGTCAGGGCAAACATGCAGAGAGTGGCATAGGGGGTGACAGGAGCCAGCTCTGAAGAGCCCTCAAGAATGCTCAAAATCTTAGAACATTTACAGGTACCATCGCCTCCTCAGGAGACAACGCTTCCTGCACTCTCTGAGACCCACAGACAGCAGCCCAACCTGAAAGCATTTGTTAAGATCTTTGTCAAATTTGGGTGAACAAGAATGCCCCTAGAACAAACTACTGATGATTAATCCACCCAAAAAAATCAGGAATTATCTTGTTCAGAAATCAAGAAGGATTTTCTGAGATATCTGAGTATGATCCCTTTATCACTGATGAAGCGGAAAAGGCTTCCTGTGAAACTGAGCAAATGGAACATCATTTGATGCTGCCATCATCAGACCTAATACATCCATGCAAAATAACTATGAAGGGAAAAAGTATTGAAGATCAGAACAAACTGAGAGTAACTTCTCCTATGGTCTGTCAAAAAGTCTATAAAAGACAGATATAAATATAATCCTGGTATGAAAAGAGAACTCTTTGGAAAATTAATTCTCCAACTATGCTCTTGAAGAAAAAACAAGAACTGTTTAAATCATATAAGCTACATGAGGGATTATCAGAAACCGACTCTTTACACTTATTTGGACTAGGCATAGCCACTAACATTTCAGATACAGTAGAGAATACAAAATCATTAAATCCTGGAAATATTTATATTTCATGTTGGGTTAGCCCACTTGAGAAAATGTGATTGGGTTTATGCACGAGTAGGGAGTTAGCTTTCCTCCACCACTTTTGACTCTCCATTGAAGTCTAGGGGAGAATATGTTAACTTATATTGTAAGTTCTGTTTTTTTGTGTGCGTTTGGTTATCGTGCAAGCAAAAAACATTTTATTTTCAACATGTAATATGCACAGTATCTGTCGTGTGCAAAAAACGTACTGCTAGCAGAGTTAACACGCAAGCGTGAGTGATAATTACTGCTCCACTCGTAATCTGGCCCAAAAGTCTACATGAACAGAAAACCTTCATCAACCCCTTCGCTGCTAAGCCTTTTTATTTTACAGAAAGTGCTGAGCCAATTTTGAGCTGTATTTGGCTACCTACATTTAAAACCTATTGTAAGTAAAATTTCAGTGAGTGACCCACACAAATAATATAATGTTTTTTTCAGCAGGCCCAGCCTATTCACAATATGCTATTATTATAATTCATGGCATATGAGATAGCTGATGCAAAAACTGTTAAACATATGTATAATTTTTGCATAGAATTTAGTAAATAATATTGAAAATAGTCCAGTGACCACTGCTGTTACTGTGATCACCTTACTAAATTGTCATCAAGGGTAGCCACATGTGCAAGGTATTTACTGTTACTACAGTGATCACCTGACTATACAGACAAAATGAATTTGTTTTCGTCTACTAGAAAATTAACTTTATTGGGGGTCTCTAGACATCCTAGATTTATTTTTATTATGTATATAGTATCCCAACCCCAAGCAAATTCAAATGTGTTTTATTTTACTTTATTTCTAAAACTCCCACTGGGTTGTACTGCTCCAAGATCAATCAATTCTATTTCAAACAAGGGTTCCTGAAGGTTTGTAGCTGCTATGGGAGTTAAGATCTAGGTGTTTGAAGAACCTCCCCCTATCCAACTCCCTAGCAGCTACACTGAGCTTCCTAGCTCAGTCCCTTTGTGAAATCACCACGCAACATATGATCAAGAGGATACTAGGGACTTGGACCCTGCGACACTTGTGGCAGGTCTGTGACTAACTCCCTCTTGGTGTAATTGTGCCACTACCCAATACTCCATAAATTTCCCTTTGCCCAAACTGTAGCTCCCTGAGGGGTAAATTGGCCTCAAATCGGTCTGAGAACCCCTCTCACAAAAGAACACCAGGAGCACCTCCATTCTCATCTTCCTCCTATGGAGGCAAAGATAAAACTGGTTTACCAGTAAAGTGGGAGGGTTTTTAAGGGCCCTTGGAGTTTTGGGAATCTTTGCCTCCTCCTAGTGGCCAGGAGTAGAATCTCTGCCTCAGCACTGGTATATTTCCCTCATCTATTAAACATGCACTGGTCACACTTATCCTTCTCTCTATCCAACCTCCCCTTCCAACTACAGCCCTATTTCCCTACTCTCTTCTTCTTTTCTTGCCTCAAAGCTTCTTGAAAAGCTAGAATATGCACGCCTATCCCATTTCCTTACATTAAACTCCTTCCTTGACCCACTGCAATCTGGATTTCGCCCCCTACACTCCACAGAGACAGCAATTGTTAAGGTTACCAACGACCTACTTACAGCAAAATCCAAAGGCAACTTCTCTCTACTTATTCTCCTTGATCTGTCTGCAGCCTTTGATACTGTTTACCACCCTCTTTTGCTCCAAACCCTCCATTCCTTCAGCATCTGCACAGCTCTCTCGTGGTTCTCTTCCTATCTGTCTAACCGTACCTTTAGTGTAGCCTTCTCTGTGGCATCCTCTGCCCCGTTACCTCTATCTGTTGGGGTACCGCAAGGCTCTGCCCTTGGTCCCTTCCTCTTCTCAATCTACACATCCTCATTAGGATCCTTAATAAAGTCCCACGGGTTTCATTATCATTTGTATGCCGATGACACCCAAATCTACCTCTCTGCACCAGAACTATCTCCTTCTTTGCTAACCCATGTCACTAACTGTCTCTCTCATATCTCATCTTGGTTGTCCTCTCACTACCTAAAGCTAAATCTCTCCAAAACTGATCTCCTTATTTTCCCCCCTTCTTCCAAAATCTCCACTTCCCATTTCTCTATAACTGTTGATAACTCCATCATTACCCCAACCCCACATGCCCGATGTCTTGGGGTCACACTTGACTCAGATCTATCTTTCACTCCTCACATTCAGTCCTTGGCTAAAGCCTGCTGCTTCCACCTTAAAAACATCTCTAAAATTAGAAATGTCCTTACACAAGACACAACTAAGATTTTAATCCACTCTCTCTTCCTTTCCCACCTCGACTACTGCAACTCCATCCTCTCTGGTCTCCCTATCTGCCACCTAGATCTTTTACAATCCATAATGAATGCCTCTGCCAGGCTCATCTTACTTACTTGTTGCTCTTCATCTGCTGCACCTCTCTGCCAATCCCTTCACTGGCTTCCTCTTGCCTCCAGGATTAAACACAAAATTTTCACTCTGACACACAAAGCCCTCAACTGCACTGCTCCCCCCCCCCCCCCCTCACATTTCAAACCTTTTTTCCAGACTGGCTCCCATCTTATGGAACTCTTTGCCTCGCTCCACAAGACTCTCCCCTAGTTTTGAAAGCTTCAAGCGCTCCCTGAAGACTCTAGTATTCAGGGATGCATACAAACTACACTAAACTTCTTATCTCCACTGCTATCCCCTTAAACCCCATAGCATGTAAGCCTTCAAGCCCAGCTGTTTGTAGTTCACATTCATAAGAGCCGACTACAACAGTGCAACTCTCAGCAGGGCCCTGTACCCATTTGACCCCTGTAAATGTAATTTTGTATACCACCTATATTCATAGCGCTGCAGAATCTGTTGGAGCTCTACAAATACCTGATGATAATAATAATGGCTCGTGTACTATTACCACCTTTGTAAACAAAATAAAGTAAAGGTAGCCTTGAAGGAGTGTATATGAGTGAGGGGCATTTCCCCTCCATTCTAGGTGAAATAGAGGTGAAAGGGTCAATGACAGGTTAGGAGTGGTTTGGTCTACTAGGAGATGTAGGGGGTGTGTTGTTAGGAAGGGCTCTGTAAATAATCAAAAACAGTTGTTGCTAAAGGTCCTAATTAAGGGCTCCTTTCAACTGGAGCTAATGTGTGAGTAGAAGTTCCCTACTCCTGACACTTCTGCACTTATCTTGAAGTGGCTCATCTGGGAAAATACCTGCCATGGCAGTGTGTAGGATTGGTTACTGGAGAAGCTGGGGTCATCTAGAGTGATCCCTGGGAAGAGACCTTCTGGTTGAGGCAAAGCAATAGAGGCCCCTGAGATGGGTGAGACCCCCAGAGCATTTGAGCTCTGATGTGGTGGCGGTAAGGAGGCCCTAGTTTACATCATTTGCAATGAGAAGTTGGCTCAGTAAGATGCTGTGTCTAGAAGGAGATATCCCAGGATCAGTTCCAGTGGAACAGCATGAGGAGTAAAGGTCACTAGGAGGAGGGGTTGTGAGGTCACCAATTGGCATCTGAGTGGAGGCTTGGGAGTGGTATTAGAGGTTGTAGCTGGGCTGCAGTAGAGTGCTGGTGCTGTTAGCAGAGTAGGTAAGCTAGCTGAGCTACCACAGGGAGTTATAATGTCTCAAGGGACAGGGGTCCCTGACAGCCCATGAAAGCACCTGGGGCTGAAACTGAGGCCAGAGGGAGGCACAATGAGGGGGGCTTCAAGGGGGAGGAGAAAAAAAACACAGCTAGGCTGTAATAGAGGTGCAGGAGATAAGAGTCCACAGCTAAGGGAGCCAGATGGCACAAAGAACAGCTGGGTGGATAAGATGAAGAGAGTTCAGTCTCACTGTATGAAGTGGTTACCAGGACAGTAGTTGGTAGCAAGAGGGAGAGTTGAGAGAAGAGTGGCAGAGCGCTGTGGGGTGGGTGGTGGTGACATCTTTAAAGAGGAGGGTGAATGGCTTACAATGACCAGCTATGGCTTCAGATAAGTTGGCTGAAGGAGACAAGGCTGTTTCCTTGACTAACAGTGGTGTTGGTTTATATGATGATGTGTGGGCTATGTTGCTGAGGGGCCTTAAAGACCATGTACCTCAGGTGGAGAGACTAAAGAAGGTCAGAGGCAAGATGGAGGAGGAACTATGGTCATCTTCTGATCCAGCAGGGGGAGCAGGATCATGGATTATTAATGTGGCAGGGGTGGCCTTTAAAAGATGGTGGGGCATATTTATCAAGCTCCGATTGGAGCTTGATGCCCTGTGTTTCTGGCGAGCTTGCAGGCTCGCCAGAAACAGCAGTTATGAAGCTACGATCAGTTATGAAGCAGTTATGAAGCTACGATCGGGTTGATTGACACCCCCCTGCTGGAGGCCTATTGGCCGCGAGTATGCAGGGGGCGACGTTGCACCAGCAGCTCTTGTGAGCTGCTGGTGCAATGCTGAATATGGCGAGCGTATTGCTTGCCGTATTCAGCGAGGTCTGGCGGACCTGATCTGCAGTGTCGGATCAGTTCCGCCAGATCTTAATAACTAGAGGCCCAAGTCTTTGTATGATCACCCCACTGGGGTTGCACTTAATGCAGGAAGTGATCTGGAGGAGGGAATATTTTATTTATATTTATTTTCCTATTTTTATTGAAGTTTAAATGTCAATATACAGACAAGGTAAAACAAGCAAATAAACATGAGATAAACAATGGCATACTCAAACTACACGTATGTCAGAATCAAATAAATAGATCTGCTATCATCTGCTGAAACCAACTGTCTATTTCAAGATAATTGCATTATTAAACATCTGTAAAGAAACATATAAATTTATAGAGAATACCATCTGCTCTAAGAACCCTCTAGATCATATATAAAGCTATTCTTGGACCTAGATTGCAAATATATTTGCAACTATTCTTCATAATTCGAAAATAAGATTAAAGGGACACTAAACCCAAAAAAATTATTTCATGATTCAGGTAGAGAATACAATTCTAAATAACATTCCAATTTACTTCTATTATCTAATGTGCTTCATTCTTTAGATATCTTTTGTTGAAGAAATAGAAATGCACATGGGTGAGCCAATCACACAAGGCATCTATGTGCAGCTACCAATCAGCAGCTGCAGAGCATATCTAGATATGCTTTTCAGCAAATAATATCAAGAGAATGAAGCAAATTAGATCATAGAAGTAAATTAGAAAGTTGTTTAAAATCACGGGCGCGATCCGATATCGATCGCAGTTTGCGGCGCAAGCGAGGGAACCGGCGTCGCCCGCAGTTTCAGCTCGCAACTCGAGCCATCCCATATAGGTCGCCGTCAGATGCTAACGTGCCGTAAGTCTCACAAACCAGCGATGTCCAGAAATCTGCGTAAGTACAAATTTCTGGCGTCGCCAGTGACTTGCGGCACGTTAGAAACTGCCGGCGCCTATAAAACCTGACTAAAGTTTAAAACACCCGCACTGTCTAACACGCCTCCCTAACATAGCCCGCACTGTCTAACACGCCTCCCTAACATAGCCCGCACTGTCTAACCCTCTATCCGCTATCCCCCCTCACTAGCCTAACAATAAAAAAGCTATTAACCCCTAAACCGCCGCTCCTTTACCCCGCCGCAACCTAATAAAGTTATTAACCCCTAAACCGCCGCTCCCGTACCCCGCCGCCAGCTATATTATATCTATAACCCCCTAAAGTGAGCCCCTAACACCGCCGCCATCTATATTAAAATTATTAACCCCCAATGTAAGCCCCTTACACCGCCGCCATCTCTATTAAAATGATTAACCCCTAATTTAATCTACCTACCCCGCCGCCAGCTATATTATCTATATTAACCCTAAGTATATTATAGTTAATATAGGTATTACATTATATATATTAACTATATTAACCCTAATTATATTAGGGTTAATATAGTTAATATAGTTACTATAGTATTTATATTAACTATATTAACTCTATCTAACCCTAACTAAATTTATATTAAATTAATCTAATTCATTTATAAACTAAAATATTCCTATTTAAATCTAAATACTTACCTATAAAATAAACCCTAAGATAGCTACAATATAATTAATAATTACATTGTAGCTATGTTAGGGTTAATATTTATTTTACAGGTAAATTGTTAATTATTTTAACTAGGTATAATAGATATTAAATAGTTATTAACTATTTAATATCTACCTAGTTAAAATAATTACCCAATTACCTGTAAAATAAATCCTAACCTAAGTTACAAATACACCTACACTATCAATAAATTAAATAAACAACAAACATCTATCTAAAAATACAATTAAATTAACTAAACTAAATTACAAAAAAAAACAAACACTAAATTACAAAAAATAAAAAAAACATTACAAGATATTTAAGCTAATTACACCTATTCTAAGCCCCCTAATAAAATAATAAACCCCCAAAATAAAGAAAATTCCCTGCCCTATTCTAAATTAAACAAATTTCAAAGCTCTTTACCTTACCAGCCCTTAAAAGGGCCTTTTGTGGGGCATGCCCCAAAGAATTCAGCTCTTTTGCATACAACAAATACAATACCCCCCCCCCATTACAACCCACCACCCACATACCCCTATTCTAAACCCACCCAAACCCCCCTTAAAAAGCCTAACACTACCCCCCTGAAGATCTCCCTACCTTGTCTTCACCACACCGGGCCGAACTCCTGATCCGATCCGGGCGATGTCTTCCTCCAAGCGGCAAAGAAGAATTCTTCCTCCGGCGATGTCATCCTCCAAGCGGCAAAGAAGAATTCTTCCTCAGGCGACGTCTTCCTCCAAGCGGCAGCAAAGTCTTCATTCTTCCGGCGGCATCTTCAATCTTCTTTCTTCGCTCCGCCGCCGCGGAGCATCCATCCCGGCCGACTGCTGTACTACGAATGAGGTACCTTTAAATGACGTCATCCAAGATGGCGTCCGCCGAATTCCGATTGGCTGATAGGATTCTATCAGCCAATCGGAATTAAGTTAAAAAAATCTGATTGGCTGATTGAATCAGCCAATCAGATTCAAGTTCAATCTGATTGGCTGATTCAATCAGCCAATCAGATTTTTTTAACTTAATTCCGATTGGCTGATAGAATCCTATCAGCCAATCGGAATTCGGCGGACGCCATCTTGGATGACGTCATTTAAAGGTACCTCATTCGTAGTACAGCAGTCAGCCGGAATGGATGCTCCGCGGCGGCGGAGCGAAGAAAGAAGATTGAAGATGCCGCCGGAAGAATGAAGACTTTGCTGCCGCTTGGAGGAAGACGTCGCCTGAGGAAGAATTCTTCTTTGCCGCTTGGAGGATGACATCGCCGGAGGAAGAATTCTTCTTTGCCGCTTGGAGGAAGACATCGCCCGGATCGGATCAGGAGTTCGGCCCGGTGTGGTGAAGACAAGGTAGGGAGATCTTCAGGGGGGTAGTGTTAGGCTTTTTTAAGGGGGGTTTGGGTGGGTTTAGAATAGGGGTATGTGGGTGGTGGGTTGTAATGGGGGGGGGGGGTATTGTATTTGTTGTATGCAAAAGAGCTGAATTCTTTGGGGCATGCCCCACAAAAGGCCCTTTTAAGGGCTGGTAAGGTAAAGAGCTTTGAAATTTGTTGAATTTAGAATAGGGCAGGGAATTTTTTTTATTTTGGGGGTTTATTATTTTATTAGGGGGCTTAGAATAGGTGTAATTAGCTTAAATATCTTGTAATCTTTTTTTTATTTTTTGTAATTTAGTGTTTGTTTGTTTTTGTAATTTAGTTTAGTTAATTTAATTGTATTTTTAGATAGATGTTTGTAGTTTATTAAATTTATTGATAGTGTAGGTGTATTTGTAACTTAGGTTAGGATTTATTTTACAGGTAATTGGGTAATTATTTTAACTAGGTAGATATTAAATAGTTAATAACTATTTAATATCTATTATACCTAGTTAAAATAATTAACAATTTACCTGTAAAATAAATATTAACCCTAACATAGCTACAATGTAATTATTAATTATATTGTAGCTATCTTAGGGTTTATTTTATAGGTAAGTATTTAGATTTAAATAGGAATATTTTAGTTTATAAATGAATTAGATTAATTTAATATAAATTTAGTTAGGGTTAGGGGTAGATTAAATTAGGGGTTAATCATTTTAATAGAGATGGCGGCGGTGTAAGGGGCTTACATTAGGGGTTAATAATTTTTATATAGGTGGCGGCGGTGTAAGGGGTCAGATTAGGGGATAGATAAGGTAGATGGCGGCGGTTTTAGAGGCTCACAGTAGGGGGTTAGTTTATGTAGATGGCGGCGGGGTCCGGGAGCGGCGGTTTAGGGGGTAATAACTTTATTAGGGATTTCGGGGGGGGGGGATCGCGGTTGACAGGGAGATAGACATTGCGCATGCGTTAGGTGTTAGGTTTATTTTAGCAGATCGCGGTTGACAGGGAGATAGACATTGCGCATGCGTTAGGTGTTAGGTTTATTTTCTAGTTAGTTTAGGGAGTTACGGGGCTCCAATAGTCAGCGTAAGGCTTCTTACGGCTGCTTTTTGTGGCGAGGTGAAAATGGAGTAAGTTTTCTCCATTTTCGCCACGTAAGTCCTTACGCTGCATATTGGATACCAAACTGCGCGGGTTTGGTATACCTGCCTATGGCCCAAAAAACTGCGGGCGACGGCAGAAATATACGGGCGTAACTTCTAGGTTACGCCGTATATGTGATACCAAATCCGCGCAAATATTGGCGTCGCCGGCTTTTGCGGGCGACGATTTATATCGGATCGACCCCCACATGCTCTTTCTAAATCATGAAAGAAAAAATTGGGGTTTCATGTCCCTTTAATCCATCTAATTGTTCCTATAAACTACCTATGAAGAAAAGAAGTGGCAATGTCCTAATACAGCAGAAGAGCTAAAAGAGGAAAAAAATGAATGATTAGAAGTTTCTTTCTATTTTACCTTTGAATCATTATATGGAAATTAAATATGATAAGCAAGGTAAGAAGCAGGGAGTGATTGAAAGAAATGGTAAAAGAATTTGCTAAAGACTAAGCAATTGGTCGAGGTCATTATGTATTTTGTTATAGGGAAAAAATTCCCAGATCAAAGCACTGCTTTATTTTCTTATTTTGATGGGATTTCATCATTGTATCATACATGGAGGAATGGAATGGTGGAGGTATGGTCAGCAGTTCCGGCAGAGGATTGTAGTTTGCCCTGACATGAGGTGAGATGACCATGAGATGGGGGATACGCTTAGAGATCATGGTGCCCTTTAGGGAGGGCATTTCTTTTGTGGTTCAGGTGGTGTGATGAGGGGAAATGCAAATACAACCACAAATGCTCCAGTTGTGGGGGGTTCTAAATGTTTTAAGCAAGGCTAGCATGTCGGCAAAGCAGGAGATGTGGGTGTATTGGGAGTTGAAATCATTGAGAGTAGAAATAAATACACTGTGGTTAAACAAGTATACTAAAATAGGGGTGAGGAGGAAAGAAGATAAAATGTTGCTAACTGGTTTTAGTTTGGGGTTTAGAATTCCATTTGTTGAACAGCAGAGGTCTGAATTGTATGGAAACTGAATTGTATGTAAAAAGTTGGCAAAGAGTTTCCAGAGTGGTTCAAGCTAAGCTGCAGAAAGAAGTTGCTTTGGGAGATTGGGGGGGTCCATTTGAATCATGTCCTCTATCAAATTTGAGGATGTTTCCTTTGGGAGTGGTTCCAAAAAAAGTACAAGGTCAATATCAGATGATCCATCATTTATCTTATCTAAAAGATTCCTCTGTGTCAGTTAATGATGGGATTGACCCTGCACTGGCAGAAGCGCAATATGCAAATCCAGATATGCACCTTTTCACTTATAATTCCTGCACCAAAAATAGCCGAATTCCAAAACAATGCACATTCCCAACAATTATGCCATTTTTCAAGATAATAATGTGCCCATACACACAGCCAGAACAGTTCAGTCTTGGTTTGAACTGCAACATCTGTCCTGACCAGCACAATCAGCTGTCTTAAGTATCATCGAACCAATGTAGGCAGTTTTGGAGAGCAGAATGAGAAGCAGATTCCATTCTTTAACATCTCTGAAGTAATTGGCCGACAGATAAATGGTAAAACATTCCACTGGAGACTATTTACAAGTTGTATGAATCTATTCCAAGAAGGTTGGTAGCTGTATTAAAGGCAAATGGTAGTCCAACACCTTATTAATAAAGAAATAGCACCTATTTCTCAGGTGCTCACATTATTTTGTTCAATGCCTGTATATATTAATCTTACTAACTCTTTTTATCTGCAGGTGCACATTGTGTAAATTTTGGTATATATTTGTCTTCGCTCTGTTATAAACATTTTTACTCTATGGGGCCGAATTATCAAGCTCTGAATGGAGCTTTATGCCCCTGTTTCCACGTGAGCCTTCAGGCTCGCCGGAAACAGCAGTTATGAAGCAGCGGTCTTAAGACCGCTGCTCCATAACTGGTCCGCTGCCTCTGAGGATGCGGTCTGCAATCCTCCCAATCCTATACGATTGGGCTGATTGACACCCCCTGCTAGCGGACGATTGGCTGCAAATCTGCAGGGGGCGGCATTGCACAAGCAGTGCAATGTTAAATGCCAACAGCATATGCTGTTGGAATTCTGTGATGTCTGTCGGACATGATACGCTATAGCGTATCATGTCGGGCAGACATTGATAAATTGGCCCCTATGGCTTCACAGTATTATTATTCTGCTTTATCCATGATAATACACTTATATCTGTATTTTTTTATTTTATTTTACTGTGGGTGATGAAATTTAATTAGTAAATTAAGTTAAAACAGCAAAAATTTTGAAGAAGTGCCATGAAAAATATTGGAATGTTGAAAAAAATTAAAATCATAGCATTCACTCTACAACAGGAGCTATAATTTTACCATATGTTCATAATCCACTAATTTGATTTATAGCTTTTGCAAAGTGGGTGGCAATTCACCATGGTCTGAACCATTTGTCCAAATGCAAAAATCTTATTTAAAATCATATTTTCAGAACATTTTGGATTGCTGTCTATAGAAGCTGCAGTGTTAAAGGGACATTCCAGCCAAAATTTTAATCCACATGGATGCATTTCAGTTTTAAATATATCATTTTTTTTACATGTATTACCAACAATGTTTCTAATAAAAGCTATACTGTTTCAAAAGTGTGTTTAAGAATGTACCATGCACCAGCATTTTAAACACAGCACTTGCTCTTGTACCACCTGGTAATGACAGTTGACTCAATTTATTTGCATTGATAAAATTATGGTGCACAGAGAATATCTAGCTATGCATCACATGCACGAGCAGAGAAAAATGTTTACACAAATTGAACAGTGATAACTTTTACTAGAAGTGTTTTTGCCAATGTTTTTGGGAGTGCAACCTTCTTTTTGGGAATTACACCTTTTTTTTTGGAAATACAATAAAACATTTTCTTTTAAGGTAAATAAAACTCCAGGCCCAGATGGAATACACACAAGGATGTTAAGGGAAGTTAGCACTATTATAGACAAACCTCTACTCATTTTTCAAGACTCATTATCCTCAGGCATAGTACCCCAAGATTGTCGTAAAGCTGATGTGGTGCCATTCAAAAAGGGAAGCAGGGATAATCCAGGACGCTATAGACCAGTTAGTCTGACATCAATAGTGGGGAAGATATTTGAAGGGATTATATTGATGATCATATTCGTGTAAACAAGATTATGAGTTCAAATTTGGCTTTATGAGAAATAGATCATGTCAAACTAATCTAATTAGATTCTATGGGGAAGTAAGTAAAAATATAGATAAAGGGGAATCAGTTGATGTGATATACTTAGATTTTGCAAAGGCGTTTGATACAGTGCCACATGAGAGATTAATGCACAAAATGAAGGGACTGGGAATAGCTGAAAATGTTAGCTCATGGATAAATAACTGGATAAAAGATAGGGAGCAATGAGTCATAGTGAATGGATCATACTCAGATTGGACAAAGGTAATAAGTGGAGTCCCCCAGGGATCAGTACTGGGCCCTGCTCTTTTTTAATATTAATGACTTAGAGAAAGGATTAAATATTATTATATTATATATTTTTAATTATTATATTATATAATCTGTTTTTGCAGATGATACTAAGTTAAGTAAGGTTATTAGGTCAGAGCAGGATGAACTTTCGTTACAAAGGGATCTACAAAAATTAGAAGTATGGGCAGGTAAATGTAAAATTAGATTAAATACAGGAAAATACAAGGTTCTACATTTTGGAAGTAAAAATAAGCAGGCAATGTATTATTTAAATGGGACAAGACTTAGCCAAACAGAGGAGGAAAGTGATTTGTGAGTAGTAATAGATAACAAGCTAAAGATGGGTGCACAATGCAGGGCAGCAGCATCAAAAGCTAATAAGATACTAGCATGTATTAAAAGAGGCATTGAGGCCTATCTATGAAGCCGTCAACTGTGCTGCATTCGCCGGGACCAATACGCTTGCCTAACATTGCGGCCGCGGACCTGAATACGCTCTCCTTATTTATAAAAAAAGCAGTCAAAAAGCCGCGCACCAAGTACGGGGCGATGAGCAGTGGACTGTTGTTAACTAACAGTCATCGATCTCACTGCTATTCAGCTTTTTCGCAACTTTATTTATAACCTGTCACTAAACATTGCCACTATACTAAAATGTTTAACCCCTATCCCGCCGCTCCTGGACCCCACCGAAAACTAAATAAAGTTATTAACCCCTATCCCTCCGCTCCCGGAGCCCACCGCAACTTTAATAAAGTTATTAACCCCAATCCCTCCACTCCCAGAGTCCACCGCAACTCTAATAAAGTTATTATCCCCTATCCCTCCACTCCCAAAGCCCACCACAACTCTAATAAAGTTATTAACCCCTATCCCTCCGCTCCCTGACCCCTCCGCAACTAAATAAATGTATTAACCCCTAAACCCCTGGCCTCCCACATCACTACCACTAACTAAA
This sequence comes from Bombina bombina, assembly GCF_027579735.1. NCBI lineage: Eukaryota > Metazoa > Chordata > Amphibia > Anura > Bombinatoridae > Bombina > Bombina bombina. Next base: position 420,218,898 of record NC_069499.1, read on the forward strand.
CCTATTAACCCCTAAACCGCCAGCCCCCCACATCGCTTCTTCTTCCGACGTCTGTTGTAGAATGAAGTTACCCTTTAAATGACATCATCCAAGATGTTAGAATTGATTGATTGGTTGATAGAATTCTATCAACCAATAGGAATTAAGGTGGAAAAAAATGCTATTGGCTATTCCAATGAATGGTTGGATCAGCCAATAGGATGAAAGCTCAATCCTATTGGCTGATTGCAACAGCCAATAGGATTTTTTGCACCTTATTTCCTATTGGCTGATAGAATTCTATCAGCCAATCGGAATGACGTCATTTAAAGGAAACTTTATTCTGCAACAGATGTTGGAAGAAGAGGATGCTCCGCACCGGATGTCTTGAAGATGGAGCCACTCCGCGCCGGATGGATGAAGATAAATGTTGTCTGGGTGGGTTTTAATTTTAGATTAGGGACTTTGGGATGAAAAAGAGCTAACTCCCCTTTTAAGGGCAATGCCCATACAAATGCCCTTTTCAGGGCAATGGGGATCTTAGGATTTTTTAGATAGGTTTTTATTTGGGGGGTTTGTTTGTGTGGGTGGTGGTTTTTACTGTTGGGGGGGGGTGTTTGTATTTTATTTTACAGGAGGTAAAAGAGCTGATTTCTTTGGGGCAATGCCCCGCAAAAGGCCCTTTTAAGGGCCATTGGTAGTTTATTGTAGGCTAGGGTTTTTTATTTGGGGGGGGTATTTTGATAGGGCTATTAGATTAGGTTTAATTATTTTAAATATTTGATAATTTATTTTTTATTTTGTGTAACTTAGTGTTTTTTATTTTGTGTAACTTAGTTGTTATTTTTTTGTAAAAGTATCTCTTTATAGTAGATTTAAATAACTTGAATAGGGTTAGGTAATAAAGTTAATTTAATTGTTAGTTTAATGTAATTTTAGTATAATAGTTAGGGTAGGTTAATTAGTAGTTTAATATAGTTTAATGTAATTTTAGTATAATAGTTAGGGTAGGTTAATTAGTAGTGTAATATATTTTTTTTTTTAAAGGTAAGTTTAAATTTATTATAAGATAGAGATGAGTTAATATTTAATGTAAAGTTAGTGGGCTGTTAGGTTAATTTAGTTTATGGTGATGTGGGGGGCTGGCGGTTTAGGGGTTAATAGGTTTCGTAAGTGGTAGTGATGTGGAAGGCCAGAGGTTTAGGGGTTAAAACATTTATTTAGTTGTGGAGGGGTCCGGGAGCAGCAGCATAGGAGTTAATAACATTATTAGAGTTGGGGTGGGCTCCGGGAGCGGAGGGATAGGGGTTAATACATTTATTTAGTTGCGGTGGGCTCCGGGAGCGGAGGGATAGGGGTTAATACATTTATTTAGTTGCGGCGGTGTCAGGGAGCGGCGGGATAGGGGTTAATAACATTATTCAGGGCCGGCCTCAGGTCCCGCGGTCTGGGGGGCCCTACAAAGGTAATCAAAAAATACCTTTTTTAATTTTAATATATTTTTTAAAATTGAATTATTTATTTTTTTAATATATTTATTTTGCGCCTTTTTTTTAAATAATTTTTTTTCAGGGAAGGGTGGCCACGACCCACATTTTATTGCTGGGTGCATCATTTATTGCAGGGGTGCTGGGGCATCATATTTTTGTTGTGGGTATCATTGTATTGCAGGGGCTGGGGACATCCTTTTATTGCAGGGGAACGGGGGCATCATTTTATTGCAGGGGAGCTGGGGCATCATTTTATTGCTGGGGCATCATTTTTTTGCAGGGGGCTTGGGGCATCATTTTATTGCAGGTGGACTGGGCATTATTTTATTGCTAGGGGCATCATTTATTGCAGTGGGGATTGGGCATCATTTTATTGCAGGGGGGCTGGGCATTATTTTATTGCAGGGGGTTTCATTTTATTGCTGGGGCATCATTTTATTGTAGTGGGGATGGGGCATCATTTTATTGCAGGGGGACTGTGCATCATTTTATTGCTGGGGGCATAATTGCAGTGGGGCAAGGGTAATCATTTTTTGCTGGGGGCTTGGGGCATCATTTTATTGCAAGGGCATCATCTTATTGCAGGGGGGCTTCATTGTATTGCTGGTGGCATAATTTTATTGTAGTGGGGCTGGTGGCATCATTTTATAGCAGTGGGGCTGGGGCATAATTTTATTGCAGGTGGACTGGGGGTTCATTTTATTGCTGGGTGCATCATTTATTGCAGGGGTGCTGGGGCATCATATTTTTGTTGGGGGCATCAATTTATTGCAGGGGCTGGGGGCATCATTTTATTGCAGGGGAGCTGGGGCATAATTTTATTGCTGGGGCATCATTTTTTTGCAGGGGGGCTGGAAGCATCATTTTATTGCAGGGGCATCATTTTATTGCAGGGGGACTGGCCATTATTTTATTGCAGGGGGGTTTCATTATATTGATGGGGCATCATTTCATTGCAGTGGGGATGGGGCATCATTTTATTGCAGGGGAACTGGGCATCATTTTATTGCTGGGGGCATCATTGCAGTGGGGCTAGGGTAATCATTTATTGCTGGGGGTATCATTTTATTACAGGGGCATCATCTTATTGCAGTGGGCTGGGCATCATTTTATTGAAATTTGCAGGGGAGCTTCATTGTATTGCTGGGGGCATCATTTTATTGCAGGGGGCTGTGGGTTTAATTTTATTGCTGGGGGCATCATTGCAGTGGGGCTGGGGGAATCATTTATTGCTGGGGGAATCATTTATTGCTGGGGGCATCATACTTTTGTTGGGGGCATTATTTTATTGCAGGGGAGATGGGGCATCATTTTATTACTGGGGCTTCATTTTTGTGCTGGGGCTTCATTTTATTGCAGGGGGGCTGGGGGCTTCATTTTATTGCTGGGGGCACCATTTATTTTATTTATTTATTGCGTGTGTGTGTAGGCTGTGTGTGTGTGTGTGGGCTGTGTGTGTGGGTGGGTTGTGTGTGTGGTTTGTGTGTGTGGGGGCTGTGTGTGTGGGCTGTGTGTGTAGGCTGCGTGTGTGTGTGGGCTGTGTGTGTGTGTGGGCTGCGTGTGTGTGGGGGGCTGTGTGTGTGGGGTGTGTGTGTGTGTGGGGGGGGCTGTGTACACCTGTGTGTGGGGGGGCTGTGTGTGTGTGTGTGTGTGTGTGTGTGTGTGTGGGCTGTGTGTGTGTGTGGGCTGTGTGTGTGTGGGGGGGGGCTTTGTGTGTGTGTGGGGGGGCTGTGTGTGTGTGTGGGCTGTGTACACCTGTGTTCCTTCGTATGTGTCTGAGTGTGTGGATGTATATGTATATAAATATCTCTCTGTGTATTATATCTGTGTGTTTCTGTGGTACAGTGCATTGCCCCATTTCTTTTAAGTATTTTTTGTTCTGGGTAGAGGCCCTGAGCTGTCTGTCTGCCTAGGGACCTGAACTTGCTAGGGCCGGCCCTGGCGTCTCTAATGTTCTTGTTATCATAAGAAAACACATAAAAATAAGGCCCAGTTCAACTCAAATGTTCCTAATTGTCAGCATAATTCTTCATTATATACATAAACAGTTGTTCCAATAGTACAAATGGTATATTGCAATATATACAATGTTATAGTGCTCCACATTAGTGGATTTATGTTTTTTTTATATATATATATATATATATATATATATATATATATATATATATATATATATATATATATATATATATATATATATATATATATAAAATGTTGTGTATTACCTTAACTAATTTTTTTTTCATTATAAAAGCTGTGGGGTGGGGTTGGGGGCGTAGATTGGGTGGGGTTGGGGTGGAGAGAAAGGGGGCCCCATTTTGTCATCCTGCCTTGGGCCCCGCAATGACTAGGGCCAGCCCTGACATTATTTAGGTGGCGGCGATGTCGGGGGCGGCAGATTAGGGGTGTTTAGACTTGGGGCTTATGTTAGGGTGTTAAGTGTAAACGTAACTTTTATTCTAGCATAGAAATCAATGAGATATCTGGCAGCATTGAACATGAGCTTTCGCTGCTTTCAGACTTCCATTGATTCCTATGGCATCCGCGGCCTCCAGGGTGGTGGATTGAAAACCAGGTACGCTGGGCCGGAATAGTGGCGAGCTTTACGTGTTAGAAGTTTGATAACTTGCAAAAGTTGTCAGATAGTGCCGAATCTGTAGTGATGTAAGCATCGATCTGTGTCAGATTGAGGCCGGCGGATCGTATGTTACGTCACAAATTTCAACTTTTGCCGGTCTGTAGGCTTTGATAAATGGGTTGAATCAGGCTCGCCACAATTACGCTGCGGAATTCCGGCATATTTGCAGTTGACGGTTTGATAAATATCCCTCATTGAGTCAAGGGAGGAAAGCATAATTCTGTTACTATATAAATCCCCGGTAAGACCTCACATTGAGTATAGAGTGCAGTTCTGGGAACAGATCGCAAAAAAAGATATTGCAGAACTAGAAAAAGTTCAGAGAAGCGTCACAAAGCTAATAAGGGGAATGGAGAATTTAACTATGAGGAGAGGCTAGCCAAACTGGGTCTGTTTTCTCTAGAAAAAATGCGCTTGAATGGTGACATCATTTCAATCAAATAATGTATAACAAAAGTATATACAAAAGTCAGAGCGCCAAAACTAGGTTAATGTGAGGTGATAAATAAGTGAATATTCAAAATTTGAAAAACAATTGATATAAGGAATGTGCTGATAATATCATGCAAATACAAACATTACAAATGGCTGAAACAGGAAAAATATTTTTTCAACCATATAAGTTGACTTCAATATTAGAAGTTATAAACAAATAAATGGAAGGATGTGCTGATGTTATAAAGCATGTACATACAATCCAATTGGCTGAAATAAAGAAAATGTTTCCAAATGTATAAAATTGTCCAAGTGACAAATGAAGACAAAATCTTGATATCCAAGATAATGTGGCAGGCAACTCCTTCAAAAACGCTTGCTGGTGTCTCAAGGTGATAAATCTGCAGATGTTAGGAAAATAAGAAAGAAGGCGCCACCATAGTGCAAAATCAATGACATAAGAAACCCCTATAGCGCAAGTGTTGTTATACTCACAGGATCAAAGACACTTGAGAAGTGTCACAAAGGCCTCCTGGATTCTTAGTCGTCCAGACAACTTTCTCCCTCGAGATACCGGGTTTGTTGTATTACAGCAGATCTTCGATGTAGTGCTAGAGGCTTAGGCACCATTCACCATACCGCTCTCCAAAGTTTAATGCAGTCCGCAGTAAAAGCCCCTTCAAGGGCTCAAACTTTCCAGTAATTGGCCGCACTGATAAAATAATTCACCCCTCAAGGTGAAACATTAGCAGCAAAGTATTAAAAAGAGTTATAAAAAGTATTGTGGATCAAAGTCTAATGCAATAAAAGACTTTATTTTGACACAATGTTTCTCGGTCAGGCATCAGGTGTATAAAATACAAATGATATTTCCACGATATTAAACTCTAAAGTCGGCGTCTAGTAATTCACAAAGCGCATGCGTGGGAGTGTGTTAACAGCAAACCTGTTATTATTGGACAATGGACTTCCAATGGGAATCAAGGCTCGAACAAACCTCCATCATTGCATGGAGATACATAGTAATACACTCAGATGCAAGAGCTTATTTACAATGGAGTGTTAGGAAAAACTAAATGTTGCAACAGATAAATACCAAAATAATAACTGGGGAATTAGTAGCTTATCGCTGTTGTAATACTAAAACAGGTCAGATTGAAAGTAACTCTATGTGCACCGCCAAGCACTGCTTTGCAAAAACAACGCGATTATATAAAATATAAAAACCATAATGATTAAATGTATAAAAACATATATAAAACAATCCAGATGGATATATGAATATATAACGATAGATCTATATATTATATATATATATATATAAACACATTAGTAACAAATGTTGCTGCAATAAAATATGATATAATAGGGGGGGGCGTGCCGAAACAGCAACCAAGATGGCTGCTTTTCTTTAAGGCTGAATACATGAGCAGTTAAAACCGCTATTTACTGCTCTGAAATTTTACATCTGAACTATTATTTAGCATTATTTTACAGTCCAGAAGCTTCTGAATAGCAAGATATCTTTATACAACTAGATTTCAGCCCGGAAGACCTCATAGATGCGGTGCGTAGCGGAGGCCTTCTAACGACCTCAGCCTGCATCTCGCCCTCCCTAATATCCTGCAGATACAGGACCAGCAGCGATATACGCTGATCATTTCCCAATCCCTATCTCCCTAGCTGGGACTGACGGTTACCAGCAAAGAAATCACAGTTTGCACAGGAGAGCTAGAGTACAAGATGGAGGCCATAGACAAGTGGGAGCGCAACATGCTGCAGCTTATGGAGCGTCATTGCCAGGCCATACAAACTGTACTTTACGGTCTCCATACAGTCGTAAGACCCGCAGAACAGTGTGTACCCGTAGCAGCTCACGGCCCAGCAGATGCCCATGTGGATAGTTTCCTGCCGCTGACAGAACACAGCCGAGGGGACCCGGTGTCCAGAGAGACCTCAGTGTGTACCCTGGGTCCGCATACAAATCAAGAGCAGTCCGTAATGAAAGAGGAGGCTCGCCTAGACCAGGTGAATCCGAGCAAGAATACCGCTCTAGTTCAAGCTCTCACCAATGTTGCCGACACCGCTAGTACGCGGCCTGCTAAACATGAGCCCTCATTTTACCTGTCTTGGAGCCGGATTGCATGTCTGTTGGGGCCGAATGTTCCTCTCACAACACACCTGATAATAATGTGGGACTGTTTGTGTCACACTTTACCTCATCTCCATTTGCGTTCAGAGACTTGTGGCTCCAGCGTTTTTGTCAAGGTTGGGGTAGGTTAAACTATTGACTCTGTGCTGGATGAAGCTGGACTGCATTGCCCCACTGGTTCGGTTCTAAAGCCTTAGAACTTTTCTATCCACTGTTACCTTCATGTTAGATACATTGCTCAGCACTAGCTCATTTAGAATGTACATATAGGAATGTCTATCTGAAGATAGCACTATAGCCTGCTCATAAGAAAAGAACACTAGATATGGTCTAAACATATATTAACTACCTGACACAACACTGTTCATTAACACTCGCCTTTTGCTATATTGTACATTAATTTGTTTACTTAAGGTAGTCTCTATTTATGTGTTTGCATAGTACAGGAGGTTTTATATTTTTACTAGTCCTGACTAGAGCAGTTTAATACTTGCGTATGAACAGTTTGATAATCTTGCCCCATTATGTATACTTCACTATGTTTGTTTAGAAGAGCTTCACTGACGGGCAATGTTAGTTTATTCTTTTTACTTTTATTTCATTTATTAGATGGTGATACAGATGTGTTCATTGTTCATAAGTACATTTTGTGGCCTATTTGATCAGTCAGTTGAGTGGAACCTTGCTTGGTATAGGTATTCCTAGCCCTAAATCCTGAAATATGAGGTTTCATACTGTATATATTTCCAGGCGAGAGTTCTAACCATACTTATGTAATTTTATTTTTTGAAATACTTTATGCAATGATTTATACTGTCATTACTTCTGACATATAATATTAGTGTATGTACTGCTGTTCTTGTATATAATTGCATGTGACTCAGCTCGTCATAAGATATTAACTTAATTCTAAGGTCCAAAAGTGACCGTATGTACCTTTAGAGCTCCTCTTCCTATTCATTTAAAGTACATAGGCCCATGAGTGGTCTGCTAGTCTTTTTGAGGTGCTTCCATTTCCTACTAAAAATAGATTATGAGGTTCCCATATGCATATTCATTGTTTCATACAAAGGTACTCTACTGTTTTTCTAATTATACGCTGTTATGTACATGGTAATGCCATTCTTTTTGTATGACTGTAAAAGCTCATCAATTATCACTGTACCCTATGTATACATGCCACTGAACTTTTGCTTATTGTTTGCTATCTACATAACCTCAATAAAAATCTTTATTTAAAAAAAAAAAATAAAAAAAAAAAAAAAAAAATATGATATAATAGAATCGAGTATATTGCTCCAGCGACTACAATAATTGCAACAATAGGAATGACACACAAATGTGATTTGGTTAAACACTATAAAAATCAGTATAAAACAAGGTAACATGATGTCTTATCACAATGAATCTGTATATCGGAGAATATTAAAAACTACTATCTACTAATGTGCCATCAATTAATAAAAACCATATGACAAAGTGACTATAACTGATCAATGGTTTTACTCATTAATTTTAATGTACAGGGGTAAAAAGACCACTGATAACTATTATTTGTTATAAAAAAATGTGTGCCGCTAGATGATACAAGTGAATCACAATTGTGTTACCTAAAGTAAGACTATAAAACCCTAAAGGGTTGTGAATATGTACCACCCTTAACTATAACTTTTGTTGTTATATGAAAATATGCCACTAAGTTAATCATAAATAGCCTAAAGCATGACTATAACCCCTAAAGTTTTGTGATGATGCACAAATATATGTATATATATATATATATATATATATATATATATATATATATATATATATATATATATATATATATATATATATATATATATATATATAATATAAATATGCCTAGGGTAGTTGTAACTATAACCCAATTATGAAAGAAGATAGGCCTTAAATGAATGCTGCCATATCTATATGTACATTTAGGCCACAGGGAGACAGGGATCCGAGTTTCCAGATCCAATATGTCTTTCTCTGTCTCAAATGCACATATCTGTTCCTACCCCATTTGGGGATAACATGCTCTAAGGGGAAAATAATAAAAGTATCCATTTATCCTGGATGACATTGAGCTACATGTCTGGGTACACTATGATTTTTTTATGTCTTTCATAATGTTCCTTTTATCTTCCCCCCACCTCTTCTTGAGGGGTCTGGAGGTTCTCCCTACATATTGAATACCACAAACACATTCCAACATGTATACCACAAAAGTGGAATCGCACGTGAAATGTGTTTTAATGGCAAAGTTCTCCTTACTGACATATGAAGTAAAAACTGTTTTATTTCCTGCGGTATACACACATAGACCACAGTTGAGACGATTACATCTATAAAAGCCTGGTTTCCCCAAAAAAGTGCTCCCTCTAGAGTTTTTCATTGTGGACTGATTGTATGTTTTCATTACTACTTTGCTGGGTGCAAGTTTACTTTTTAAAGTGGGCGCTCTTCTAAAAGTACAGATGGGACTGGTACCTATGCTTTCTTTTAGTAAAGGGTCTCCTGTTAATATATGCCAGTATTTCTTTAATATGTTTTTAATTTTATTATGGTTAATATTGTATTGAGTGATAAATCTTACTCCCTTCTCTCTCACCTTAACTTGTTTCACTATATCTCCTGATACGTGGACCCCAACCTCTTCCTCTATATGTTTATCAAAAAAATCCTCTCTACGCTTATTTCTAGCCTTAACATAACTTTCTTCTATTAGTTCACTGGGATATTGTTTTTCCATGAATCTATTTTTCAATATCCTCGCTTGACTATCAAATTTGTCTACATCGGTACAATTTCTACGTATCCTACAAAATTGGTTATACGGGATGTTCTTTTTCCAAGGTAGATAATGGTTGCTCTTGTAATTCAAATAGCTATTTGTATCGACTGACTTGAAGAAAGTTTTAGTTCTGACACAACCAGTATGATCCCAATCTAATATCAGATCTAAAAAGTCAATACTAACCTCTTCAATTTTAGAAGTAAAACTTAGACCCATTTCATTGTCATTCAAAGTATCAACAAATTTCTGGGCATCAGATTTGCTGCCCTCCCAGATGAACAAGAGGTCATCAATAAAGACTAGACTTGCCCCAAATTTAGAGGAATATATATACCTCTCTTCATATAGACCCATAAATAAATTGGCAAAACTTGGGGCAATTCTGGTCCCCTTGGCCGTACCTTTTATTTGGAGGAAAAACTTTTCCTGGTATACAAAATAATTATGCTTGAGTACAAAGGTTATACATTCCAACAGAAACTACCTCTGTTTATCTGGCAAATATATATCTTTTTTAAGGAAGTGTTCAATCGCTTTCACAACTAAATCATGGGCAATATTGGAATATAAAGCAGACACGTCACAAGTCAACCATAGAAGTTCTCTGTCCTATTTTAAAATCTTAGATATTTTGGAGATAAGGAAATGTTTTTTTCACTGTAAGAGCAATAAAATTGTGAAACTCATTACCAAAGGAGGATACAATCTCTCAGCTACAGTTATATTTTAGAGAAAGGTAAGGGAAAGATATGGGATTTGTGGCATTTTAGCCAGTTTTGAATTAAACACTATCTGATTCCAATATATACAAATAAAAATTAACACTTTATTTAACAAATATGCAATAGACAGGACAAAAATTAATGACACCAATGAGGAGCATTAGGAGGAAGGTATTATCAGCTTCCACCCCCCCCCCCTTTTTGGATTGTTAATACTCCCAAATTAGGTGTCATATACTAAAAACATAAGGGCTATGTGGAATAGGGGAGAGATGATGTTGGATTAAATAGGTGAATTAAGCATATATAGATACGTTAACTGTATATCACATTCAATTAAATCTCAAAGCATATCAGAATAGCAGACATACTATGCACTCAAAGGCGACCTCCTGCCTGCGTACTGCTTAGATTGAACAAAGTCAGCGGATTGCTAGCTTATTCCCTGTAACCAAATTTCCACACACATCAAAATTCAGACAACAGTTTACTTAATCACTTATTAAGAATCACACTTATAAGCTGCTGTTTTAACAGTCACACTCTATGTCTTTATCCAAACATAAGGAATGCAAAGTATGTCCTCATTGCTAGGGTTCAGATACTAAAAAGTGTAAAGCTTATCACACTTGAATTGTACTGTGATCAGGATATGTTACTACCAAGCGTATAGGCTATTACGGTAAACAATAATCAGTTTGGGTTTCCCATAAATATTTGTTGTATACCGGGAGTATATTAAATTCAGCATGTACGTGCTAATACCCCTTCGTTTATAGTTCTATGCGCTATGGAGAGATTCCTGAACAACTGTTGTAACTATGTTTCAAATCTGGTGAAAAGTAACCGACATCAGGTAGCTGCACTCAGACTCCCCTAGTCCACGCCCACCAACACGTTTCCATCAGTTGTATTTTACCAATAAGAAATACTTTGTTTAATATGCAGATATTTCAGATGTGTTTCTCTAAAATTAAGATTGCTCTATGAACATTTTTTTAGAAATCTAAATTAATTTTTGAAATAACACAGTATTCATATTTTTCCACTACTTGCCCTCAAACTCTATTGGCCAGAGCTAAAAAATGCAACAATATGCTATATGGAACACTAATACTGCTTACACAAAATCCATACTGCTTCCATTTATCAAGTACTGCTCCCCTGTTGTACTCTTAACCCCTTAACAACTAGATCCCTAACACAATTAACCCCTAAACTGGGCACAAATGTTGACTGCAATAAGCCCCAGGTGTTAAAACCTATATCCCCTATTAACCGCTCAACATCCATTAACCCCAGTAGTAAAACTGCTTTCCTATTAACCTCTAAAATGCCACAAAGCCCCAACCCTAAAACCCCCTCTGCAATTAACCCCTAACTGCCATAACACCCCTCTGCTATTAACCCCTAACTGCCATAAAACCCTAATCACCAGAACCTGCAGGGGTAACCCCCTCACTGTTAAAGGGACAGTCAAGTCCAAAAAAAACTTTAATTATTCAAATAGGGCGTGTAATTTTAAACAACTTTCCAATTTACTTTTATCACCAATTTTGCTTTGTTCTCTATGTATTCTTAGTTTAAAGCTAAACCTAAGAGGTTCATATGCTAATTTCTTAGACCTTGAAGGCCACCTTTAATCTAAATGCATTTTGACCACTAGAGGGCGTTAGTTCATGTGTTTCATATGGATAACATTGAGCTCATGCACGTGAATTTACCGAGAAGTGAGCACTGATTGGCTAAAATGCAAGTCTGTCAAAAGAACTGAAATAAAGGGGCAGTCTGCAGAGGCTTAGATACAAGGTAATTACAGAGGTAAAATGTGTATTATTATAACTGTGTTGGTTATGCAAAACTGGGGAATGGGTAATAAAGGGATTATCTATCTTTTAAAGCAACAACAATTCTGGTGTTGACTGTCCCTTTAACCCCCAAATCTCAAGATCCTTATTGCAATAATTCTCCCCCACACACTATTAACTCCAATGCCAATAACAAAAACAATTCCCCATCTTTTAACCCATAAACTTCCAGACCTCATCACAAAAAAACAAAGATACAGTAAGAAAACTATTAAAAAAATACACATAGAAGAAAAAACAACAAAAAAACATAGAAACAAATAATTCCTGCATACCATCCAAAGTCCTCTGAATGGTGTTCATATTCTGCTGCCATATAGTATCTTTATTTAGAGCAGTGCATAATCCTGTTCATACTGTGCCTCAGCATGTTCTGCCTTTTCTATACCAGTTTACAATATTTATACAGCTGTTTCAGCAGTTACTTTGTTGTTTAAAATAATCCAATAGGAATGGTTGCTGATTTAAACAGTCAAACCAGCAAATATAATTAAAGTGAAGGTCAAGTCTGCCGTTCTGGATATAATTTTTCAATATATTAGCAAAAATCATTATGATGTTCATTCATCAAAATATAGGAAAACACAATAATAAGTTTTATTTTTTACTTGTTTCATCCGCTCCGTTTATGCTGTACAATCCGCCCGCCATAGTGTCTTCAGTGATTGACATATTTTCTCTCCTATCTGTATTTTACCCCAATGGCGTCCAGACCCTTTTCTCGTTCGTCATCGCCACCTTATGCGCATGCGTTTATACAAACAGCGCATCATCATCGGCATGCTCGTTCATGTAACACGCATGCGTTGTCAGCTATCATATTCATTGTTACGGCAAAGTTACGGCACTTAATGAAACGCATGCGCTATTGAGCTGAGGATACGCATGCACATTTTAAATCAATCACGGGTGCACGAGCGTAGTCCGCTTCTAACAAACAAAGCTACGTCATCCAAGCAGAATAAGGAAGTGTTGTTGGGGCGGAGCGTATAGCGAAAACGGAGGTATATTATAAATACTTTTTATATGTAAAGGAATAGTTTTTTATACATATAAAATCAGCGACTGCAATAATTTTTACATTAGTTTATACATGAAGTGTTGTGAATAAGAAAAATTGACCTTCACTTTAATTTCCAGCCTATTGGTTGTTTAAATCAATGGGAAAAAAATCATTGTTCGAAGAAATGCTGTCAAAACTAAAATTACCCCATAGTATTAACCCCCTATCTAGCATAATCCTCTGCAAATACCACCAGAGGCATTGGCAGAAAGTAATAATAGGAGGGTAGTTGTTGGTAGTGTTTTGAGACAGCAATGGGTAGCGCTGGATTCAGTGTGTTGTGGGCAAGGCAACAATGGGAGGGGCAGAACCTGATGTACCAGAGGCGGAACTGAATGAATGTGGTAGGGATCGGGTGGAGCTAGTGAAGCCATTGGCAGAGCGGTGAAACGCAAGGGGAATCCGAGTTGAGAATGTGCATGGGAGAGGCTGCCATTATGCCCTAATTAAAACATTTCTGCTGTTATATCCCAATGCAAAAATAAATAAAATAAGATACTTTCCCATTCCTAAAGCATTCAATAGGCAAGCTGTGCCCCCTCGGTGCATGCCCACATGTATGTATGCATGTTAAATCCATTACTCTAAAGATAGGGAAGCCTTTTATACAAACTGGAAATGTACAATAGATTAAACTATTCAATAAAGATTCTAGCGTCAGCCAACAAATATGTAAGCTTTACTTTTGTTCTTGGTTAATACTGACCCCATATTGGGCTAGATTACAAGTGGAAAGCTATATATCGCTTTCATGAAAGCGATATTAGCGCTCCACTTTGTAATTACAAGTTATCCACAATGCTAGGAAGCATTGCGCTCACAAGAGCATGCTCCAATGGGAGCCTCATTCTGATGCCATCACAGACAAAGGCCTCTATTTATCAAGGTCTGGCGAACCTGACCCGACAGTGCGGATCAGGTCCGCCAGACCTCGCTGAATACGGAGAGCAATAGCAACGCCGCCCCCTGCAGACTCGCGGCCAATGGGCCGCCAGCAGGGAGGTGTCCCTTTAAGTTAAAGGGACAGTAAATGTAAAAAATAATAGTGCAGAATTATATAACATTATATTAGCCTTATTGTTATAAAACCTTATTTGCCCTTTGAATTTTTTAAAAATATGACAGGTTTTCAGACCCGCTCTCTGCTCTCTGCTGAGCGGGTCTGTCTTTTTTACACAGCGCATCGGGCCAGCTGTATAGTCACAGCCCGGCCTGACCGCGCCATTATAAACAGTGCAGCTCGCTCCTGCTGTCAGACAGAGCAGGAGCGAGCTGCACTTAGTGTTATGGCGCAGTCGGGCCGGGCTGTGACTATACAGCTGGCCCGATGAGCTGTGTAAAAAAAACAGACCCGCTCAGCAGAGAGCAGAGAGAGGGTCTGAAAACCTGTCATATTTTTAAAAAATTCAAAGGGCAAATAAGGTTTTATAACAATAAGGCTAATATAATGTTATATAATTCTGCACTATGTACATAATTATATAACATTATTTTTTACATTTACTGACACTTTAAATTTGTGGTTTAGCTTTTCCTCTGCTGCCCTGGAAGCATTGAAGAATCATTAATCTAAAATTATTTTTTTGTCTTTGCACATATCTAATAACCAAATATAATGTAATGGGTTATTTTTAAGGCTCATTTTAAATGGGTATGTGAGGGTGCTGTTTATTATGCCCTATCAATAGGAGGAAATACAATTATTACACTCCTTCAGTGTACTGATAAAGTGTTATGGTTAAAGGGACAGTAAAGTCAAACTTAAACAGCAATGATTCAGATAGGACATGCAAACACACAAGAGCGTGCTTCCATAGGCTCCAATAGAAGATGACATCAGAACTAAAGCTATCGAAGGGGGTAAGTTGCACAGCGATTGCAGAATTTATAAATATATGTATATGTTGATATATACATATATATTTATGTGTTAATATGTGTACATGAACAGTATATGTATATCAGCATATACATATATATATATTTACTGGGAACACCCCACTCCCACCAACTTTAAAGCCCCAAAACTGTCAGTGCAGTTGTTTTTTATTTTCTATTTTGAGGACATTTGGGACACTTTTAGAAAATTAACCAGAGATCACTTGTAATTGCTGATAATTATCGCATTCCCGCAAATGGGCAAATTTGCCCGTTTGCAGGAGTACAATAATTTAGCGCTCCACTTGTAATCGATCCCTAAATGAATAATTATCTGCACTTTATATGCAAAACTGTATACATTGTATGCTATTTTCATTAACAACCTGGTGGCTAGATTGCGAGTTTTGCGTTATGGCTCATAACGCTGCTTTTTCACTACTGCTGGTATTACAGGTGTTGTAGGTATAACTGTACCGCACACCTTTTTGGCCGTAACGCAACGTAACTACCGCACCTTTCAAAAAGTTCCTTTTCAATGGGACTTCCATAGTGCTGGTATTACGAGTTTTGCCTGTTCGGCCAAAAAGTGAGCAGTACAGCCCATGGCATCTATTTATCAACACATCCACTTACTTACATTCAACGGCACCAATACGCTCGTCTAAGATCGCCTAACATCGCTGCCGCTGACCTGAATACGTTCTCCAAATTTACCGAAAAAGCTGTCAAAAAGCTGCGCACCAAGTACAGGGCGATGAGCAGCGGACTGTTGTTAACTAATAGTCATCGATCTCGCTGCTCTTCTGTTTTTTAACAGCTTTATTGGTACCCTGTCACTAAACACCCACACTATACTATACTCAGGGTCGGCTCCAGAACGAATGAAATGGGGGGGCATTTTTTTTTCACGAGGGGGCACGCATTTAAAAAGCATGTATGAGAGTCAAAATAAGAGCAGACCTACTGTGGCAGTCCAGGGGTTACATTTATCAGATCTCTGGCTGTGCAGGAGTTAGATTTGTTTATATTTCTGGAAGTGCAGCGGTTACATGTGTCATATCTCAAGGAGTATAGGGGTTACATCTATAAGATGTATGGCAGTGCAGCAGCAGTTACATTTACCAGATTTATGGCAGTGCAGGGGTTACATTGGTCATATCTCAGGAATGTCTCCCACATATGACACAGCCAGTGGACACTGTTTGCATGTGTAGCTCTACCAATGACCCTACTAATGATCAAATAAGCTTTTATGTGACAATAAGTTTGAGTGTCAAGCAGTACATTACTTGTACAGATATTATTAATGATATTTACCAGCACACACACAGTAAATACAGTATGTATATACACACAAATTATATATATATATATATATATATATATATATATATATATATACTACTAAACAAATACCAGTTTAGCCCACCATTCGTCAGCAGCCTGGGTGCAAGGATGTAACAGCATAAAGTTATATATATATATATATTATTCTTTTATTATTCTTTATTTATAAAGCGCCAACAGATTCCGCAGCGCTGCCCATGGGTGCAAGGATAACAGTACAGTGGAGAAACAATACGATAAGACACAAAATTTTACAGACAAATACAGGGGGAATTGAGGGCCCTGTTCCCGTATACTGTACACACACATACATATACACACACATATATATATATATATATATATATATATATATACACACACACACACACAGTATATATACATATATATATATATATATATATATATATATATATATACACACACACACACAAATAATATATAAATATACACACAGTGTGTGTATTGTGTGTGTATGTATGTGTATATAAAATATATATATATATATATATATATATATATATATAGTACCGTCCATACCACACAGGTTATACCCTCCAAAGGTCGTCTGCCTGGGTGCTATGATGCCTTAAATATTTCCTGTACAAATGACAGCACTCTCAGGTCTTTTTTCAAAATGAGATCAACAAAATTCTCTTTTTTAATGGAACGTTTTCGAGGAGCTTGTCCCCATCATCAGCATAACATTCAAGTGTAACAAAACATATATTTATACAAACAAACCAATTAATCAAATCTTAATAACCTGTGTCTCCCTTGGTGTCCCAGAAAACCGCCAACCACTCGTGTTTGGAACGCACTATGCGTTCCAGTGCTTTGTAACCGGAAGTATCTCATGTCATGTGACTTCCGGTTTCGTATATTCACAATATATCTTATCCGTGCAGCATTTACATATTTCCAACTTATACTCTTAAGTACTTTTGCTTACTATATGCCTGTTATTCTCATATAGACATTATATTGCCTTATTTTACTTGTGATCTTGTGATACACTGACTTGTCACTACTGCAGCGTAATCTAATCACTCTCACACTAGTGTGCTGATTTGTGCAAACTTTATATTTTTGCATTCCACTTTCTCTGTGTAGTCTATATACTGTGTATTGTGTGGGTATTAACTTTTATGTGTTTATTTGCAATAGCTTGTGTTAATTGTGCCTTTTATGTTTATCTCGGTTACCATGGTTACCCAGTAGTGCTGGCTATGTATTCTCTATGTGTCTTGCAATCTTTATATAGCCATATTCCATTAATTCCTTTCTTGCACTTAGACTTAGACGTCTATTGGTTGCCCCACTGCATTCTAATATACATGTGTATTTACTCTTCCCCTAGGTGCACGTATTGCGTTACTCAGCCCCTCTTTCCTTAGACCCTTGTGTCTTAAAAGGTGTCTGCTTAGAGGCTAGTGATCTACTTGTGCCTATAGGCACCTTGCATCTTTTACACATACATTTCTGACATATAGTTTCTTTAGTTTCTATTCTATTATCATATTATTTTGTAC
Source organism: Bombina bombina (assembly GCF_027579735.1). NCBI lineage: Eukaryota > Metazoa > Chordata > Amphibia > Anura > Bombinatoridae > Bombina > Bombina bombina. The sequence continues at coordinate 420,236,811 of NC_069499.1, forward strand.
ATTTAGATGTAGCATGTCCTCTTATTTAGTGTTTTTATTATTTTTTCTCTATGTTGTTGTTTGTTATTTATTTTACTAAGGTTGTCTCTTTGTATACAGGATTTTCAAGTGTCCCCACTGTGGTGCATCTGTCTCCTAGACTTCTATGCCTTGGATCTGTGTGCATAGCCATTCCACTTCCAGTTATCAGTCTGTTTCCGTCCTGCTGTGTCTTTAGATGTTGTTCATCCTTTCCATGCTTATCTTTTGTTGTAATAGGCTACTGTGTATCAAGGTTATGGGAGTTGTTGTTTTACTGGTAACCTGCCCCTTCTGTGTCTTACTCCAAGAGTAGTGGGAGGCACTTTCATGTCTCCCCCTGCTCTGATCTAAGGTATATGACTAGGGCACTACCCCCCTTGGGGTCTGTGTCTCAGCCCCACCTTGATCCGGTGCACAGTATCTGGCCATCGTACCTTTGTATGTATCTCCTACCTACACCAGTGCCTTAAAATCTGGTGCTGAATTGAGCCCCCCTGGGTGTATTGTGCCCAGTCTATACATCCATTCTGCTTCTCGTCTGAGAAGGGCTTTGTTACGATCGCCTCCTCTATCAAGCTGGGGGATGTGGTCAATTAAGATGTATCTGATGCTGGAGACTTGATGTTGTTTTTGAGTGCAATGTCTGGCTACAGGTTGGTCTGAATTGCCTGTGTCCAGTGCCACCCTTATCGCCCGCCTGTGGTTAGCCATTCTTTCACGTAATGTCCCACTGGTCTTACCAATATAGAATTTGGCACATGGGCAGTAGAGTAGGTAGATTACATGTGTTGTATTGCACGGCAGAGAGTGTTTGATGTGATACACCTTGTTAGTATGCGGATGGTGGAAGGTCTTAGTGGCTATTAGGCCATTGCACGTTGTGCAGCCCAGGCATTTATATGAACCTTTGATGTTAACCTTTTCTTTCTTTAGATAGCATTTTTTGGGGTCTGTTTTGACCAGCAGGTCCCTTAGATTTGTACCACGCCTGTATGCAATCATCGGTGTGAGATTATGTGCAAATCTTAGTTTTGGGTCCGATTGTATCACAGGCCAATGTTTCCTTAGGATCTTGCCAGCATCACTGGTATTTGGTGAAAATGTAGTTGCCATTATGAGCCTGTTAGTTGTATCTTTGTTTTTTTCTTTGTTCATAAGAGTTGTCTGTGTATACGGTAGTAGTTCTTGTACAATTGTATCTACCATATTCTTTTTGTATCCTCGCTGTATAAATTTGTCCCTCATAAACTGAAGTTGGGAGACCCCTGTAGCTTTGTCTGTGTTGTTACGTATTACTCGCATCAGTTGTGATTTTATGATTCCTTTGAGTAACGCTGGTGGGTGACAACTATTGGCACATAATAAGGAGTTCCTGTCGGTGGGCTTATAATACAGTGTAGTGCCTATTGTACCATTTTGTATGTATACATTAAGGTCCAGGAAATGTACTTCTGCTGCACTGTGTGTTATTTTGAATCTCACCGGTGTGTTTGTGTTGTTAATGTATTGGAACCATTCTAATAGTGTGTCTTGTCCTCCCCTCCAGATTAAAAAGACATCATCTATATATCTTACATAGAAAATTATTGATGTTATGTCTTTGTTCCACAGATATGTCTTTTCAAACTCAGACATGTATATGTTGGCATACGATGGGGCCATATTTGACCCCATCGCCGTGCCAGATGTCTGCAAGTAGTATTGAGTTTCAAATCGAAAGTAGTTGTGTGTGAGACAAAATTGCATAAGTGTCATGAAGTACTCAATTGGGGGTCCCTCATATTCTCTATCTTCAATGAGATGGTTCCTGACTGCTGTAAGCCCTTTGTCATGAGGGATGATGGTGTAGAGACTGTTGACATCCAGGGTTACCAGGATGTCCCCAGTCTCCACAGCAACATCCCCCAGTTTGCGTATGAGGTCATTTGTATCAGCGATGTAGGATATTGTTTTCTTTACTGTGGGTTGCAGTAATATATCCAGTAACTGTGCTACCGGTTGTGTCATGGATTGTACCGCCGACACAATCGGTCGCCCTGGTGGTCTATCCATAGTTTTATGGATTTTGGGCGTGGTGTATAGAATTGGCACTTTTGGGTATTTAGTAGTACAGAATTCATATAAGTTTTCATTGAGATATCCCTGCTGGAATCCAAGTGTTAAGACTTGGTCAAGTTCCTGCTTAAATTTGCCCGTGGGGTCTCTTGTTAGTGTGGTATATGTTTCAGCATCACTTAACTGTTGCAGGATGTCCTCTCTATAGTCTGAATAGTTCAAAAGGACAATAGCCCCGCCTTTATCTGCGGGGCGAATGACCATTGAGTGATCATCCTGCAAAGTTTTGATGGCTTGTCTTTCTTCTTGTGTTAAGTTATGTGCCCATTTTTTGTTAACTCTTATTGTTTCAAGGTCCTGCGTGGTGAGTCTTATGTATGTCTTAGTTGACGCACTATTACTGTGCGGTTCAAATGTACTTGCCTTTTTACATTTATCTAGTGGAGACATTCCTGTATTTTGTGTGGGGGTGTCTTGGAAGAATTCCTTAATTTTTAGCACTCTATTATGTTTGTACATATCTATTTTAAGTTCTAATTCTGGAGTGCTATAGCTTGGTATGAATGTTAGGCCTTTGTTGAGGACTTGTCTTTCTGCTATGGTTAGTATGTGTTCACTAAGATTGACTACTATGTCCTCATTCTGTTGCGGCGTGCTGGCCTGTATCTTCCTCCCCGCCCTCCTGATGTGTGGCCTCTGTCTCCTCCTCCTCCCCGTGACCTGGTGGTTACCCCTAAAAAATGTCGTTCTGGGGTGGAGTGTCCCCTATGTATATATGTGTCACCTCGTGTTGTTTGTGGTGTATATGTACCTGGTGACATAGAGGTCGTGTGTGAGGTGTTAGTGTCCGTTTCGGATGATTCAGCACCACTTGTATCTATTGTTGCAAATTGCACTCGTCTGGGTCTGTAGGTTCTTCTATTTCTACCTTCTGTAGAGTTAGTTAGCCATTTATATACCCTACCATGGGTATAGTCTGCGTTAACAGCGTCAAGTTTTCTATTTTTGAAAACTGTTAAATCTGTTTTATATTTTTCTATCTGCTGATTTAGTTTGAGTAGCCAATTTTCTTGTTGGTCTAATGTAAGTGTGGTGTTATGTGCTTCCTCAAATGTTGATATTTCTATCTTCACTCTTCCTAGTATGACACAGCCAGTGGACACTGTTTGCATGTGTAGCTCTACCAATGACCCTACTAATGATCAAATAAGCTTTTATGTGACAATAAGTTTGAGTATCAAGCAGTACATTACTTGTACAGATATTATTAATGATATTTACCAGCACACACACAGTAAATACAGTATGTATATACACACAAATTATATATATATATATATATATATATATATATATATATATATATATATATATATATACTACTAAACAAATACCAGTTTAGCCCACCATTCGTCAGCAGCCTGGGTGCAAGGATGTAACAGCATAAAGTTATATATATATATATATTATTCTTTTATTATTCTTTATTTATAAAGCGCCAACAGATTCCGCAGCGCTGCCCATGGGTGCAAGGATAACAGTACAGTGGAGAAACAATACGATAAGACACAAAATTTTACAGACAAATACAGGGGGAATTGAGGGCCCTGTTCCCGTATACTGTACACACACATACATATACACACACATATATATATATATATATATATATACACACACACACACACAGTATATATACATATATATATATATATATATATATATATATATATATATATACACACACACACACAAATAATATATAAATATACACACAGTGTGTATATTGTGTGTGTATGTATGTGTATATAAAATATATATATATATATATATATATATATATATATATATATATATATATATATATATATATATATATATATATATATATATACATACATAATAAAACAACTTTGGGGACAAATAGGAGATGTTTTGAAACATGTAAATAATAAACATAAGGCTATTTAACTCATTGTCCCACAGCTACATTTGAAGTGTGTGTGTGTGAGCACCTATAATCTAACACACATTTTACACTGATCACTGCAGATAAAGCAGGCACAATGCACACTTGTTTTGTGTGACCTGCAGTGGGGAAACCAAGGAATTCCCAATTTGCTTCTGTGGCTGCCAGGATATAAAGCACAATAGGGAAGGGATACAACTCTCACAAACACATTGGTTATATGGCTGTGTTTACAGAAAATTACTTCTGCCTTCGCTCTCACTGACTGTTAGCTTCTCCCAGCACTTCCTGCAGAGGTCTGATGATGTCATCATCTCACTTCAGCTCCTTGGGCTAGCAGGAGGAGGGGCATTGCAAGTCCTAGGTTAACTGTGAGAGCACCAGCAGGGAAATGCAACTTTATTTGTTATCTGGTTGTAAATAGAGGAGAGTAAAGAGATTAGATGGGCCCTCCTAAGTGGTGGATCTCCATGGTCCAGTGGCTGCAAATGGTTTATGCGACATTTGGGACCCTGGACATTCAGTCACTTTTAAAATGTAAAAAAAAAAAATCACTTCTTTTGCCCTGGGGGGCACAGCATTCCATTTTACCCCCTATACCGCCGCTCCAGGAGCCCAATGCAACTCGCCCCGCCGCAACTAAATAAAGTGTTTAACCCCTAAACCGCTGCTCCCGGAGCCCACCGCCACCTACATTATATTTATTAACCCCTAATCTGCCCCTTACACCGCTGCCACCTACATTATATTTATTAACCCCTAATCTGCCCCCCCTCAACACTGCTGACACCTACATTATATTTATTAACCCCTAATCTGCCCCCTACACCGCCGCCACCTACATTATACTTATTAACCCCTAATCTGCAGCCCTGACACCGCCGCCACCTACATAAAGTTATTAATCCCTAATCTGCCACCCCCTACACCGCCGCCACTATATTAAATTTATTAACCCCTAAACCTAAGTCTAACCCTAACACCCACTAACTTAAATATAATTTAAATAAATCTAAATAAATATTCCTATCATTAAATAAATTATTCCTATTTAAAACTAAATACTTACCTATAAAATAAACCCTAAGCTAGCTACAATATAACTAATAGTTACATTGTAGCTATCTTAGGGTTTATTTTTATTTTACAGGCAAGTTTGTATTTATTTTAACTAGGTACAATAGTTATTAAATAGTCATTAACTATTTAATCACTTCCTAGCTAAAATAAATACAAATATACCTGTAAAATAAAACCTAACCTAAGTTACAATTACACCTACACTATAATTAAATAAATTCCCTAAACTAAATACAACTAAATACAATTAAATAAAATTATCTAAAGTACAAAAAAAAGCAAACACTAAATTACAGAAAATAATAAACAAATTACAAGATTTTTAAACTAATTACACCTAATTTAATCCCCCTAAAAAAATAAAAAAGCCCCCCCAAAATAAAAAAGCCCTACCCTACACTAAATTACAAATATCCCTTAAAAGGGCCTTTTGCTGGGCATTGCCCCAAAGTAATCAGCTCTTTTACCTGTAAAAAAAATTACAAACCCCCCCAACATTAAAACCCACCACCCACACAACCAACCCTACTCTAAAACCCACCCAATACCACCTTAAAAAAACCTAACACTGACCCCTTGAAGATCACCTTACCGTGAGAAGTCTTCACCCAACCGGGCCGAAGCCCTCAACGGATCCGGCAGAAGTGGTCCTCCAGACGGGCAGAAGTGGTCCTCCAGACGGGCAGAAGTCTTCATCCAGACGGCATCTTCTATCTTCATCCATCCGGCGCGGAGCGGGTCCATCTTCAAGACATCCGACGCGGAGCATCCTCTTCTGATGACGTCTTCTTGTTAAATGAAGGTACCTTTAAGTGACGTCATCCAAGATGTCGTCCCTTAAATTCCGATTGGCTGATAGAATTCTATCAGCCAATCGGAATTAAGGTAGAAAAAATTCTATTGGCTGAACTTAAATAGGATTTAAGTTCAATCCTATTGGCTGATTGGATCAGCCAATAGGATTGAGCTTGCATTCTATTGGCTGTTCCAATCAGCCAATAGAATGCGAGCTCAATCCTATTGGCTGATTGGATCAGCCAATAGGATTGAACTTAAATCCTATTGGCTGATTACATCAGCCAATAGGATTTTTTCTACCTTAATTCCGATTGGCTGATAGAATCGGAATTGAAGGGACGCCATCTTGGATGATGTCACTTAAAGGTACCTTCATTCAACAAGAAGACGTCGGATGAAGAGGATGCTCCGCGTCGTATGTCTTGAAGATGGACCCGCTCCGCGCCGGAAGGATGAAGATAGAAAATGCCGTCTGAATGAAGACTTCTGCCCATCTGGAGGACCACTTCTGCCCGTCTGGAGGACCACTTCTGCCAGATTCGTTGAGGACTTCGGCCCAGTTGGGTGAAGACTTCTCACGGTAAGGTGATCTTCAAGGGGTTAGTGTTAGTTTTTTTTTAAGGGGGTATTGGGTGGGTTTTAGAGTAGGGTTGGTTGTGTGGGTGGTGGGTTTTAATGTTGGGGGATTTGTAATTTTTTGGGGGGGCTTTTTAATTTTGTTAGGGGGATTAGATTAGGTGTAATTAGTTTAAAAATCTTGTAATTTGTTTATTATTTTCTGTAATTTAGTATTTGTTTGTTTTTGTGCTTTAGATAATTTTATTTAATTGTATTTAATTGTATTTAGTTTAGGGAATTTATTTAATTATAGTGTAGTGTTAGGTGTAATTGTAACTTAGGTTAGGTTTTATTTTACAGGTATATTAGTTATATTGCAGCTAGCTTAGACCTAGATTTGGAGTTTGGCGTTAGCCGTGAAAACCAGCGTTAGAGGCTCCTAACGCTGGTTTTAGGCTACAGCCGGTATTTGGAGTCACTCAAAATAGGGTCTAACGCTCACTTTTCAGCCGCAACTTTTCCATACCGCAGATCCCCTTACGTAAATTGCGTATCCTATCTTTTCAATGGGATCTTTCTAACTCCGGTATTTAGAGTCGTTTCTGAAGTGAGCGTTAGACATCTAACGACAAAACTCCAGCCGCAGGAAAAAAGTCAGTAGTTAAGAGCTTTCTGGGCTAACGCCGGTTTATAAAGCTCTTAACTACTGTACTCTAAAGTACACTAACACCCATAAACTACCTATGTACCCCTAAACCGAGACCCCCCCCACATCGCCGACACTCGAATAAATTTTTTTAACCCCTAATCTGCCGACCGCCACCTACGTTATCCTTATGTACCCCTAATCTGCTGCCCCTAACACTGCCGACCCCTGTATTATATTTATTAACCCCTAATCTGCCCCCCTCAACGTTGACTCCACCTACCTACACTTATTAACCCCTAATCTGCCGACCGCAAAGCGCCGCCACCTACGTTATCCCTATGTACCCCTAATCTGCTGCCCCTAACACCGCCGACCCCTGTATTATATTTATTAACCCCTAATCTGCCCTCCCTAACATCGCCGACACCTAACTTCAATTATTAACCCCTAATCTGCCGACCGGAGCTCACCGCTATTCTAATAAATGGATTAACCCCTAAAGCTAAGTCTAACCCTAACACTAACACCCCCCTAAGTTAAATATAATTTAAATCTAACGAAATTAATTATCTCTTATTAAATAAATTATTCCTATTTAAAGCTAAATACTTACCTGTAAAATAAATCCTAATATAGCTACAATATAAATTATAATTATATTATAGCTATTTTAGGATTAATATTTATTTTACAGGCAACTTTGTATTTATTTTAACCAGGTACAATAGCTATTAAATAGTTAAGAACTATTTAATAGCTAAAATAGTTAAAATAATTACAAATTTACCTGTAAAAGAAATCCTAACCTAAGTTACAATTAAACCTAACACTATACTATCAATAAATTAATTAAATAAACTACCTACAATTACCTACAATTAACCTAACACTACACTATCAATAAATTAATTAAATACAATTCCTACAAATAAATACAATTAAATAAACTTGCTAAAGTACAAAAAATAAAAAAGAACTAAGTTACAAAAAATAAAAAAATATTTACAAACATAAGAAAAATATTACAACAATTTTAAACTAATTACACCTACTCTAAGCCCCCTAATAAAATAACAAAGCCCCCCAAAATAAAAAAATGCCCTACCTTATTCTAAATAACTAAAGTTCAAAGCTCTTTTACCTTACCAGCCTTGAACAGGGCCCTTTGCGGGGCATGCCCCAAGAAGTTCAGCTCTTTTGCCTGTAAAAGAAAAAATACAATACCCAAGCCCCCCAACATTACAACCCACCACCCACATACCCCTAATCTAACCCAAACACCCCTTAAATAAACCTAACACTAAGCCCCTGAAGATCTTCCTACCTTATCTTCACCTCACCGGGTTCAACAATCTGTCCAGAAGAGCTCCTCCGATGTCCTGATCCAAGCCCAAGCGGGGGGCTGAAGAGGTCCATGATCCGGATGAAGTCTTCATCCAAGCGGGAGCTGAAGAGGTCCATGATCCGGATGAAGTCTTCTATCAACGGCATCTTCAATCTTCTTTCTTCCGGATCCATCTTGCAGACCTCTGACGCGGAACATCCTGCTGGCCCGACGGACTAACGACGAATGACGGTTCCTTTAAGGGACGTCATCCAAGATGGCGTCCCTCGAATTCCGATTGGCTGATAGGATTCTATCAGCCAATCGGAATTAAGGTAGGAATATTCTGATTGGCTGATGGAATCAGCCAATCAGAATCAAGTTCAATCCGATTGGCTGATCCAATCAGCCAATCAGATTGAGCTCGCATTCTATTGGCTGATCGGAACAGCCAATAGAATGCGAGCTCAATCTGATTGAAGATGCCGTTGATAGAAGACTTCATCCGGATCATGGACCTCTTCAGCTCCCGCTTGGATGAAGACTTCATCCGGATCATGGACCTCTTCATCTCCCGCTTGGATGAAGACTTCAGCCGGATCATGGACCTCTTCAGCCCCCCGCTTGGGCTTGGATCAGGACATCGGAGGAGCTCTTCTGGACTGATCGTTGAACCCGGTGAGGTGAAGACAAGGTAGGAAGATCTTCAGGGGCTTAGTGTTAGGTTTATTTAAGGGGGGGTTTGGGTTAGATTAGGGGTATGTGGGTGGTGGGTTGTAATGTTGGGGGGCTTGGGTATTGTATGTTTTTTTTTACAGGCAAAAGAGCTGAACTTCTTGGGGCATGCCCCGCAAAGGGCCCTGTTCAGGGCTGGTAAGGTAAAAGAGCTTTGAACTTTAGTTATTTAGAATAGGGTAGGGCATTTTTTTATTTTGGGGGTCTTTGTTATTTTATTAGGGGGCTTAGAGTAGGTGTAATTATTTTAAAATTGTTGTAATATTTTTCTTATGTTTGTAAATATTTTTTTATTTTTTGTAACTTAGTTCTTTTTTATTTTTTGTACTTTAGCAAGTTTATTTAATTGTATTTATTTGTAGGAATTTTATTTAATTAATTTATTGATAGTGTAGTGTTAGGTTAATTGTAGGTAATTGTAGGTAGTTTATTTAATTAATTTATTGATAGCATAGTGTTAGGTTTAATTGTAACTTAGGTTAGGATTTCTTATACAGGTAAATTTGTAATTATTTTAACTATTTTAGCTATTAAATAGTTCTTAACTATTTAATAGCTATTGTACCTGGTTAAAATAAATACAAAGTTACCTGTAAAATAAATATTAATCCTAAAATAGCAGCAATATAATTATAATTTATATTGTAGCTATATTAGGATTTATTTTACAGGTAAGTATTTAGCTTTAAATAGGAATAATTTATTTAATAAGAGATAATTAATTTTGTTAGATTTAAATTATATTTAATTTAGGGGGGTGTTAGTGTTAGGGTTAGACTTAGCTTTAGGGGTTAATACATTTATTAGAATAGCGGCGAGATTGGGTCGGCAGATTAGGGGTTAATAATTGAAGTTAGGTGTCGGCGATGTTAGGGAGGGCAGATTAGGGGTTAATACTATTTATTATAGGGTTAGTGAGGCGGATTAGGGGTTAATAACTTTATTATAGTAGCGGTGCGGTCCGGTCGGCAGATTAGGGGTTAATAAGTGTAGGCAGGTGGAGGCGACGTTGTGGGGGGCAGATTAGGGGTTAATAAATATAATATAGGGGTCGGCGATGTTAGGGCAGCAGATTAGGGGTACATAGGGATAATGTAAGTAGCGGCGGTTTACGGAGCGGCAGATTAGGGGTTAATAATAATATGCAGGGGTCAGCGATAGCTGGGGCGGCAGATTAGGGGTTAATAAGTGTAAGGCTAGGGGTGTTTAGACTCGGGGTACATGTTAGGGTGTTAGGTGCAGACGTAGAAGTGTTTCCCCATAGCAAACAATGGGGCTGCTTTAGGAGCTGAACGCGGCTTTTTTGCAGGTGTTTTTTTTTCAGCTCAAACAGCCCCATTGTTTCCTATGGGGGAATCGTGCACAAGCACGTTTTTTAGGCTGGCCGCTTGCGTAAGCAACTCTGGTATTGAGAGTTGAAGCTGCGTTAAAAATGCTCTACGCTCCTTTTTTGGAGCCTAACGCAGCCTTTTTGTGGACTCTCAATACCAGAGTTATTTTTATGGTGCGGCCAGAAAAAAGCCGGCATTAGTTTTTCGGGTCGTTACCGACAAAACTCCAAATCTAGTCGTTTGGGTTTATTTTATAGGCAAGCATTTAGTTTTAAATAGGAATAATTTATTTAATGCTAGGAATATTTATTTAGATTTATTTAAATTAGATTTAAGTTAGGAGGTGTTAGGGTTAGGGTTAGACTTAGGTTTAGGGGTTAATATATTCAATATAGTGGCAGCAATGTAGGGGGCAGCAGATTAGGAAGAAAATAATTATAATGTAGGTGGCGGTGGTGTAGGGAGGGGCAAATTGGGGGTTAATAAGTATAATGTAGGTGGTGGCAGTGTAGGGGGGCAGAGTAGGGGTTAATAAGTATAATGTAGGTGGCAGCGGTGTAGTGGGCAGCAGATTAGGGGTTAATAAGTATAATGTAGGTGACGGCGGTGTAGGGGGGGCAGATTATGGGTTAATAAGTATAATGTAGGTGGCGGCTGTGTAGGGGCAGCAGATTAGGGGTTAATAAGTATAATGTAGGTGGCGACGGTGTAGGGGGGGCAGATTAGGGGTGTTTAGACTCGGGGTACATGTTAGGGTGTTAGGTGTAAATGTTACCATAGGAATCAATGGGATATCGGGCAGCAGTGAACATAAGCTTTTGCTGCTTTCAGACTCCCATTGATTCCTATGGCATCCGCCACCTCCAGGGCAGCGGATTGAAAACCAGGTATGCTGGGCCGGAATAGTGGCGAGTGTACCTTATAGAAATTTGATAACTAGCAAAAGTAGTCAGATTGTGCCAAATTTGCATTCGGAACATCTGTAATGACGTAAGCATCGATCTGTGTCAGACTGAGTCCGGCGGATCGTATGTTACGTCACAAAATTCTACTTTTGCCATTCTGTAGGGTTTGATAACTTAGGGAAATCAGGCTCACCACAAATACGCTGCGGAATTCCAGCGTATTTGCGGTTGATGGCTTGATAAATAGATGCCCATAACAACAAGATCTGTACCGCCACCTGAAAGTCAGTAGTTATGGGTTTTACGCCAATAGGATTTTTTCTACCTTAATTCCGATTGGCTGATAGAATCGGAATTGAAGGGACGCCATCTTGGATGACGTCACTTAAAGGTACCTTCATTCAACAAGAAGACGTCGGATGAAGAGGATGCTCCGCGTTTATATGTCTTGAAGATGGACCCGCTCCGCGCCGGATGGATGAAGATAGAAGATGCCGTCTGGATGAAGACTTCTGCCCATCTGGAGGACCACTTCTGCCCGTCTGGAGGACCACTTCTGCCGGATTTGTTGAGGACTTCGGCCCAGTTGGGTGAAGACTTCTCACGGTAAGGTTATCTTCAAGGGGTTAGTGTTAGTTGTTTTTTAAGGGGGTATTGGGTGGGTTTTAGAGTAGGGTTGGTTGTGTGGGTGGTGGGTTTTAATGTTGGGGGGTTGTAACTTTTTTTACAGGTAAAAGAGCTGATTACTTTGGGGCAATGCCCCGCAAAAGGCCCTTTTAAGGGCTATTTGTAATTTAGTGTAGGGTAGGGGTTTTTTTTATTTTGTGGGGCTTTTTTTATTTTGTTAGGGGGATTAGATTAGGTGTAATTAGTTTAAAAATCTTGTAATTTGTTTATTATTTTCTGTAATTTAGTGTTTGTTTGTTTTTTTACTTTAGATCATGTTATTTAATTGTATTTAATTGTATTTAGTTTAGGGAATTTATTTAATTATAGTGTAGTGTTAGGTGTAATTGTAACTTAGGTTAGGTTTTATTTTACAGGTATATTAGTTATATTGTAGCTAGCTTAAGGTTTATTTTATAGGCAAGTATTTAGTTTTAAATAGGAATAATTTATTTAATGCTAGGAATATTTATTTAGATTTATTTAAATTAGATTTAAGTTAGGGGGTGTTAGGGTTAGACTTAGGTTTAGGGGTTAATAAATTCAATATAGTGGCAGCGATGTAGGGGGCAGCAGATTAGGAAGTAAATAAGTATAATGTAGGTGGCGGCGGTGTAGGGGGGCAGATTAGGGGTTAATAAGTATAATGTAGGTGGCGGCGGTGTAGGGGGGGGCAGATTAGGGGTTAATAAGTATAATGTAGGTGGCAGTGGTGTAGTAGGCAGCAGATTAGGGGTTAATAAGTATAATGTAGGTGGCGGCAGTGTAGGAGGGGCAGATTATGGGTTAATAAGTATAATGTAGGTGGCGGCGGTGTAGGGGCGGCAGATTAGGGGTTAATAAGTATAATGTAGGTGGTGGCGGTGTAGGGGGGGCAGATTAGGGGTTAATAAGAATAAAGTAGGTGGCGACAGTGTAGGGGGGGCAGATTAGGGGTGTTTAGACTCGGGGTACATGTTAGGGTGTTAGGTGTAAATGTTACCATAGGAATCAATGGGATATCGGGCAGCAGCGAACATAAGCTTTTGCTGCTTTCAGACTCCCATTGATTCCTATGGCATCCGCCACCTCCAGGGCAGCGGATTGAAAACCAGGTACGCTGGGCCGGAATAGTGGCGAGCGTACCTGGTAGAAATTTGATAACTAGCAAAAGTAGTCAGATTGTGCCGAATTTGCATTCGGAACATCTGTAATGACGTAAGCATCGATCTGTGTCAGACTGAGTCCGGTGGATCGTATGTTACGTCACAAAATTCTACTTTTGCCATTCTGTAGGGTTTGATAACTTAGGGAAATCAGGCTCACCACAAATATGCTGCGGAATTCCAGTGTATTTGCGGTTGACGGCTTGATAAATAGATGCCCATACTGTAACTACAAGATCTGTACCGCCACCTGAAAGTCAGTAGTTATGGGTTTTACGCTACAAAGCTGTAGCATAAAACTCATAACTAGTGTTACAAAGTACAGTAACACCCATAAACTACCTATTAACCCTTAAACCGAGGCACTCCCGCATCGCAAACACTAAAATAAAATTATTAACCCCTAATCTGCCGCTCCGGACCTCGCCGCCACTATAATAAACATATTAACCCCTAAACTGCCGCACTCCCACATCGCAAACACTAGTTAAATATTATTAACCCCTAATCTGCTGTCCCCAATGTGGCCACTATACTAAAGTTATTAACCCCTAAACCTAACCCTAAATCTAACCCTAACGTAACCCTATCCCTAACACCCACTAACTTTAACCAAATTAAAATAATTCAAAATAAAAATTACAATTAATACCTAAATGATTCCTATTTAAAACTAAATAAATACTTACCTGTAAAATGAAACCTAAGCTTGCTACAATATAACTAATAGTTACATTGTATCTAGCTTAGGTTTTATTTTTATTTCACAGGTAAGTTTGTATTTATTTTAACTAGGTTGATTAGTTAGTAAATAGTTATTAACTATTTACTAACTACCTAGTAAAAATAAATAAAAATGTACCTGTAAAATAAAACCTAACCTGAGTTACACTAACACCTAACATTATTACACTAAAATTAAATAAATTAAATTTAAAAAAAGCATTTATCTAAATTACAAAAAATAATAAACACTAAATTACACAAAATAAAAAAAGAAATTATCAAAAATAAAAATGAATTACTCCTAATCTAATAACCCTATCAAAATAACCCCCCCCCCAAAAAAAAATAAAAAAAACCTAGCCTACACTAAACTGCCAATAGCCCTTAAAAGGGCCTTTTGAGGGGCATTGCCCCAAAGAAATCAGCTCTTTTACATGTAAAAAAAATACAAACAACCGCCCAACAGTAAAACCCACCACCCACACAACCAAAACCTCAAATAAAATCCTAACTAAAAAACCTAAGCTCCCCATTACCCTGAAAAGGGCATTTGGATGGGCATTGCCCTTAAAATGGCATTTAGCTCTTTTTGTTTGCCCAAACCCCTAAAACCCACCCAAAAAACCCTTAATAAAACCTAACACTAACCCCTGAAGATCCACTTACAGTTTTGGAAGACCGGACATCCATCCTCATCCAGCCTGGAAAAGTCTTCATACAAACGGGCAGAAGTCCACAATGAAGTCGGGAGAAATCTTCATCCAAACGGCAAAAAGTCGTCCTCCAGGCGGGCAGAAGTCTTCTTCCAGACGGCATCTTCTATCTTCATCCTTCTGACACGAAGCGGCTCAATCTTCAAGACATCCGGCGCGGAGCATCCTCTTCATATGGTCCCAGCCGTACACTGAAAGTTTCCTTTAAGGGACGTCATTCAAGATGGCGTCCCTTGAATTCCGATTGGCTGATAAAATTCTATCAACCAATCGGAATTAAAGGGTAAAAAATCCTATTGGCTGATGCAATCAGCCAATAGGATTGAGCTTTAATCCTATTGGCTGATCCAATCAGCCAATAGGATTGAGCTTGCATTCTATTGGCTGATTGAAACAGCCAATAGAATGCAAGCTCAATCCTATTGGCTGATTGGATCAGACAATAGGATTGAAGCTCAATCCTATTGGCTGATTGCATCAGCCAATAGGATTTTTTACCCTTTAATTCTGATTGGCTGATAGAATTCAGCCAATCGGAATTCAAGGGAGGCCATCTTGGATGATGTCCCTTAAAGGGAACCTTCGGTGTACGGCTGGGACCGTATGAAGAGGATGCTCCGCGCCAGATGTTTTGATGATAGAGCCGCTCCACGTCGGAAGGATGAAGATAAAAGATGCTGTCTGGAAGAAGACTTCTGCCCGCCTGGAGGACGACTTCTTGCCGCTTGGATAAAGACTTCTCTCGGCTTCATTGAGGACTTCTTGCCGCTTGGATGAAGACATCCCGGCTGGATGAGGATGGATGTCTGGTCTTCAAAAACTGTAAGTGGATCTTCGGGGGTTAGTGTTAGGTTTTATTAAGGGTTTATTGGGTGGGTTTTATTTTTAGATTAGGGACTTTGGGCACTGTAAAAAGCTAAATGCCCTTTTAAGGGCAATGCCCATCCAAATGCCCTTTTCAGGGCAATGGGGAGCTTAGGTTTATTTAGATACAATTTAATTTGGGGGGTTTGGTTGTGTGGGTGGTGGGTTTAACTGTTGGGGGTTGTTTCTATTTTTATTTTTTTTACAGGTAAAAGAGCTGATTTCTTTGGGGCAATGCCCTGCAAAAGGCCCTTTTAAGGGCTATTGGCAGTTTAGTGTAGGCTAGGGTTTTTTTTTATTTTGATTAGATTAGGAGTAATTCATTTTTATTTTTGATAATTTCTTTTTTCTATTTTGTGTAATTTAGTGTTTATTATTTTTTGTAATTTAGATAAATGTATTTTTTAATTTAATTTATTTAATTTTATTGTAATGTTAGGTGTTAGTGTAACTCAGGTTAGGTTTATTTTACAGGTAAAGTTTATTTTAACTAGGTAGTTAGTAAATAGTTAATAACCATTTGATAACTAGTCTACCTAGTTAAAATAAATACAAACTTAGCTGTGAAATAATAATAAAACCTAAGATAGCTGCAATGTAACTATTAGTTATATTGTAGCTAGCTTAGGGTTTATTTTATAGGTAAGTATTTAGTTTTAAATAAGAATTATTTAGGTAATGATCGTAAGTTTTATTTAGATTTATTTTAATTATATGAAAGTTAGGGGTGTTAGGGTTAGGGTTAGACTTAGGGTTAAGTTTAGGGGTTAATATATTTATTTAGTGGTAGTGATGTGGGAGGCCAGAGGTTTAGGGGTTAATAACTTTAGTATAGTGGCGGCGGCAACGTTGGGGGCAGCAGATTAGGGGTTAATAAATGTATGTATGTGGCGGCGACAGATTACGGGTTAATAAGTGTAGGAAGGTGTAGGCAGGTGTTAGGCTTTTTTTAGCTGGCTCTCCCCTTTGATGTCTATGGTGAAATCGTGCACGAGCACGTCAAACCAGCTCAAAGCAGTGCTGGTATTTGTGAGCTCAATGCAGCCATATCGCCAGGTTTTTGCAAACCTGTAATAGCAGCTCTATTAAAGGTGAGCGGTGACAATAAATTGCAAGTTATTACCGAGCCACTCATAACGCAAAACTCGTAATCTAGCTGTGGGTTAGCTGTTAATATCAAGTGTGTAGCAAACGAAAATAAACTTACAACAATTTTTTGGGCATACTTTACAACGGGATATGTATTGTCCACGACAAAAACCCAAACCATAGTGTTACATGAAAGGAATGTTACACTTTGAAGTCATTGTGAACTAGTCATCTATTAATCAGATTTTCTGAACGTGTTGAAAGCTTTAATACAGCACTATACTTTGATGTTTGACCTATATCTGTCTAATATATAAACCACAGCATAAGATCTGCATAGTCATTCTTGGCATTTATGTTAGCTGAATTCAGCTGTCTTTTTTAGACGCAGTCTTCTAATAGTTGGCATATTTCTTAATGGTTATACTGTACATGATCATCTATCCACCACATAAGCTAAATACAGAATATTACTGGTGTAATTATATATATATATATATATATATATATATATATATATATATATATTATACAGTATATGTGTGTGTGTATATATATATATATATATATATATATATATACTGTATATATATATATATATATATATATATATATATATATACACACACTCTCATATGCACACACTCTCATACATGCATAGACACATACTCATACACATATTCTCAAACACATTCTCAAAAACTCTCATAAACACACACTCATACACATACACTCTCATAAACAACCTCTCACACACTCATACACACACAGACAACCTTTCATAAACACACTAATGCACACACTCTTATACACACACACACATACAATCTCTCACATACACACACACACACCCTAATGAACACACTCTCATACACACACTACTGAACATACTCTCATACATACACACACTTTCATACACTCTCTAACATACACACACACACATTCACACACTCTCATGCACACACACACATACAATCTCTCACATACACACACACACACACACTAATGCACACCCTTTTATGCACACACACACATATACACACACTACTGCACATACTCTCATAAATACACACACACACTCTCATACACTCTCTCATGCACACACATATAATCTCATACACACAAACAGTAAGGTGGGTGCATGTGGAGTGGACTTCTTGTTCACCTGCTTTAACCTAGCACATATTGTAATCTGCTGAATCTGATTCATATATCTGTCCAAGTCCACTGCCTGGGCCCAGGTGTACACAGATGTGGCTATTATTTTTAAATCACATACCATGGCAAAAAGAAGCTACAAAATATGTAGTAAAAAAATATCCATAACTAAATGCATAAAGGGCTAGATTACGAGTGGAGCACTAACGATTTTGTGCAAGCGTTATCGTGTTTTTGTGCCCATGCAAAAGTTGTGCAAGTTAAATACAGCTTGTATTACGAGTTCAAAGTAAATGTGAATGCATGAACACAAATGCAATTTATGCTATAATAATTAACGTGACTTGAAAGTTCCGGTTAACTATTACTTGAGACAAAAGAGTTGCACAAAAAACAGCATAAATACATTTAAAGGGATAGTAAAGTCCAAATTAAACTTTCATGATTCAGATGGGCATGTCATTTTAAAAAAACTTTCTAATGTTTTTATCATCAAATTTGCTTTGTTCTCTTGGTATTCTTAGTTGAAAGCTAAACCTAGGTAGTCTCATATGCTAATTTCTAAACACTTGAATGCCGCATTTTATCTGAATGCATTTGACCATTTTTCTAGGCTAGAGGACATTAGTTCATGTTTTTCATATAGATAACGTGTTTATGCACGTGGAGTTATTTAAGAGAGTCAGCACTAATTGTGTCAGGGTATCAGGAATCAGACTGAGATGTGAAGTGCAAAAATAATCACACCTTTATTAATAACAAAAAATAATAAAAAAGACCTCAGCAAAGTCAGGAACAAGCCAGGAATCAGGAACCAGAAGGGACGTCAGACAAGCCACTTAATACACAGGAACTGGAACACAGGAACTGACAAACAAGTCTAAGACAACACAAGGGCAAAAGCATACTGATTAGAGGCCATTTAAATAATAAGTGTGACATCATAATCCTGGGACTGCAACCTGTCCCAGATGAGAGAGCAGCATTACACACTCTGCATCAGATTCAGTGAGAGAGGTAAGTAAAATGGCAGCCAGCAGCAAATAGCAAACAAAGCAGGGTGAAACCCTGACAGTACCCTCCCCTCAACGACCCCTCCCCCGCGGGAGGACAAAAGACTTATTGGGGAAACAGGCATGGAAGGCACGGAGGGGGGCGGGACAAGGCAACACAGTGGTAAACCGATTACAAACCAATGGTTTCAAGAGGGAGACATGAAAAACATTGGAGATGCGCATTGCAGGAGGAAGGTCAAGAGCATAGGCAATGGGATTGACCTGTCAGAGTATTTGAAAAGGACCATCATAATGGGGAGCCAGTTTATTGGAAGGCACACAAAGGTTCAAGTAGCAGGAGGACAGCCAAACCCTCTCATCAACCTGGTAGCAAGGTGCGGGCAGACGCCTACGATTAGCCTGGAATTTCTGGCGCTGCATAGACCGATGAAGGCAATCCTGAATCTGCACCCACGTGGAACGGAGTTGCCGGAGATGCTCCTCCAAAGCTGGAATACCCTGAGACATGAATGAATTGGGCAACAACGATGGTTGAAACCCATAATTCGCCATTAACGGGGATAACTGGGAGGAAGCATTAATAGCACTATTACGAGCAAACTCTGTCCAAGGTAACAGTTCAGACCAATTATTGTGGTGATCTGAGACATAGCAACAGAGGAACTGTTCAAGAGCTTGATTGGACCATTCCACAGCCCCATTGGATTGAGGGTGATATGCCGAGGAGAAGGAAAGCTGGATCCCCATTTGAGCACAAAATGAGCGCCAAAATCTGGAGACACACTGGCGACCCCAGTCTGAGACTATCTCCTTGGGTAACCCATGTAAACAGAAGACCTCCCGGACAAAAATTGAAGCAAGCTCCTGAGTGGTAGGCAGCTTCTTCAAGGGAATGCAATGTGACATTTTAGAAAAACGGTCAACCACTATTAGGATAACAGTATTGTCATTGGAAACAGGCAAGCGTACAGAACTCAATGGCATACTGAGCAACAGATCTCGTACCTTGCTGAATGGACATGAGTTGTTTAGCAGCAAAGGAGGAGCGAGCCGGAACATCAAATACCCTTTGAAAGGTGGCCACAATTTCAGGGTGATTTGAAATCACTGGTTTATTAGTCAATTTTGGAACTAGACAAATTACTCCCATAATAGAAAGGTCTTTTACACAGTGTAAGAACGCCTCTGTTTTTATCTGGTTTGCACACAACTTTGAAAGATGAAATCTCCCTCTTGGGAGAAAATCCTTGAATTCCAATTGATAACCGTGGGTCACTATTTCTAGTGCCCAGGGATCCTGAACATCTCTTGCCCAAGCCTGAGCAAAGATAGAGAGTCTGCCCCCTACTAGATCCAGTCCCAGATCGGGGGCCACCCCTTCATGCTGTCTTAGGAGCAGCAGCTGGTTTTTTGGATTGTTTACCCTTATTCCAGTTCTGATTAGGTCTCCAGACTGACTTAGATTGGGCAAAATTCCCTTCCTGCTTTGAGGAAGAAGAAGAAGCGGGGGGTCCTTTCTGTTTACCCCTCATTTTAACCGACTTATCCTGAGGTAGGGCATGGCCTTTACCTCCTGTAATATCAGAAATGTTTTCCATCAATTCTGGCCCGAAAAGGGTCTTACCTTTAAAAGGAATAGCTAAGAGCTTATGTTTTGATGACACATCAGCAGACCAAGATTTGAGCCACAATGCT
The DNA here is from genome assembly GCF_027579735.1 of Bombina bombina. Classification (NCBI taxonomy): domain Eukaryota; kingdom Metazoa; phylum Chordata; class Amphibia; order Anura; family Bombinatoridae; genus Bombina; species Bombina bombina. The sequence goes on from NC_069499.1 coordinate 420,257,308, forward strand.
CTACGTGCTAAAATAGCAAATCCTGCATTTTTTGCCACTAATTTAGCAATTTGAAAAGCGGCATTAGTAATAAAAGAATTAGCTAGCTTGAGAGCCTTAATTCTATCTAAGATGTCATCTAATGGAGTCTCAACCTTAAGAGACTCTTCTAGAGCCTCAAACCAAAAAGCTGCTGCAGTAGTTACTAGAACAATGCAAGCCATAGGTTGTAAAAGAAACCCCTGATTAACAAATAATTTCTTTAGTAGATTTCTAATTTCTAATCCATAGGATCTTTGAAAGCACAACTATCTTCAATGGGTATAGTAGTACGCTTAGCTAGGGTAGACCGTTTGCCATGAGTCCCGAATGGTATCTGATATGGGAAACATTTTCTTAAAATTAGGAGGGGGAGAAAACAGTATACCTGGTCTATCCCATTCCTTTCTAATAATTTCCAAAATTCTCTTAGGAACCGGAAAAACATCAGTGTAAGCAGGTACTTCCAAATATTTATCCATTTTACACAATTTCTCTGGAGGAATCACAATAGGGTCACAATCATCCAGAGTCGCTAAAACCTCCCTAAGTAACAGGCGGAGGTGTTCAAGCTTAAATTTAAATGACATAGCATCCGAATCTGTCTGAGGTAAAACATTCCCTGAATCAGAAATTTCACCCTCAGACAGTAATTCCCTGATCCCCAACTCAGAGAACTGTGAGGGAACATCGAAAATAGCTAATAAAACATCAGAGGATTCAGTATTTACATTAATACCTGACCTACTGCGTTTACCCTGCAACACTGGTAATTTAGACAATACCTTTGTAAGGGTAGTTGCCATAACTGCAGCCATCTCCTGCAGAGTAAAAGAATTAGACGCACTAGATGTACTTGGCATCGCTTGTGTGTGCGTTAAAGGTTGTGACACTTGGGGAGAATTGGATGGCATATCCTGATTCTCTTCAGACTGAGAATCATCCTTAGGCACACTTTCTTTATTTAAAATATGCTTTTTACATTGTAAGGCCCTTTCAATACAAGAGTTACACAATGTTAGAGGGGGTTGCACAATAGCTTCTAAACACATAGAACAACGAGAATCCTCAATGTCAGACATGTTGAACAGACTAGTAATACCACAAAAGTCGTTAAAACACTTATTTATAGCATAAAATAAACTTTAGAAAAAACGTGTACTGTGCCTTTAAGAAAAGAAAAAGTGAACAACTTTTCCAAAACTGATCAAATAACGTTAAATTTTCTCAAAATTTAACCTAAGATCCTTGGTTTATCCAAAAATTACTGCACCCTGAAGCAAGGGCAGAAATAAGGCTTTAAAGTACTAATATTAACATTTAGCTAATTTATAGACAAAAATACCCTCTGGCTACCTGCCCCCAGGGTACTTCGAAATAACTTCCCAACACTTCAGACCAGCTTGCACAGTGCAGGAGCCACCAGAGTTACTGCTTGCTGCTGCCTAGCCTGAAGGAAGTGTGCATCTGAGCGCGCGAAAAATGGGCCACGCCCCTTGAGGTCGATGCTGAAGTAGGCCCAAACACAACCGCATGGAAAGCGGTTTCACACCTAAGTAAAATCAGCTAGTGCCATACAACCCCTCAAATGCACCAGTAAATAAATATATAAATATCAGAAAAAAACCTTATGTATCGTTTTTCTTTTTTATAATGCCCATAGTGTCACACAATCCATAAGTCAACCTTTAAATAAAATTAAATAAAATTAGGGATTCCAGTAATACCCTTTATATAACATAGGAATACTGCTTACCCCATTCCCATACAGGGAAATAAATGCCAGACAGTTCTGATATATCAAGTCTCCTCAGAAATAAAGGCTGCACATACCTTAATGCTGCTTGTAGCATGAAACCGGTCTCCACACTGAAGATGTCTCATGGTTACCTTCAGAAGTCTTGTGGGAACCAGCGTGGATCTTAGTTACAACTGCTAAGATCATCAACCTCAGGGCAGAAATCTTCTTCCATATCCCCCTGAGGAAAATAGTACACACCGGTACCATTTAAAATAAAAAACTTCTTGATTGAAGAAACTAAAACTAACACCTCACTTTACCATGCCTTCCTAGTATAACACAGGCAAAGAGAATGACTGGAGGTGGAGGGGAAGGGAGGGGCTATATATACAGCTCTGCTGTGGTGCTCTTTGCCACTTCCTGTTAGCAGGAGGTTAATATCCCACAAGTAAGGATGAAATCCGTGGACTCGTCATATCTTTGTAAAAGAAAAAACAACATTAAAGCAAAATTTACAATTTCCTTATATGGCAGTTTCAGGAATGGGAAAAAATGCAAACAGCATAGCCCTAGCATAGGAAGTGGGGTGAAAAAATAAATTACATTTTTTGGCACCAAGTATGATGCACAACGCAAAAGGAAGTTGAACATTTTTTTGGCGCCAACAACATCCGCAACTCGCGTCATCACAGACGCAACCTCGTGCAAGGAAACCTGGCATCAACTAAGACGCCGGAAAAGACAAACGTGTCATCAAAGACGTACCTTCGCGCCAAGAACTAAGTAATAAATAACTGCATTTTGCACCCTCGCGAGTCTAATTTTGCCCGTGAGGAAAACCATAAAATCAATAGGCGATACTCCCTTCACATCCCTCTTACAAACACTGTACAATGAGAGGAATTGGGCTTCAAAATGCTTTGAAGCGCTTATCTTAGAAGAAATCATAGAAATCAAGCACAAACTTACTTCACCACCTCCATAGGAGGCAAAGTTTGTAAAACTGAATTGTGGGTGTGGTGAGGGGTATATTTATAGGCAATTTGAGGTTTGGGAAACTTTGCCCCTCCTGGTAGGATTGTATTTCCAATACGTCACTAGCTCATGGACTCTTGCCAATTACATGAAAGAAAGTATATTTCTATAACACTGTTGGTTATGCAAAGCTGGGGAATGGTAAATAAAGGGATTATCTGTCTTGAACAATAACATTTTTGATGTTTACTATCCCTTTAACAGTACAGTTACACTCATATTAACACTGCCTGGTAAAAATGATTGCAATTAAAAATTGCATTAAAAACTTTATAAAGGCTCTAAGATATAAGGTCTCAGAGAAAAAAAAGGCTTGCAAAGGGCTTTAACATAGAGATACATACAAACACATGTCCAAATATGTATATTATGTACAGTATATATTTGTATATAATTTATATACAAATATATACTGTACATAATATACATATTTAGACATGTGTTTGTATGTATCTCTATGTTAAAGCCCTTTGCAAGCCTATAATATAAACACATAAATATATATGTGCAGACATATAAACATTTAAATAAGTGCATTGGAGCCCTTTGCAGTCAAGTAGCTGAAAACATGACAAAACATATTAATGTAATATTCATATTTAATAAAGTGTTATATAGATATTCATATATGAATATGTATATATCTACACCTTTATAATCATATATATATACAGATGTATGCAAAAGTTTAGGCACCCCTGATAATTTCCATGATTTTCATTTATAAATAATTGGGTGTCTGGATCAGCAATTTCATTTTGATCTATCGAATAACTGAAGGACACAGTAATATTTCAGTAGTGAAATTAGGTTTATTGGATTAACAGAAAATGTGCAATATGCATCAAAACCAAAATAGATAAGTGCATCATCTCCATCTCATTAAACCTAATCCCTATGAAAATACAAAAATGTCCCCCCAAATAAAAACACCCCCTTATCTAATGCTTAATTAATAATAGCCCTTAAAATGGCTTTTTGTAGGGCATTGCCCTAAGTTAAAAAGATCTTTTGCATTTAAAAAACATTCGAAGTCGGCTAGAAGGGGGGTGGAGCCTGCCATACATTTAAGCAGACGTGTATCATCACAGCTCTGGTTCTAAGCCAATAAATTTCATATTTGTAACTGCTCAGGGCTGATCAAATTACGCCTTAGTTGCGGCTATAACTATGGGAATGACAAAATGGATAGCCCCAATTCTTAGAAAACTTCCTAAGTTGTGCAGATCCTCATCTACTTTTACAGTTAAGGCAACCGTGGGGAACATTAAGGAGTGGCCATCTAAACATTTCAGTAACTCTGCGACTGCCGACAAGTGACTGCTTGTAACCAACAGAAAGTGAATTCTTAAAACCTCTGGAAATATTGAAGGGCACTCTCATAGGAGTCTTACTTTACACTTGAGTATCAGGCAAAAGTCCTTGGCACACATGGAAGCAGCTGGGGCTGATATCCTCCAAAATCTGGAGGGGCTCATACGCGATCACTTTCGCAAGATGGAGAAGCACATGGTGGCGGTGTTCATCTCAAGCCCGGGACCCGATTTGAAGGCCCACTTGGAGCCGGGTGCTGACAATGGGGATTTTTTCTTTAAATCTCATATATCCCACCAACCTGAAGGAAACCAAGGCCATAAAGGGCATAATAGCAGAAGATTATCATATGAATGCCCTGGTAATACAGTGCACTAACTTTGAAGAAGAAATTAGAGTGCCACACTCTACTGATCAAGGGGACAATTCAGATGAAAGAGGGTTGAATAAGAGGGAATGTACAAAAGCAACTAAGGAGAAATCAGGGGGGGAAAAGTTCATGGATTCCCACAATGTTTTTGCTACTTGGTGCCATAGACATAGTTGCTTTCAACCTACACATGAGGTGGGTGATTTTTAATCTACCCATCATTTCACTCTGTAGCAATACCTCATCAGTAGATGAAGAAGCGCAGCTGGCTAAGATTCTGATGCCTCAGAAGATCTTTAAAGGACAGACTTTGAAAATTCCAAGACTTGGAATGGGCTAAGTTATTTTATATCCAATCTGAGAGTGGGCTCTACACAAAGTTTATTTATGTTTGTCTACATTAATAAGTTATAACTAAATATATGGTTACCTCTCTTATAGTTTTACATGAGATTATGGGGCCTATCTATCAAGCTCCGAAAGGAGCTTGATGGCCTGTGTTTCTGGCGAGTCTTCAGACTCACCAGAAACAGCAGTTATGAAGCAGGGGTCACAAAGACCGCTGCTCCATAACCTGTCCGCCTGCTCTGAGCAGAAGTTGATGGAAGTTGATGGACTTCTCTATGACTTTGGCCAGGAAGGGGAGTAGAGAGATAGGGCGGTAGTTATTCGGGTCGGTGGGGTCTGCCAAGGGTTTCTTCAGCAGGGGTTTCAGTTCTGCAGGCTTCCAGACATCCTGGAAGGTGCCGGTTTTGAAGGAGCAATTGATGGTGCGGCAGAGTTCAGGGGCGATGGTGTTGCTTGCTTTGTTAAATATGTGATGAGGGCATGGGTCCGAGGGTGCGCCGGAGTGGATGGATTTCATGATTCTGAGGATGTCTTCTGTGGTGAGGGGGCTCCGTGTGTGGTGTGGTGGGGCAAATTTGGGAGGGGTGTCGTTGTGTGTAGGGGAGTGTGTGGTGGAGGTTAAGTTATGAGGTGTGAAACTGTGATAGATGTTGAGGATCTTGCAGTGGAAGTGTGCAGCAAGGGTATTGCAGAGGTCCTGGGAGGGTGGGATGTTTGTGGTGTCTCTGTTGGGTTTAGAGAATTCCTTGATGATTGAGAACAACTCCTTGCTGTTGTGTGCCTTAGAGTTGATTCTGTCTTGGATGGCTGTTTTTTTGGCGGTTTTTATGAGGTGGTGGTGGGTGGTGATTGCTTCCTTAAAGGCAGCTTTTTCCAAAGGGTCTTGCTGGATCTCCAGGCTCTTTCCAATCGTCTGAAGTGGCGTTTGGAGTCCTGAAGGGTCGGGGTGAACCAGCTGGCCTTGTTGGTGGTTTGGCGGCTGGACGTTTTTTTGAGGCGGGCGAGGGTGTTGGAGCAGTCTGTAATCCAGAGGTGGAGGTTGCGGGTGGAGGAGTTGGCGTCTTGTTTAGGGTGCGGTGTAGTTGGTCTTGGGTGATGTTGTTTCAGTTTCTGCAGGGTGGGTGGTACTGTCGGAGGTGGGTGGTGGGTTTGTTGAAGGAGAAGTGTATGCAGTGGAGGTCAGTCCAGAGGAGTTTGGTAATGTTATTGACTGAGATGTGGTTGCCTGAGGAGAAGATCGGGTCGAGGGTGTGGCCGGCTGTGTGGGTTGGGTAGTTTACGAGTTGCTTCAGTCCGATGGTTCCAGGAGGGTGGAGGTGTTGTGATCATTGGGGTTGTCAAGATGGAAGTTGAGGTCACCGAGGAGAATGTAGTCTGTTGAGGCGAGGGCATGGGGTGCGATGTGGTCGGTGATGGAGTCGCAGAAGGCGGGACGAAGTCCGGAAGGTCTGTAGATGAGGGTGTCGTTGAGGGTGGGGTTGGGGTTGACCTGGATCTTGAAGTGTAGGTATTTTAGGCCTGGTAAGTGGTCGTCGGAGCTTATTGCGACTTAGAGGGTGCGTTTGTGGATGATGGCGATGCCTCCTCCAGTTCGGTTGCTGCGGTCTTTGGGGCAGATCTTGTAGCCTTCGGGTATTGCAGTGGCGATGTCCGGCACTGATGTGGGGTTTAGCCAGGTCTCGGTGAGGAAGGCGACGTCTGGGGAGGCGGAGTCTAGCAGGTTCCAGATTTCGAGGAAGTGTTTGTGGATGGAGCGGGTGTTGAGGAGGATGCAGTTAAGGTAATTACGGCTGTTTTTGGGTGGGTTAGTTGGTTGGGTTGTGGTCCGGAGGGAGGAGAAGGAGCAGTTGCAGCAGGTAAAAGGTCCAAAGGTGCTTGCCTGGGATGTGTGGTGGCAGGCGGATGATCTACCTCCGGTGTTGAGCGCATGGAGGGTGCTGGCGTCGTAGTGGAGGAAGTTTCTGGAACCAAGGTTTGTGGCATTGGGTGTGGTCGGAGAGCGGACGGGTGCTGACGGGGTTTGCCTTTGGGAGGGAGCAGCATTAAATACAGCAGGAAGGTGGGCAGGCTGGTTAGCTGGATAGGGGTAGGTGTGAAATGAAAACAGAGCAAGCAGGATGCAGTAAAATACAACAAAAATACATAGGGAGGAGGGAGAGAGAACTTACTTCAATGGTGCTGGGAGCAGCATTAAATACAGCAGGAAGGTGGGCGGGCTGGTTAGCTGGATGGGGTAGGTGTGAAATGAAAACAGAGCAAGCAGGATACAGTAAAATACAACAAAAATACATAGGGAGGAGGGAGAGAGAACTTACTTCAATGGTGCTGGGAGCAGCATTAAATACAGCAGGAAGGTGGGCGGGCTGGTTAGCTGGATAGGGGTAGGTGTGAAATGAAAACAGAGCAAGCAGGATACAGTAAAATACAACAAAAATACATAGGGAGGTATTCATCCAGCAACACTCCAAAGTTTAATGCTGGTTATGCTTCTCCCAGTTATGTGTTGTCATCAAAGGGGCAGTGAGGATATATTCACAACTGAACTATTGTATGTTTGCATGTGGAATTGTGTTACAGAATTAAACAAGTTTGTTTACAACATTCTTGATCTGGATAACTGATCTCCTTGAGGTGAAGGTGTAACTTATGGTATAGTAGCAGCATATGTTAGCTGTGTGTCAGTTCATAATGGTCAAACAATATGAAAATCTAATGCTTAGTAAAGTTGGGGGTTAAACAGCCCTCAGGATAAAACCTGGATCTACCAGAAAAGGTTGAGCCCAAACTGTATAAAATGTTTTACTCAGAAGCAGAATGATAAAAATAAAGTTCTAAAGCTGACTTACCCAAGTTTAAGCTTGCATGGGTGTGCGCATACCAGGCTTTGATGCTTTATATACTTAGAAGCCAGGAAATACAATGCAGGATGCCAGCAACACATTTTTGAGAGCCATGCAAGGGTTTTAGACAAATCCAGAGAGACATTGCTCCTGCAATGTTCAGTTCTGGCTCCCAACTTTTTTTTAAAATATATATTTTTCTACATTAATTAGAATCTAAAATTCTGACACCACAAATTGTATGGGTAATTCACAAGTATATATATATATATATATATATGGCTTCTAAATTTAATCAAATATATTTGTCAAGTTGTAATGTAGAATCATCATAATAATATGAACTGTTAAAACTGACCAGGCAGCATCTCTTAGGGCCAAGGCTATCTTTAGGCTCCATTGGTCCCTCCCAGATGGGAGCAAGGACTTTACCTATTTGTGCCAGCATCAAGACAAAGTAGTAGTTTTACCTTTTATCACATAGCAGTCAGTAAAACAAATGGAGAGATGATTTAACCCCCATACAGATCAATGATTTTACCCCTTAACTGAGAGTAACAGGTGCATAGTGATGATTTAACCCCTTTTGGATAGCAATATGTGCATATCCCTAATTGTAACCCCTTGGTTGCCAGTAACACAAAAAGAAAAGTTTTTTAACCCATTCCTGGCCTTAAGGAAGATGGCCGCCACACATGGTGAAATGAAAACTGTTACAAAAATATGCATGCAACCTGAGTGCTGACAATTGTTGTCAAAGGAAAAGAATGTCAATGCTGCTCCTCTGTCTGTCTGTAAAAGCCAGCACCCAGCACAGTTCTATATCCTTCATGTGGGTTTATCCAAGTTTGAAATTCAAAATAGACACTGAACCTCCAGTGAGAGGCCTGCCTGAGTGCGAGGCTAAGTGCGCTGCACCTACCACACCCACCTAGAGCCAGCCATGTATATGCACCACAAGAAACAGTATATACACATGAGCATCAAGTATGTTAAGTAATGTCTACAAAAAAGAAATTTAAGATCTATGAGAAAACATTTATCAGACCTCTGTCAACAATCTTATAACAGTGGAAACTCTTCCATGTGTCCTTGACTGTTGCCAAATAATATGAAAGAAACCAATAAGGTCTTTTATAGGTCTGTCACTTAAATTAATCCTGAGAGAGATATTCTGAGATTTTTTTAAAGATCCAGGAGCTCAAAATATTCAAACAGCAAAAAACATAATTTATGTAAGAACTTACCTGATAAATTCATTTCTTTCATATTAGCAAGAGTCCATGAGCTAGTGACGTATGGGATATACATTCCTACCAGGAGGGGCAAAGTTTCCCAAACCTCAAAATGCCTACAAATACACCCCTCACCACACCCACAAATCAGTTTAACGAATAGCCAAGAAGTGGGGTGATAAGAAAAAAGTGCGAAGCATAAAAAATAAGGAATTGGAATAATTGTGCTTTATACAAAAAAATCATAACCACCACAAAAAGGGTGGGCCTCATGGACTCTTGCTAATATGAAAGAAATGAATTTATCAGGTAAGTTCTTACATAAATTATGTTTTCTTTCATGTAATTAGCAAGAGTACATGAGCTAGTGACGTATGGGATAATGACTACCCAAGATGTGGATCTTTCCACGCAAGAGTCACTAGAGAGGGAGGGATAAAATAAAGACAGCCAATTCCGCTGAAAAATAATCCACACCCAAAATAAAGTTTAAATTTAGAATGAAAAAAACTGAAAATATAAGCAGAAGATTCAAACTGAAACAGCTGCCTGAAGTACTTTTCTACCAAAAACAGCTTCAGAAGAAGAAAACACATCAAAATGGTAGAATTTAGTAAAAGTATGCAAAGAAGACCAAGTTGCTGCTTTGCAAATCTGATCAACCGAAGCTTCATTCCTAAACGCCCAGGAAGTAGAAACTGACCTAGTAGAATGAGCTGTAATCCTTTGAGGCGGAGTTTTACCCGACTCGACATAAGCATGATGAATTAAAGATTTCAACCAAGATGCCAAAGAAATGGCAGAGGCCTTCTGACCTTTCCTAGAACCGGAAAAAATAACAAATAGACTAGAAGTCTTTGGGAAATTCTTAGTAGCTTCAACATAATATTTCAAAGCTCTAACTACATCCAAAGAATGCAATGATTTCTCCTTAGAATTCTTAGGATTAGGACATAATGAAGGAACCACAATTTCTCTACTAATGTTGTTGGAATTCACAACCTTAGGTAAAAATTCAAAAGAAGTTCGCAACACCGCCTTATCCTGATGAAAAATCAGAAAAGGAGACTCACAAGAAAGAGCAGATAATTCAGAAACTCTTCTGGCAGAAGAGATGACCAAAAGGAACAAAACTTTCCAAGAAAGTAATTTAATGTCCAACGAATGCATAGGTTCAAATGGAGGAGCTTGAAGAGCCCCCAGAACCAAATTCAAACTCCAAGGAGGAGAAATTGACTTAATGACAGGTTTTATACTAGCCAAAGCTTGTACAAAACAATGAATATCAGGAAGATTAGCAATCTTTCTGTGAAAAAGAACAGAAAGAGCAGAGATTTGTCCTTTCAAGGAACTTGCAGACAAACCTTTCTCCAAACCATCCTGAAGAAACTGTAAAATTCTCGGAATTCTAAAAGAATGCCAGGAAAAATGATGAGAAAGACACCAAGAAATATAAGTCTTCCAGACTCTATAATATATCTCCCTAGATACAGATTTACGAGCCTGTAACATAATATTGTAATTCTATAATAAGAATTCCTGGAAAATATCTTAGCCATGTCGAGTGTATATAATTGATTTGTCTGGTTTTAATATTGGCATTCAGAATTTTGTACAGATTAGTTATTGAGAAGCTTCCTGCTTGATAGATTTTAATCCCGATTGCTAAAGGCCCCGTATTCCACTGAGGCTTAAATTCTGTTTGAATAGAAGTTAAGTAATGTCGTATTTGAAGATAAGCAAAAAACTCCTTATTCTGTATTCCATACTTAGATCTAAGCATGTCAAATGTGTCAATTAAACCAGGTTCCACCATTAACTGGCTAATATACCTTAAGCCTCTTTCTCGCCATCCCTGAAAAACTTGCAACTGATACCCTGGTTGAAATCCCGGGTTCCCTTGAATTGTTAAAAATTCAGTAGCGAATGGAACAACCTTAATTTCCAAACAAAATTTTTGCCACACCCTAATAATATTTTTAAAAGTTATCAGATTATCAATGTTACAGGGGAGGTTTCTAATTGGACAATGTAGTATGGCTTTCAAGTCAAATGGAGCAGTAATACTGGATTCATAGTGATACATAGTAACATATTCCTTTTCAGTAATCCAGTCAATAGCGTATTTTAATATTGTGACCCAGTTATAATATTTAATGTTAGGGAATGATAGACCAGCCGAAATATTGTCATTCATTAGTCTATTTAACGCGATCCGAGGTTTCCTCCCCTTCCAGATAAACTTAGAGCACATCTGATTAAATCTATCAATATCTCTATTTTTAAGTAGAATTGGAATATTCTGTAACAGGTATAATAACTTTGGAAACAGTATTGTCTTAATTAACATTATACGTGGTATAAGTGAGATTGGAAGACTCGTCCAGTTATCTAAATGCTTCTGTATTTCCTGCAAGCAAGAAGGAAAATTTAAGGTATACCATTCTGACGGATTATAGCTAAGAACTATACCTAAATAATTTATATGCATGGTTTCATTGAAAGGGTGCCTCACATTCCCTTTTAGTGGTCTCCTTATCCATAGTAATTCAGATTTGCTTGTATTGACTTTATAACCTGATATTGAGCCAAATAGTTGTAGATGTTTAAGTACTATTGGTAAATTAAGCTCCACGTCATTTAAGAAAAGCAATAAATCGTCTGCGTATAGGGAGAGAACAAACTTATTTCCCTTAATATTAATACCTTCTAATTGATCGCGCAGCAGGATAGCTAATGGTTCAAGTGATATGTTAAAAAGAAGGGGAGATAAAGGACACCCCTGCCTTGTACCTCTATGGAGAGAAAACCAATCTGAACTTACATTATTTACAATAATGGAGGAAACCGGGTTACTATATATCAATTTAATAAAATTAGCAAAATTACCACTAAAGCCGAACTTATCAATCGCCATGAAGAGGTGACCCCAATCTATATAATCAAAAGCTTTCTCCGCGTCCAGCGCCACCACTGCAGCGCTCAATCTATCCGCGGTTTTCTCTGGTAAATTGTTCCAGAAATAATCCAGTATCAACATAGTTTTACGAATACTTTTTACTGGGTTTCTCCCCTGCATAAAACCAACTTGATTCTCGTGTATAATATTTCTAAGAACAGGTTGTAATCTCATGGCAATAATCGATGTCAACAACTTATAGTCTACGTTTAATAATGATATAGGCCTATATGATTCAACTCTCTCTGAGTCCTTGTTCTTCTTTAAGATAAGTGATATATTAGATGCTGTAAAATAGCGAGAACAACACGCATGTGAGCCATAGTAGCCATTAAATAACTTATATAAGACTGGGGTCACCTCCTCCTGTAACATTCTATAAAACTCTATCGGGAGACAATCAGGTCCAGCGGCTTTATTAAGCTTAGCTTGTTTAATTGCTGTATTTATTTCTTGTAATGTAATTGGCAAATTCAAATCTCGTTCTTCCTCTAGCGTAATTCTTGGGAGCCTTACCTTAGACCAAAATGCTTCTCTATCTACCTGATTAGGGGGATCTGACCTGTAAATTCCTTGAAAGTATTTAAAAAATACTTTCTTTATTTCTTCTGTCTGTGTATACCTGCTATTGCTCTGTCTAATTGCGAAAATCCGATTACTGTCTTTAGGTTTAGTTATTCTAGCCAAATATTTTGCGGCCCGGCCAGTGAATCCGCTGTATAGCGCTTTCTGTTTTAGGCCTTCTTGCATAGCTTTCTGTTTTAAGAAAATGTTCCACTGGGATTTAGCCTCAGCATATCTCTTCCAGTTATCATTGGTTCTAAGGGATATATATGTATTATAGCAGTTCCTAACTGTATTTGAGAGTTGTAGTTCTGTCTGTTTGCTTTTTTTCTTTAATATACCTAGATAGACTTTAATATGCCCTCTAAGAACGGCCTTTGCTGCCTCCCAGTAGGTTTCCGTCTTCTCTAAATAATTCTCATTAAAAGTGTGATAATCAATCCATTTATTCCTAAGATAGTTCTGAAAGCCGCTATTTGTTGCTAGATATTTGGGGAAAAACAAGTTATTATTAATTCCCTTTTTAAATGCACTACACCCAAATTCCAGAGAGATAATGGCATGATCTGATAATACGATATCTTTAATGTCAGCTTTACAATCTGAGCCCAACAAATTCTCTGCAATTAGAAACATATCAATCCTAGAAAGGCTTTGAAAACTTGCTGATGCGCAGGTATATACCCTACTGTCTGGATGATGGATTCTCCAGATATCCCGAACCCCAAGTTGAGCACACAGTTTCTGGAATATACGTGTTTTCTTATCCCCCTTATAGCATTCCTTCTTGCCAATTCTGTCTAAGTTAGGTAGGGGTGTTAAATTGAAGTCTCCCGCTATTATTAGGTTCTGCCCTATATGTCCCAATAACTTATTTATTAAGCCATTCCAGAAATATGTGTCCGATACGTTAGGCCCGTATACATTACAAATTATGAAACAAACTGAATAAATTTTTATCTGCATAATTTGAAACCTGCCACCAGGGTCCTGTTCTGTGCTAGTTATTTCATACTTTAACTTTTTATTAATCAAAATTGCCAGTCCTTTCTTCCTACCCTCCCCGCTAATGCAACGATTTCCCCACACATTTTGTTTTTAATTTCATAATCTCCGTCTCTTTGAGGTGAAGTTCCTGCAGCATTACTAGGTCGGGTTTATATGCTCCAAGCTGTCTAATGATGGCTTTTCTCTTAATTGGTGATGTAATCCCTCCTACATTCCATGAGAGGAATTTTAAGGGACTCATACCTATCTCCATACCTTTAAGTGTAAAATTAAACTATATGCCTCTGTTCTAATAGAAGAGGGGGGAGAGGGAAAAGGAGAGAGAAAAAAAAAAAAAAAAAAAAAAAAGAAGAAAGTAGGGGAGAGAGAAGTCAACCTCACCACACCAACACAAGCATACAATCATACATTCAGTACTCTACATACAGCCAACAGAGTCATATCATGACCTGACTACCTGTCCATAACAAATTTTAATTTATTATATTTGTTATATACCCTGTTCCTTACAGAAGGCCTGCGCTTCTTTATAATTATTCAATACTTTCTGAATTCCATCTATAGATAACACCAGCTTAGCCGGGTATAACATCCTGACATTGTAATTTGCATTTAAAAGTTTAGAGCAGAATGGGGACATCTCTTTGCGCCTTGCTACAGTCTCACTAGAGAAATCCTGAAAGATTAGGATCTTATATTGATCTATCACAAGTGGATACATTTTCCTATATTGTCGCAAGAAGGTTACTTTGTCTTGAAAATTTAAAAACTTCAGTACAATAGGTCTACTAATGTTATGATCTTTCCTTGTGGGGCGTAATGGCTCCTATTCTGTGTATCCTTTCAATCAATACTGGCGTAGCTGAATTAATTCCAAGACTCTGAGGTAACGTAACCGTAGCAAAATACATTAAATCTTGGTAAGTATCATCTTCTGGAAGACCGATAATTCTAAGATTGTTGCGTCTAGATCGGTCTTCCAGATCCTCAACTCTGGCTTGCAGTTTATCAAGACGCACCATATAGTCAGTGGTGATAGGTTCAGCTATATTTAGTTTATCCTCTATATCTGAGATCCTTGTTTCTACCTCTGTCAGTCTTGTGGAGAAATGCCTTATTTCTGCTGTAAGACTGCAAATATTGTTTTTAATGTCTGATTTCATACTATCCAATTGAGGTGTAATAGATTTAGTGATTTGAAAGACTAGTTCCTGCATGTCTATGTGTGTCCTCACTCTGCATTTGTGATAGATCCAATGTCTAATCGACACGTTTAGGCCTTTTTTTTTCCTTCTGTTTGGCAGGCATATTAGGAGAAGGATTCCGAGTTGTGAATGTAAATTTATCCATATATAGAGATCTAATCAGGTCCGCTACTTTTATTTTTATTATTAGGCCACTCAAAGTGACTGTGCAACACAATTACGGGACTATTGAATTTGTATATTGTTTGTGTGTTTGATACTAGTGCTTAGAAAGGTCCAGGGGATGTGCAAGTGTATTCACAAGGGGGGAAGTAGGCAGCACGTGCCTATACTACTGAGCCAAGAGAGGCTAATCAATGTCTGTGTGCAGAGAGGATCAGTGAGAAGTGCAGAAAAGGAATATGAGGTGAAAAAGAAATAGAGGAGAAGTGCAATACAATAGACGTGAAGAGTGAAAAGTGGTGAAAAACAAACCAAAGAGTGGCCTAAATAAAAGATTATCAAACTCTGAGATGCTTAGGACCTTTTTAGAGATTTTAAATTATTCTTACTCCCACTTAATAAACCACTAATTGTTGTGTAGATTTTAGCAGTATAGGAAGTATGACTTTAAAAGTGGTTACTCTCTCAACACATATTTAAGCCATCAAATCCTAACCTCTTACTTATATCTACTAACTTTTTATACAGTAGTGAAAACGAATCTTATAGCCTAAATAATATTTCTAATGCCCTTACCAAGGCTTCCTTCTAGCTTTAAGACCAGGCAATTTAATCAGCCTAGCTTAACCAGGGGATCACTATCCAGAAGGCTGATAGCCCTATTTGTCAGCCAACACCCTCAGGCAATGCAGTATCTCGTTAAACCCACAATTTGCAATATAATCCAATATTCTTATCCTTAAACACAGAATAATCTTGCCTAAGCTATGATACATGCAGTAAATTGAATCTACAAGCAAAAAACCTTATCTTAACATACAGGTATATGTCCAATAGTAACGTTTTTTAAAGAGTCCAGAAGGAACCATGGCATAACCCATTTACTGAGTTTATTATCAGGTAAGTGTTTCAATGTCCAAGTGTCCAAGAAATTATTTGGATATATTTGCAGCTGCAAGGGGCCACCTTCAGGAAGTATGAGAAATTCTATAGGATAAGTTTCTTTATCAATATAAAGTAGATCAAAACTCGTTCAATTATAGTTTGGCATATACAGCCAATGCGTAAGGGATTTACCCAATATGTGCGCCCCTTACTCCATTGCCTAGAGAGGGCCAAACTTCTCCCTTTCCACTTGGCGTACTTCCATAGGCCGTATTTAAATTCCGGGAGGGATACTGAAAAAGTAGCAAAAAAAAGTACCTTAGTTATGGAGAGGGGGGTCACTCCGGTGCTCCTTTCGCCAGGCCTTCCTGAGCCCGTACTGTATCCTTATGCGGGTCCTTCTAGAGATCCATTCGTGGGACCAAACTTAGCATACCCCTGCCGCTTTCCGTTCAGTGCTCTAGCTCCACTGTCAGCTCTCTGGAGGAGTGTACCTCTCTGGCCGGCACTATACTTCACGCTGCCGTCGTGTCGCCAAGGGACGTCTGTATTCATCCGCTGGAACGTCACCGGTTCTGCACCCAAGGCCTCAATCTATGCGCTCACCAGGGAGCCAGCAGGCATCCTCGCAACCTCCGACACCCGATAGACACAGGACACTACCAGCAGGTTAGTATATCTTTCACCTGCTTCCTCCTCTCAGCGTTGGGGCCGGATTCTTGTTAAAGATGCAGATAGCGAGTACTTTTACTTGGAGGCCTATTTCCCATCAGGCAGGGCAGCATGATATCCTCCTGTTTCTTGTGTCCCCTGCAAAACAAGGACTTCACCCCCGTAAATTCACCAGGGAACTATCCAATCACTCGTGTCCGTCTAGGGTTTCACCATTCGAGTCAGGATAGGGGGTTGGCCAGAGGGGGGCTTTCTTTATTGGCAGAACAAGCCGCTGCCAAGCCTAAGAGTCTTCTTTTAAGTATCAAGTCTCTGGACAGGTAGTCAGGTGTTTATTTGGCAACAGGTTTGCAACATTTAAACCAAACACGCGCTACAGTCTAGTTTTACTTCAATCGAGGCACAAAATAGCAAGACTGTAGTAGGTTGCTTCTGCCACGAAGCATAGTAATGGCGATTTAAACAGACTTCCACTTCGTGGATCCAGGATCCTATGCCCAGGCCAGTGGGGAATCCGCGGCCAAGGGTCAGTTGAAGGCGGGAGTGGTTGGTTCAAGCTGCAAGCAGGAGCAGCCCAACAGTACAGCAACCTAGCTTGCTCCTCCCTCAAACGGAAGTCATAACCCCTTTTTTTTAATTCTTTTTTTCTGTGTATGGTTCCCACCATCTCCTCCCTCCCATGATCACCATTTAGTTTCCCCCACCCCCAAACACCTTTATGTAGTGTAGCTGCCCCATCCCTCCCTGTCCCTTTCATTTCTGTAGCGTAGGGCCCTCCCACTCCCTCCCCCCTCTGCTGCTGAGCCGCTCACCCCCCACCCACCTCCCACTCACACCTCCCGCCTGCACAAGCAGAAGATCGTTACAGAAGGTGACACACACAGTGTCACCCTCTGTAATGATCAGGCATCTACCCTCATATGGAGGCGGAGCACCGATCGCACTCCGGCTCCATATGCGGCAGATGCCTGAAGCTTCAGGAGCTCCAGCACTCGGCTGTAACACAACAGCTGAGAGTTCTAGAGCTTCATGAAGCTGTCTCGCGCTGCAGGGATTTGGCTGTACATGCAACCTACGGCAGCAACGGACGCGTTACAAACGCGATTATAGTATAGATATGATTATATAATATATATACTGTATATGTGAGTACCTTTCCACCTTTTGGGATCACATTGGGTCGTGGTTGCTCTGTTGACCTGCACTAGGAGGCGCCCTTTCTTTTTGCATTTATTTTAGATCGTTGAGTCCCACATCGGTGCACAGTGTGCTGAGACACTGAGAGCTCTCAGCTTGCTTTTCTAGGCATTACCTTTGGATATTGTGAGTACCTTATCTCTTGTTTCTTATGTCCGTTTTGATCAATTCGCTACACAGGAGGCACCCTTCTTGTCTCTATTTAGCATATACGTACATATATATTTACTGGGAACACACAGTTCCCATTGACCCCAATGTAAAGACACTTTTCTAACGTTTTTTTTTTTTCTTTTCTTACACCCCACTCTCACCAACTTTAGCTCCAAAATACTGCCTAGTGCAGTCATTTTTTTTTTTTTTAAAACAAGCTTTATTTGAAATAAATAAAGACATTGTACATTGAGCAATAATACAAAGAAAACAATTTGTGGGAGCGCAACGCGCAGAACCACATTACAAAAATCTTAGTACAAAGATATGAAGCTTGACATTTTAATAATTATTTGTTGGTAAATTCTTTATGTAATATAAAATAATACGTAATATACCATCTCAATCTATCAAGACACTCCTGGGAAAGGTAGAAGAGTAAGAAGTTGTGGGTGGATGGGGGAAAGAGGGGAGAAAGAAAGGTAAAAAAAAAAAAAAAAAGGGATAGCAAGGGTCTGGACATAGCTTTCAGAGAGAGGGATAAACTCCCTAAAATTTCACGCCGGGGCAGGAGACCAAACGGCCATCATTAGTTCATATGTCACCATTTGGTTACACTTGAAATAATGCAGTTTTTCCATAACCAATAGGTCATTGACAGCGGCACGCCAATCAGACAAAGCAGGTACTTCTTTTGACTTCCACAATCTGGGGATAAGCTTCTTCGCACCGGTAAGCATAAGTAAAAGGAGAGCGCGGCTATGTGTGGCTTTGATACTGAGGAGATGTAAGAATAGCAGGGTCTCGGGGGTGTTGGGTATGGTTGTGTTCAATTTTTCTGATATTTCCCTCATAACCGCCTCCCAGAAACTGGAGAGCTGGGGCCAAGACCACCATATGTGGACAATGGAACCCTGTTCTCCGCACCCCCTCCAACATGTGGCACTAACCGCAGGAAAGAGCTGATGAAGTTTTGCAGGGGTATAATACCATCAGGTCAATAGTTTAAGGTGTATCTCCTGTACAGTGGCTGATACCGATGACCTCTTGGTCAGGGCAAAGGCTTTAAGCCAATCGTCCTCCTCAACTACACTGCTAAGCTCTCTATTCCATACCCTAGTATATGTAGGCAACTGAATGTCTGGTGGAATGAGTAGGAGTTTGTATATCTTTGAGATCAGTCTTTTAGGTGGAGTGTTTTTCGGTGCATAGGGATTCGAGAAAGGCGTCAGTTTCTAAGAAAATTGTGTTTTTGTTGTGGGTGAGTAAGAAATGAGAAAGTTTGGTGGTATCTTAACCAGGAGGAGAAAACAGGGCCATTCTGTTCTTGTAGTTTTTGCTGTGATAGTAATCTGCCCCCCTCCTGTGCGTAATGCAAGATTCCTACTCTTAATCTGTAGGGGAGCGCACGCGTCTACTGAATTCATAGTATGGTAACTCTGGGTTTTCTATTATGGGAAGCATTGGCGAGACAGGGGACGACATGTGTGTACTCGTAGCTATCAATTTGTCCCACACAGCCAGCGTTTCATGTATTATGTGGTATTTTTTGTATCGGCCTGGGGCGTTTATTTGTAGTGATCCACGCCAAGGATCCAACATTATTTAGTTGTAGAATTTGCCCGTCTATTCCGACCCATTTTTTTTGCATGGTGTTCTGAGACCATTCAATCAGTCTTTGTAAAAAAATGGCCCTCCTATAAGAGGCTAGGTCTGGGAAGCCAAGTCCTCCCTTGTCTCTAGGGAGATACAGTGTCCTTCTGGGTATTCTCGGTTTCGTACCCTTCCATATAAACTGTTCTATGGTGCTCTGAGATGGGGCAGGAAATCGTTCGGTAGGGCGAATCGGGGACTGTTTGCATTACATACAATATTCGTGGTAGAATATTCATTTTAATGAGGCCTATCTTCCCTAACCATGAAAGTGATTTATTACTCCAAGAGGACAGGTCATTGACTATCTCTTTACGTAGGGTCAAGTAATTGTTTTTAAAAATGTCAGAGGGGCTTGCAGAAAGATATATACCAAGATATTTCAATTTGGTGGGAGCTATTGTCATCTTATAGCTATTGGACAGGAAGTCTATATGTTCTGTAGGGGCATTTATATTAAGAAGCTCTGATTTAGTTAAGTTTAGGTGAAAATTAGATAGCTTGCCATACTCATTAATCTCTTTCAGGAGTTCAGGGACAGATGTTTCAATATTCGTGAGTGTATAGAGAACATCATCGGCATATAAGGCCTGTTTGTGGTTCCTCATTTCCAATGTGTATTCCTTGATGTTTGCATTATTTCTAACCTTTTGAGCAAGCGCTTCTATCGAGAGAGCGAATAATAAGGGGGATAGGGGGCAACCCTGTCGGGTCCCATTGGAAATGTCAAATCTATCCGACAGAATACCGTTCACTCTAATACGTGCGTTCGGGGCAGAGTATAATGCAAATGCCATGTTAGTGAAAGCTGGACCGAGTATTCATTGTTTGACATGACTCGACGCAGGAAGAGCCAAGCGACCCGGTCGAGAGGCCTCTCCGCATCAGTCGATAGAAGGGCCATTGGTACTCCTTCAGTTTGGGCAAAGTTTAATAATTTGAAAGACTTTGGTGGTGTTGTCTCTTGCCTCCCTACCGGGGCACAAAGCCCACTTGGTCAGAAGAGACAAGAGAAGGGATATACTTATTGAGGCGATTGCGCTAGAATTTTTGCTAAAATTTGATGTCCATGTTCAGCAAGGATATGGGTCTAAAATTTGCTGGGGAGGTAGGGGCATTACCGGGTTTGGGTATAAGTGAGATAATGTGCTTCGAGCATTGTGCCAGCCAAAGTGGGCTCTGTTATCAGGCTGTTGAACAATTGAAGCAGCAGTGGGCTTAGTGTTTTACTGTAGAATTTATAGTATTTTAGTGAGTAGCCATCTGGGCCTGGACAATTTCCCGCTGGGGAAGTCTTTAAGGGCTTTAGAAAGCTCTAAGGCAGTGATGGGCTCGTCTAAGCTGTTCTTTTGATCGGGTCTAGTCTTGGTAGTTTCAAGGTCTGT
Organism: Bombina bombina; assembly: GCF_027579735.1. Lineage (NCBI taxonomy): Eukaryota > Metazoa > Chordata > Amphibia > Anura > Bombinatoridae > Bombina > Bombina bombina. The sequence goes on from NC_069499.1 coordinate 420,278,052, forward strand.
TTAAGTATTGATCTATGAGCTGGATTTTAGCGTCTGTTGTGACTGCGCATTCCCCACGTTAAGCTTGTGTGGGATATTATATAATGCTTTGTGAAAAGAATTTGCAATTTGTTTGCTACTTTTCAATGTTGTGCCATCAGGGTTCTGGAGACGTAAATATATGTTTTGAGCTGTTTTCTACGGGTCGCTCTAGCTAGTAGTTTCCCCGGTTTAATTGCCTCCCTCATGGTACTGTTGTTTTATTGCTAAAAATTACGCTGAAAGGACTCTCTTAGGTGGGCCGTGAAGTTCCCTCCTAGTGTCTTCTAATTTATTCTAGCCTCCATGTCCCATGGGGCATTTTGTGTGCCGCTTCGAGGCTGTGTAACAGTGTTTCAAAAGTTGGGTATATTTTAGTCTGCACTGTCTGTTAAGGCGGCTCTGTGTTTAAGGAATTCTCCCCGGATAACACACTTGTGGGACTCCCAAAAGTTTATTATTGAGTCTGCGAGGGGTCGTTATGTCGTAGATAATCTGTAAGGGGATTTTTGGATTTCAGAGCTTATTGCAGGGTTGTCTAGTAGTGTATCGTCAAGTCTCCATATATATGTCGTGGGCAGAAGATCGGGCCACTGAACTTCACATGTGACAGGGGCGTGGGTCTGACCAAGTAATCGGGCCTATAGTGCAAGATGTTACCATATCAAGTCCGATAGAGTCCGTAAAAAAATAATCTATTCTAGAGTATTTGTTATGTGGAGGGAGTAGTATGTGTAGTCCCTATTTATGGATGAAGTGACCTCCAAATATCGTGTAGGGCAAGACTTGAGATTGTGGGATTTGACTGATTTGAGGAATTTTAGTAGGGGTACTGTCTGACCCATTGGATGTGTCTAATGACGCATCCATGATATGTTAAAATCACCCGAAAGGAACACTGGGTCCCTTCGCGAAGGTCCAAAATGAGCCTCGCAATCTTGTGCAAGAATAGGGTGCTGTTCTGTGTTCGGGCTATAGAAGTAATAAGGGTGATCGGGTGTTCATATAATGTTCCCCGTTATCAACAGGTATCTGCCCTCTGTGTCCTTTTCCACAGGTGCAATTTTTAATGACTGAGTGGTGTATCAGTATCCCCACTCCCCCTTTTTAGAGAGGCCTGACGCAAACAGGGCTGTGGGATATTGGGCATTAAACCACTTTGGCTCCCTGCCCCTGCGGAAATGTTTCTCTTGGGAAGAAGAGTATATGGCTTTGAAAATTCTTTAGGCTCTGAAAGCTATAGACCCGCTTACCTGGTTGTTCAAACCTTTGGCATTAATTGTGGTTAGTGTGAGGCCGTGAGATCCGAACTTGCTATATTGGTGGTTCATTCTGAAAGAGAAAAAAAAAAAAAAAAGGGGGGGGAGGAGAAGAAAGTTTTTGAGGGGGTGGATGGGTGGGGGGGAAAGGGAAAAGTAGGAGTTATTAGATTAGAGGTAAAGAGTAAAGTGAAGCAGGTGTCTTGTAGTCAAACAAACAAAACACGGAAGGTCCGTTAATGTTTCTACATAGATTAGTAACCTTCTAAATAACAAGTAACAAACAAAAGAAATTGGGGTTGTAACCCCCAGGCAAATGCAACAATTGAAATATATAATAACTCTTGGTGGCGATTTGCCACGTTTTCAAGAGTTGTCGTACAGTAGGCACAGAACAGTGGGGGCATGGATGGAGGAGGATGAGGGTAGGGTAGGGTGGGGTGATTCATATGAAGGGGGGGGGTGGATGGGTGGGGGGGTGTGATGCAATAGGTGCCCGCAAACCAATTATATACATCTAAATCTCAGCACTGAACACACCTAACACCGGGGTATTGTAAGTAATCAGGGAGGTGGGTAGTAGGTGTGTCAGTACCGGAAGGGAACATTTCTAGTGCCAACAGATATTATCTAACTGCTAGGGTACAGTAGTTTATTAATCTAAATAGCAGTATAGTCAACTAGTTGAGTAAGGGATTTGGATAGTCTGGTAGGATGGGGCGTACTGAAAATTGCCAGCCAGTTAACTATTACTACCTTTAAGCTCTCAGCAACAACACACTGATGCCCACGTTCCTCGCCAATTTCACAGAGATAAAGCAATGTATGAGTGAATGCAAGGAAGGTGCCGTGGGTGATCGCAAGTCAGTTATTCACCTCTAAATTTAAACATTGTACATATTAACGTTATGACATTGCAGTTAATCAGGAAGATGACATTAAGTGCGCCAGTGCCGAGAGGGATATTTCTAGAAGGCCACAGATAATTTAGTAAGCTAAATAACATTATATCAACAAGTTAAGTAACATTTTGAATAGACGCAGGGTGAGTGAGTTGAAAATTATCAGCCAGTTAATTATTGGTTAACAGTTTATTTCTCAGCACTGACATGCGGTTATTTTGATCCTGAAAATTAGGGAGAGATACATAGCAATGAAAACATAAGTGTAAAGAGGAGCTTACCCAATGTCCCGGGAACCACCTCTCAAACATTTAAACTCAGCAATTAGCTTAACTTAACAATATTCTAACTACGGTTGAGTAACATTTTGTTAAACAAGTTGGGCGAGTAAACCAAAAATCTTCTCAGAGCAATGTTAAACCAGAATCTCATAGACTAGAGGGGCCCGGCTGGAGGACCCAGGGGTCACATCCTGGTATGCTGCAAGTTTTTCCAATGCTAGGCAGTCGTAGAATGATTGGACATCTTCTCCTGCTTTGTATATTGCTGTCTTATTGTTATGTGTTGCCACTATAGAGACTGGGAAGCCCCAGCGGTAAGGGACCTTGTGGACCCTCAAGTTAGCTGTTATATGTCCCATGTCCTCTCCTTTCTGTAAGGTTGTTGGGGATAGGTCTGAAAATATCTGGAGCTCCTCACCCGCATGTTGTACCGGGTGATTGGTACGGGCGTACCTTAGAATTTCTTCTTTGTCTTTGTAATTAAGGAAACGGACAATGATGTCTCTGGGGGGCGCTTTGGGGGGTGGTTTCGCCTAAGCGCTCTGTGAGCGCGTTTCCAACATTATCTCTGGAGAGGAAGGGGTGCCTTTCAGGGTACGGAACAAGCTCTGCAAATATCCTTCTATTGCAGGGGGATGCACAGATTCCGAGACCCCTCTGATTCGCAGGTTGTTCCTGCGCCCTTCGATTGTCCAGGTCCCTCTAATTTGTCAGATAGTTGCTGTAGTACCTCTGCCTGGCCTTTGATTTCAGTGTCCATAAGCTGAGTGGTGGCCAGGGTTGTCGCTTGCGTGGTTCAACCTGTGTGGACCTCTGTGTCTAGAGTGTTAATGTCCTTTTTAAGTTCGTTAAAGAGGGTGCGCATTTCTAATACAGCATTTTTGATGTCCTCTTTTGAGGAAAGGGTGGCGCAGGTCCTCTTTTGTGATTTGCTGTGTCGCCTGCATCTCCGTATTTTGTGGTGTATCCCCTTTACCGGGGCGCTGTAGCTCCCACTGTGTCAGATGGGGTTGTAGTATTCAGTCCCACTTTGTTTCAGATATTTATTCAGGGTGCGCACTGGGGTATGTGTGATAGCCTTGTTTTGCTTCTTACAGGGCATCCCTCAGGCTACTCCCTATCAATGAGTAGGGGGTCTAGGGTAACCAGGGATGCAGGCCTACTTTTGACAATGTTTTTAGGGAAAGCAGCAGAATGTAAAAATAAAAAGGGCAGGTTGAAACCAGTCAGGTCCCTTTCTAATTGTAGCAACTTTCAAAAGTGCTGCTTGGGTACAGTGTACAATAGAGAATGGCGGTAAAAATTATCCTGGGCCCCAAGAGCAAAGGTAGTGATAAGGTGGCAAATTTGCAAAGAAGGGGTACACTAAAAGGTGTCGTGAGGGTGCCAGCAGTGCTTGTACAGGATGCACTCCAACTCAGTGCGAACTCACAGGGGCACCTTTTATGTCCTTTGCAGTTTAAATCAAATCCCAAGCCTATCCTGTCTTCTGTTTGTACCCTTAGTGTTAGGAATGGCGTGACAGGTATAAGATGCAGCGAGGCGGTATTCCACTGTTTTAATTATGTGGGGCAAGGTGGAATCAGAAGGTCCGTGCCTCAAACAGCACATAAGCTCTCAGGTCTCTAAGCAGGATTAAGACCGTCACTCATCCCTTAACCCCCGTAGCCATGTGGGAAAGTATGTATGCAAAGGGACTATTTGCCTTACTCGGTTTACTTTATATCGCGGGCTCTCGGTGTCCCGGAATCAGAAGGCCTAAGGGCAGCGATCCTCCATTCGACGAGCAGGCAAACAGGCAGACGTAGGTTTACTGGATACCGACAGTCTACTCAAATCTTTGATGTTAGGAGATCCTTGTGCCTATATGTCTCTGATGGCCCACACGATGCTCAGGGGGGAACAAAAGAAGACGCGGTTGCGCCCTCATCGTCTATCTTCGCCACAATGTGTTGATATCAAGGTCTCAGGGATTATCTTCAGTTGCGGGACACTAAAGATGTAATATCCTTCCTATATGGGTAGATTTTGAAACATTCTATGCCTTTATCGTAGTTGCTATGCCTGAGGGTTCAAGAGCTCTCCTTCTACACAGCCATCTCCCTGCGTGGCTTGGCTCCGCCCCCCTCCTAGTGCAGGTCAAGTTTATGTAAAAAAAACATAATTTATGTATGAACTTACCTGATAAATTCATTTCTTTCATATTAGCAAGAGTCAATGAGCTAGTGACGTATGGGATATACATATCTACCAGGAGGGGCAAAGTTTCCCAAACCTCAAAAGATGCCTATAAATACACCCCTCACCACACCCACAAATCAGTTTAATGCATAGCCAAGAAGTGGGGGTGATAGAAAAAAAGTGTGGAAAGCATAAAAAAATAAGGAATTGGGAATAATTGTGCTTTATACAAAAAAATCATAACCCACCACAAAGAAAGGGTGGGCCTCATGGACTCTTGCTAATATGAAAGAAATGAATTTATCAGGTAAGTTCTTACATAAATTATGTTTTCCTTTCATGTAATTACAAGAGGTCCATGAGCTAGTGACGTATGGGATAATGAATACCCAAGATGTGGATCTTCCACGCAAGAGTCACTAGAGAGGGAGGGATAAAATAAAGACAGCCAAGTCCGCTGAAAATAATCCACACCCAAAACAAAGTTTAAATCTTATAATGAAAAAAACTGAAAATATAAGCAGAAGAATCAAACTGAAACAGCTGCCTGAAGTACTTTTCTACCAAAAACTGCTTCAGAAGAAGAAAACGCATCAAAATGGTAGAATTTAGTAAAAGTATGCAAAGAAGACCAAGTTGCTGCTTTGCAAATCTGATCAACCGAAGCTTCATTCCTAAACGCCCAGGAAGTAGAAACTGACCTAGTAGAATGAGCTGTAATCCTTTGAGGCGGAGTTTTACCCGACTCGACATAAGCATGATGAATCAAAGACTTTAACCAAGACGCCAAAGAAATGGCAGAGGCCTTCTGACCTTTCCTAGAACCGCAAAAGATAACAAATAGACTAGAAGTCTTTCGGACATTTTTAGTAGCTTCAACATAATATTTCAAAGCTCTAACTACATCCAAAGAATGCAACGGTCTTTCCTTAGAATTCTTAGGATTAGGACACAATGAAGGAACCACAATTTCTCTACTAATGTTGTTAGAATTCACAACCTTAGGTAAAAATTTAAAAGAAGTTTGCAACACCGCCTTATCCTGATGAATAATCAGAAAAGGAGACTCACAAGAAAGAGCAGATAATTCAGAAACTCTTCTAGCAGAAGAGATGGCCAAAAGAAACAAAACTTTCCAAGAAAGTAATTTAATGTCCAGCGAATGCATAGGTTCAAACGGAGGAGCTTGAAGAGCCCCCAGAACCAAATTCAAACTCCAAGGAGCAGAAATTGACTTAATAACAGGTTTTATACGAACCAAAGCTTGTACAAAACAATGAATATCAGGAAGACTAGCAATATTTCTGTGGAAAAGAACAGAAAGAGCAGAGATTTGTCCTTTCAAGGAACTTGCAGATAAACCTTTATCCAAACCATCCTGAAGAAACTGTAAAATTCTAGGAATTCTAAAAGAATGCCAAGAAAAATGATGAGAAAAACACCAAGAAATGTAAATCTTCCAGACTCGATAATATATCTTCCTAGATACAGATTTATGAGCCTGTAACATAGTATTAATCACAGAGTCAGAGAAACCTCTATGACTGAGAATCAAGCGTTCAATCTCCATACCTTCAAATTTAAGGATTTGAGATCCTGATGGAAAAAAGGACCTTGCGATAGAAGGTCTGGTCTTAATGGAAGAGTCCACGGTTGGCAAGTGGCCATCCGGACAAGATCCGCATACCAAAATCTGTGAGGCCAGCAGAACAAACGAGCACTCCTTTAGAATCTTGGAAATCACTCTTGGAAGAAGAACTAGAGGCGGAAAGATATAGGCAGGATGATACTTCCAAGGAAGCGACAATGCATCCACTGCCTCTGCCTGAGGATCCCTGGATCTGGACAGATACCTGGGAAGTTTCTTGTTTAGATGAGAAGCCATCAGATCTTTTTCTGGAAGTCCCCACATTTGAACAATCTGAAGAAATACCTCTGGGTGAAGAGACCATTCGCCCGGATGTAACGTTTGGCGACTGAGATAATCCGCTTCCCAATTGTCTATACCTGGGATATGAACCGCAGAAATTAGACAGGTAGATAAAGAAGTAGAAGTGATATAAGAATCACAGTGCTTCTATAGGAGGCTCTAGCAGGCGTGGGGTATATATAATATAATATAATGTGGTTCCCTATATATGCAACTTATACGGTTAAAATAACAATAAATACAATGGTGTAATGAAAATAAAAAATGGGGCAGATGATACACAATTGACAGATATGAATAAAACAATAAAACAATAAAACCATAAAATGAGAAAAATAAAAAGTATATATAAGAACCAGCCAAACAAAGCCAGAGGAATAGTCCAATGGGTGTCTTCAACTTCCCAAAACTAGATAGGCAGCTCTCTGTGGTCACCCAAGGTGATGATGTACTTCTGTAAAGATGAGATAAAAACAAACACAGAGGCGCCACATGTGTAGGTCAATAAAACCAAAAAGATCCAATTAGCCTGAGGAAACGGGGTCCGCCCGAGAAACGCGTTGCTATTGCACTCTTTGTGGGGAGATTTTTATGTCACACACCCAGCTGTAAATTTGTGATACCTTTGGTATTTTTATTGTGTATAATAAAATACTATTGTTTTTACTTTTACATCAGTCTGGTGTTGTTGTGGTAGTCTCCATATCAGTAACCTTAGGGAAGCTGAGCCTCCCTTCCCCCCTTTCCGCTCCAGTGCAACTCCAGCTGAGGAGAAACAACACTCTGGGACACCGGATAAAGGCAATACAACCAGCAAACTCCAGCGCCGACCACATTCGGTACAGATCTGCCACACAGCCAGCTGGTTTGCTGCAAATACCAGCCTGCCTCTGCCGGCACAAGTGAGTGCCACCCTGCTTGTGAGTACCCTTATTCTGTCGCTAATTGGATCTTTTTGGTTTTATTGACCTACACATGTGGCGCCTCTGTGTTTGTTTTTATCTCATCTTTACAGAAATTAGACAGGAGCTGGATTCCGCCCACACCAGTATTCGAGATACTTCTTTCATAGCCAGAGGACTGTGAGTCCCTCCTTGATGATTGACATATGCCACGGTTGTGACATTGTCCGTCTGAAAACAAATGAACGACTCTCTCTTTAGAAGAGGCCATGACTGAAGAGCTCTGAAAATTGCACGGAGTTCCAAAATGTTGATTGGTAATCTCACCTCCTGAGATTCCCAAACCCCTTGTGCTGTCAGAGACCCCCAAACAGCTCCCCAACCTGTCAGACTTGCATCTGTTGAAATCACAGTCCAGGTCGGAAGAACAAAAGAAGCCCCCTGAACTAAACGATGGTGGTCTGTCCACCACGTCAGAGAGTGTCGTACAATCGGTTTTAAAGATATTAATTGAGATATCTTTGTATAATCCCTGCACCACTGGTTCAGCATACAGAGCTGAAGAGGTCGCATGTGAAAACAAGCAAAGGGGATCGCGTCCGATGCAGCAGTCATAAGACCTAGAATTTCCATGCATAAGGCTACCAAAGGGAATGATTGAGACTGAAGGTTTCGACAAGCTGAAACCAATTTTAGACGTCTCTTGTCTGTCAGAGACAGAGTCGAGGACACTAAATCTATCTGGAAACCTAAAAAGGTTACCCTTGTCTGAGGAATAAATGAACTTTTTGGTAAATTGATCCTCCAACCATGTTCTCGAAGAAACAATACAAGTCGATTCGTATGAGATTCTGCTAAATGTGAAGACTGAGCAAGTACCAAGATATCGTCCAAATAAGGAAATACCACAATACCCTGTTCTCTGATTACAGACAGAAGGGCACCGAGAACCTTTGTAAAAATCCTTGGAGCTGTTGCTAGGCCAAACGGCAGAGCCACAAACTGGTAATGCTTGTCTAGGAAAGAGAATCTCAGAAACTGATAGTGATCTGGATGAATCGGAATATGCAGATATGCATCCTGTAAATCTATTGTGGACATATAATGCCCTTGCTGAACAAAAGGCAGAATAGTCCTTATAGTTACCATTTTGAATGTTGGTATCCTTACATAATGATTCAATATTTTTAAATCCAGAACTGGTCTGAAGGAATTCTCCTTCTTTGGTACAATGAAGAGATTTGAGTAAAACCCCAGCCCCTGTTCCAGAACTGGAACTGGCATAATTACTCCAGCCAACTCTAGATCTGAAACACATTTCAGAAATGCTTGAGCCTTCACTGGATTTACTGGGACACGGGAAAGAAAAAATCTTCTTGCAGGAGACCTTATCTTGAAGCCTATTCTGTACCCTTGTGAAACAATGTTCTGAATCCAAAGATTGTGAATCGAATTGATCCAAATTTCTTTGAAAAATCGTAATCTGCCCCCTACCAGCTGGGCTGGAATGAGGGCCGCACCTTCATGTTGACTTGGGAGCTGGCTTTGGCTTTCTAAAAGGCTTGGATTTATTCCAGACTGGAGATGGTTTCCAAACTGATACCGCTCCTGAAGGGGAAGGATCAGGCTTTTGTTCCTTATTGGGACGAAAGGAACGAAAACGATTAGTAGACCTAAATTTACCTTTAGATTTTTTATCCTGTGGCAAAAAAGTTCCTTTCCCCCCCAGTAACAGTTGAAATAATGGAATCCAACTGTGAACCAAATAATTTATTACCCTGGAAAGAAAGGGAAAGCAAAGTTGACTTGGAAGACATATCAGCATTCCAAGTTTTAAGCCATAAAGCTCTTCTAGCTAAAATAGCTAGAGACATATACCTGACATCAACCCTAATGATATCAAAGATGGCATCACAAATAAAATTATTAGCATGTTGAAGAAGATTAACAATGCTATGAGAATTATGATCTGCTACTTGTTGCGCTAAAGCTTCCAACCAAAAAGTTGAAGCTGCAGCAACATCCGCTAAAGATATAGCAGGTCTAAGAAGATTACCTGAACATAAGTAAGATTTTCTTAGAAAGGATTCAATTCTCCTATCTAAAGGATCCTTAAAGGAAGTACTATCTGCTGTAGGAATAGTAGTACGTTTAGCAAGAGTAGAGATAGCCCCATCAACCTTAGGGATTTTGTCCCAAAACTCTAATCTGTCAGATGGCACAGGATATAATTGCTTAAAACGTTTAGAAGGAGTAAATGAATTACCCAAATTATTCCATTCCCTGGAAATTACTTCAGAAATAGCATCAGGGACAGGAAAAACTTCTGGAATAACTACAGGAGATTTAAAAACCTTATTTAAATGTTTAGATTTAGTATCAAGAGGACCAGATTCCTCTATTTCTAATGCAATTAAGACTTCTTTAAGTAAAGAACGAATAAATTCCATTTTGAATAAATATGAAGATTTATCAGCATCAACCTCTGAAACAGAATCCTCTGAACCAGAGGAATCATTATCAGAATCAGAATGATGATGTTGATTTAAAAATTCATCTGAAAAATGAGAAGTTTTAAAAGACCATTTACGTTTACTAGAAGGAGGAATAACAGACATAGCCTTCTTAATGGATTTAGAAACAAAATCTCTTATGTTAACAGGAACACTCTGAGTATTAGATGTTGATGGAACAGCAACAGGTAATGTAACATTACTAAAGGAAATATTATCTGCATTAACAAGTTTGTCATGACATTCATTACAAACAACAGCTGGAGGAACAGATACCACAAGTTTACAGCAAATACACTTAACTTTGGTAGATCCAGCATCAGGCAGCGATTTTCCAGAAGTATCTTCTGATTCAGGGTCAATCTGAGACATCTTGCAATATGTAATAGAAAAAACAACATATAAAGCAAAATTGATCAAATTCCTTAAATGACAGTTTCAGGAATGGGAAAAAATGCCAGTGAACAAGCTTCTAGCAACCAGAAGCAAATAAACAATGAGATTTAAATGTGGAGACAATAATGACGCCCATATTTTTTAGCGCCAAAAAAGACGCCCACATTATTTGGCGCCTAAATGCTTTTAGCGGCAAAAATGACGCCACATCCGGTAACGCCGACACTTTTGGCGCAAAAACGTCAAAAATGACGCAACTTCCGGTGACAAGTATGATGCCGGAAATAACAAAGAAAAAAATTTTTGCGCCAAAAAAGTCTGCGCCAAGAATGACGCAATAAAATGAAGCATTTTCAGCCCCCGCGAGCCTAACAGCCCACAGGGAAAAAAGTCAAATTTTAAGGTAAGAAAAAAATTGAATATTCAAATGCATTATCCCAAATAATGAAACTGACTGTCTGAAATAAGGAATATTGAACATCCTGAATCAAGGCAAATAAATGTTTAAACACAAATATTTAGAACTTTATATAAAAGTGCCCAACCATAGCTTAGAGTGTCACAAAAATAAGACTTACTTACCCCAGGACACTCATCTACATGTAGTAGAAAGCCAAACCAGTACTGAAACGAGAATCAGTAGAGGTAATGGTATATATAAGAGCATATCGTCGATCTGAAAAGGGAGGTAAGAGATGAATCTCTACGACCGATAACAGAGAACCTATGAAAAAGACCCCGTAGAAGGAGATCATTGAATTCAAATAGGCAATACTCTCTTCACATCCCTCTGATATTCACTGCACGCTGAGAGGAAAACCGGGCTCCAACCTGCTGCGGAGCGCATATCAACGTAGAATCTAGCACAAACTTACTTCACCACCTCCACAGGAGGCAAAGTTTGTAAAACTGATTTGTGGGTGTGGTGAGGGGCGTATTTATAGGCATTTTGAGGTTTGGGAAACTTTGCCCCTCCTGGTAGGAATGTATATCCCATACGTCACTAGCTCATGGACTCTTGCTAATTACATGAAAGAAATTAAGATTCTGCTATCTTTATTTTGAAATAAAATACTCTAGGCTGTATTTTGGGGGCACATTTATAAAATTAACCGGAGATCTGTTTTATAAGCGCTTTTATTAGAAAGAAATCTGCATTGTCTTTTTATTATGCATTTCTGACTATGCTATTCTCATGTGTTTAGTGGTCCTTTAAATCTTCAAATTAGCTAGACCTCAGCACCCACCCCCAGACTGCATGTACAGCCCAATTTATTATATTTGTTAAATATTATTTGTATAAATTGACATTGTGTGGTGCCCTAGGCATTGGGAAATCCGCTTCCCCCTGAGCTTCACAATTTTAGCATCATATATTTCTCAAAATTAGAGGCTTTAGAAATCTGGCCTCATAGACAACCAGGGATCATTAATTTATAATAACACTAATACATAAATGAAACACTGGGAGATTCTATAAGTGGGAAGGCATCATGCAATAAACCTACCCCACAAAATGTGCCTCATAAAAAACTGATGCCTTAGACACAGGCCTAGTTAGCTTAGGTCAAAATATGCTACTGTGGGTATCTGTGCCTGTATAAGAAAGTGACAGATGTAATTACCTTTGTATCTGGAAAGCATCATTTTCTGCCTGATGTAATTCTATACCCATTTGTAGTAACTTGTTTATCTTCCAAAAATAGTTGTGTTCAAATGTATAGCTAGCTAGTTCAGAAGAAATTAGTATCTGTCAGACAAATAATAATGTGTGGTTCCTAACAATCTGTTTTGGTAAATCACAATGTCATGTCTGTTTTTAGATTCCATTGAGAAAGGCTCCTGCGAGAGCCGAAACGTTTGGTATTTAGCCTTTCCTTGCTGAATAAAGGCGATTGAGAAAATCCCGTGTCTGACTGCTTTTTTGGATATCCGAGGATTTACGGCTGCCAGCCGTGGGTAATATCCAGTGATCGTGTATACATATTTTCTGCAGAGCACCAGGTGATTGAACTGTTGGAGTGTGCCGTGTCCCTGCATCTATCTAAATATACAGACATATATACACATGTAAACACATAAATACACATGTACACATATACAGACATATATATATCTATAAATACTATCGCATTTGTAACGCGTCCGTTGCCATCGCCAGTTGTGCATGCATCTTCATAGGAATGTTGGCTGCGTGAGGCAGCCAAAAGAATTCCATTTTTGGAATCCACCTGGATGCAGTGTAGGCAAACCCGAAGCCTTAAATAAAAACACGCAACCGCCCACACGAAATAACTAAAAAACACGTAACCGCCCACAAGAAATACAAATAAAAACACCTAACCGCCCGCACGAAGTATAACAACAACAAAAATAACCTCCTGCACAAAGTATTAACAAACACCTAAACCGTCAACCCCCCACATTGCAAAACATAAAGTACTTAACCCCTAATCCGCAAATAACATAATAAAATATTAACCCCTTAACCCCGCCAACCACCCACACCGCAATAAACCTAATAAATCTATTAACCCCTATACCCCCACATCGCAAAAAAACTATTTTAACCCTATTAACTCTTAAACCACAACCCCCACATCACAATAAACCTTATTAACCTATTAACCCCTAAACTCCCACATCGCAATAACCCTAATTAAACTCATTAACCACTAAACCAACCAAACCCCCACATCGCAATAACCCTGATTAACCTATTAACCCCCTAAACTGCCAAACCCCCACATCGCAATAACCTTAATAATATATTAACCCCTATCAGGCCAACCCCCCCACAACGCCAATAACTAATTTAATTACTAAGCCCTCTAACCTAACACTGCATAAATTAACCCCAATTACTACTAAATTACAATTAAAATTAAAAAACTAACATTAAATTACAAAAAATAAAAGTCTAACATTACAGAAAAAAATAAAATTATCAAAAATTATTTTTTTGATACCTAATCCCTATGAAAATAAAAAAGCCCCCCAAATAAAAACACCCCCAATCTAAACCACCAATAGCCCTTAAAAGAGCATTTTGTAGGGCATCTTTCCCTAGTTAAACAACTGTTTCACCTCTAAAAAAATACTAAGATCCCCCCAACAGTAAAAATCCCCCACCCACCTAACCCCCCAAAATAAAAAAAAGCAAACACTAAAAAAAACTAAACTACTCATTGCCTCTAAAGTGGGCATTTGTATGGGCATTGCCCTCAACGCGGCGATCCTCGGCGGCGTAGGAGGCTCCTCCTCATGCGATCGTTCGTCGCACACTGAAGATTGAATGCAAGGTACCCCATATTTATTGGGGTACCTTGCATTCCTATTGGCTGACATTTTGAAATCAGCCAATCAGGATGAGAGCTACGAAACATATTGGCTGATTGAACAGCCCATAGGATTTCAGTAGCTCTAATTCTATTGGCTGATTTCAAATTTCAGCCAATAGGAATGCAAGGTACCCCAAATTGAATGCGGTACCTTGCATTCAATCTTCAGTTACGACAGACATCGGATGAAGAGAAGCCTTCATGCCGCCGAGGACCTCCGTCGCCGTTGAAGACCGCCACTGAGGATCCAGGCATCAGGAACACAGCTCCGCACCTCCGCTCCACGCCGCCTTCACTCCAGATGAATATAGAAGATAATGTATCTGTCTGAAAGAAGACCTTCTCCGCCGGACTTCAGGAACAGTGAGCACCTATTTTGGGGCTTAGGTTTAGGCTTTTGTATTTTAATTTTATGGGGTGGTTTTTTTTAGATTAGGGATTTTTTTTGCTTGAGAAAGAGCTGATTGCCATATTAAGAGCAGTATAAGAGCTGAATGCCCATACAAATGCCCCTTGGTTAGTTTTTATTAATTTTGGGGGGTTTGGTGGTGGGGGGGGGTATTACTATTAGGGGGGACTTATTATTTTTTAGAGGTAAAAGAGTTGTTTAGTATTAGATTAGGGGGGTGTTTTTATTTTGGGTAGGATTTTTTATTTTTGTAAGGGTATTAGTTTAGGTTTACATTTTTTATTTTGGATAGCTTTGTTTATTTTTTTATGTAATTTTACTTTTTATATTTTTTGCAACTTTAGCTTGGGGGTTTGTATTTTTTAAACATAGACTGTCCTCTGGGCAGGTTTATCGCCTAGTGTATATATATGTACATTGGAGCCTTTTGCAGTTAAAGGGACAGTAAACACCAGAATTTTTGTTGCTTAAAAAGGTAGATAATCCCTTTATTACCCATCCCCCAATTTTGCATAACCAACACAGTTATAATAGTATACTTTTTACCTCTGTGATAACCTTGTATCTAAGCCTCTGCAAACTGCCCCCTTTATTTCAGTTCTTTTGACAGACTTGCATTTTTAGCCAATCAGTGCTTGCTCCTAGGAGCTTCACGTGCCTGAGCTCAATGTTATCTATATGAAACACATGAACTAACGCCCTCTAGTGGTGAAAAACTGTCAACATTCTTTCAGATTAGAGGTGGCCTTCAAGGTCTAAGAAATTAGCATATATACCTCCTAGATTTAGCTTTCAACTAAGAATACCAAGAGAACAAAGCAAAATTGGTACTAAAAGTAAATTGGAAATTTGTTTAAAATTACATGCCCTATTTAAATCATGAAAGTTTTTTTTTACTTGACTGTCCCTTTAAGTAGATGAACACATGTAAAAACATATTTATGCAATATTCATAATTAATAAAGTGTTATAGTGTTATACTGTGTATTTAATGTATATAGTTCACATCCCAATGTTCTACACACAGAATAAAAAGTATTTTTAAATAGATATTCCTATATATATATATATATATATATATATATATATTATATATTTATATTTATACCTATGTATAATTATATACTGTGTATATAAATATATATATATTTATATATATACTGTATATAGATATATGAATAAATATATATTTGTGCAAAAAAACACAATATATATAAATATGTATTTATGAATAAATAGAACGTATTCTTCTATGTGCAGAACATTGGAATGTGAAATATTAATATTTTCATGATGGGTTAGCGCACTTAAAGGGACATTAAACACTAAATAAATGCTGGATAGAATGATGCATTCAAAGAAAAGATTAGTCTGAGAATAACATGTAGTTGTATTATTTAAAGTTTCATTAGCTGTTTAAAGGGACATTCAACACTTCCCTTAACATTATTTGCGCTAGAAATATAAGAACCGAAGATCCGCCTGCAGTATATCCCTCCTGCCATGCCGCCTTGCTTCTGTAGTAATCACTTTCGGTAACTTGTGTAATACCGGGTAAATATGGCAGCCGGACTCCCCCCACCGTTACGTAGCTGCCTTCTTCTTCAAATCATCATCAAATCAGAATCCAGTCCTCGGACAGAAATTGCACGGATTCTGATTTGATGATGATTTGAAGAAGAAGGCAGCTACGTAACGGTGGGGGGAGTCCGGCTGCCATATTTACCCGGTATTACACAAGTTACCGAAAGTGATTACTACAGAAGCAAGGCGGCATGGCAGGAGGGATATACTGCAGGCGGATCTTCGGGTTCTTATATTTCTAGCGCAAATAATGTTAAGGGAAGTGTTGAATGTCCCTTTAAATATTGACAAAATAAGTGTAAAGTTTTAGTGTCTATAAAACAATGTTGTAACTTAGGTTACCTTCTCTGCTGTGGCCAATTAGAGACAGTTTTAAATAGGTCACTAGAGTGTGCAGCCAATGGCTATGTGGAATATAACAGTGTTCTGCACTATTTCTAACAAACTAAATAGCTCACAATTTCAGAATGGAATTACAGGAAAAGGGGACAAAATAAATCATGAAAGTATATTGCAGACTTTTTTTATAGATATGATTTATCATTTTATATCACCATCTCAAAATGTTTAATGTCCCTTTAAGAATATGGGATCGGATTTGCTCACAAGTAGGGTGTTAGTTTTTTTTCTTCCACTTTTTTTGCTCCATTGACTTCTATGAGTGAATAGGTTATTATACACACAATATTCTAAGTTCGGCTTTTTCTCTAATCAGGTTAGCAAAGTGTGCAAAAAGCTTACTTCTAGCACAGTTAAGGCTTGAGAGGGAGCGTTAAATAATGCTCAACTTTTAATCTGGCCCAAAAAAATATATATATTTATTTATTTATTTATTATAAACAAACCAAATTAATTTGACATTTATAAAATGTAAGAGTATTTGTATTATGTACTGAAAAAAGAAATTCATGGAGACAGACAGATAGATAGATAGATAGATGATAGATAGATAGATGATAGATAGATAGATGATAGATAGATAGATAGATAGATAGACAGACAGACAGACAGACAGACAGACAGACAGACAGACAGATAGATAGATAGATAGATAGATAGATAGATAGATAGATAGATAGACAGATAGATAGACAGATAGATAGATAGATGATAGATAGATAGACAGATAGATGATAGATAGATAGATGATAGATAGATAGATAGATAGATAGATAGATAGATGATAGATAGATAGATAGATAGATAGATAGATAGATAGATAGATAGATAGAAGATAGATAGATAGATAGATAGATAGATAGATAGATAGATAGATAGATAGATAGATAGACAGGTGTACTGCTTAAACTATGACTAACATTCCATAACATTTATCATTATGTAAAAAATATTAATATATTAATATTAAAGATATTAAAGGCGTGCCTCCTAAATGCAGTAGATGTATCTACTTTCTCAGTTTTCTATAAAATAAATGTATATATTAGTGTCTCCTTCATAATTTTCTTTACCTCTTTTTTACATTTAGTGCACAGATGTGGTATATAGACAATAGTATAGTATGTAATGTTACACCAAGTTAGTTGGGATATTTAGCAAGGGATTTGAGAACTGAGATTATTGTCTGGTGTTGCAGCTCATGTCCAGAACAATTAAACAAACATAATTTAATTATTTCCTGATGTGAATATATATATATATATATATATATATATATATATATATATATATATATATATATATATATATATATATATATATATATATAAATATTATGTTCATCTATATTCAAAGCATCTGCAGAAATACTTGCTTTTTTCACTTTCTGTCCCCAGTTCCAAAAGAAGAGCAACATAACCTTGCATTTTTTCTTCTTATGATTTACATAATACAGACAAATTGTTGATAGATAGATAGATAGATAGATAGATAGATAGATAGATAGATAGATAGATAGATAGATACAGACAGGTAGACAGATAGATAGATATATAGATAGATAAATAGTTAAATAGATAGATAGATAGATAGATAGATAGATAGATAGATGATAGATAGATAGATATATAGACAGACAGATGAAAGATAGATAGATAGATAGATAGATAGATAGATAGATAGATAGATAGATAGAGACAGATAGACAGATAGATAAATAGTGAAATAGATAGATATATGATAGATAGATAAATAGTTAAATAGATAGATAGATAGATAGATAGATAGATAGATAGATAGATAGATAGATGATAGATAGATAGATATATAGACAGACAGATGAAAGATAGATAGATAGATAGATAGATAGATAGATAGAGACAGATAGACAGATAGATAAATAGTGAAATAGATAGATATATGATAGATAGATAAATAGTTAAATAGATAGATAGATGATATATAGATAGATACAGACAGGTAGACATATATTTATATATATAGATAGATAAATAGATAGATAGATAGATAGATAGATAGATAGATAGATAGATAGATAAATAGATAGATAGATAGATAGATACAGACAGATATACAAACAGATAGATAGATAAATAGTTAAATAGAAAGATAGAGAAATAGATAGAGAGGCATATGATAGAGAGACAGACAGACAGATAGATAGATAGATAGATAGATAGATAGATAGATAGATAGATAGATAGACAGACAGATAGATAGGTAGATAGAGAGGTATATATATGATAGATAGAAAGATAGATGATAGAGAAATAGATAGAGGTAGAAATATGATAAATAGATGATAGATAGATAGATAGATAGATAGATAGATTGATAGATAGATAGATAGAAAAATAGATAGATGATAGATAGATAGATAGATAGATAGATAGATAGATAGATAGATAGATAGATAGATATAGATGATAGATAGATCTCCTATGAATTTGTTCACACAACTCTAACATTATTTTGAAGTAAATGTAATTAGTAAAATAAAATCGCCCCCTAGTGTAGGAAGTTGATCTTATCATCCTGTGTCTCTCAGATTATAAAATGCATTATTGTTTATTTTATCCTCAAAACTGGGCATTGATTCTTTTGAAACTATAATATGTTACCTTATAATAGTAACTGTATGGAATACATATATATTTTACTGGTTTCTCATCATTTTAAGTGTGGAAAATGGGAAACACAATATTTTCTAAAATCCCTGGAATTGTATTTCCACATTGGCATTAGGTAAAATGTATTTAGTCAGGAAATTTTACTAGCTGTCCCCTTTTAAGGGTATTTGAAACAAGCCCCACACGTTTCCTTTATTTGTGGCATATGACTCCTTTTTGCTTTCTGATATCATTCTTTTATTTTTTAAAAATATAGATAATTAGAAATTGAATAATTAACAAAAGAAATGACTGTATCTTCTCCTATAACCTAAACAGTACTCGAAGGGATATGAAATAGTGTTCCTTTAGTAAAAAAAAAAAGTGAAATTAAAAAAAAGCTAAAAAGAAACAGATTGTGTTTGAAAAAAAAACTTGTTTTCTTGCTAAATGAGCACTTAGAAATTCTCAGTGTAGCCACTACCTGCTGCTAAATAACACCTAGATTAGGAGTTGTGCGTTCGTGTTTTAAAGCTGAAAAAATTGTAATTTCAGAGTTAAAACAGCAACGCAGGCATTACGAGTCTCGTCGGTATAGCTGTACCTCAAGCCTTTTAACCTGTAACGCAACGTCAGGCCCGCACACGTAAAAATTATGTTTTTTCATGGGACTTCCATAGCGCTGCCATTACAAGTTTTGCAGTGAGGCTAAAATGCTTGCGTTACGCCCTATACCGACAAGATCCGTTTCGTAATCTAAAAGCAGTAGTTATGAGTTTTACGCAACAAAACTGTTACATAAAACTCATAACTAAACACCCCTAAACTACCTATTAACCGCTAAACCGATGCCCTCCCGCAATGCAAATAATATTTTTAAGTTATTAACCCCTAATCTGCCACCACTAATAAAATTTATTAGCCCCTATTCCTCCGCTCCCCGACATCACCACTATAAGGAATACGATTCAAGATGGCGTCCCTTGCATTCCTATTGGCTGATTTGATTTAGTGTGTCTTTGTATTTTTTTTTCAGGTAAATGAGCTGTTTAATTTAGGGCAATGCCCTACAAAAGGCCCCTTTAAGGGTTATTGGTAGTTTATTCTAGATCAGGTTTTTTATTTTGGGGTGTTATTTTTTTTTTTTTAAATGGGTATTAGAATAGGAATAATGTTTATTATTTTTGATAATTTGTTATTTTGTGTAATGTATTATATTTCGTTTTGGGGTGGGTTTTTTATTTTTAGATTAGGGCTTGGGCAGGGGCGTAACTAACAGTGGTGCAGAGGTCGCATTTGCGACCGGGCCCAGCAGGTCCAACCCTTAGGGGGGCCCAGCTTCAGCAGAACAAACTTTTTTATTTTTCCACCTATTTTTTTTTTCTCAATACTTTTCTTTAAAACAAACTTTTTTTGTTCCATATTTTTTTTCAGTGGCTGCGTTGCTGCACCCTAACAGTTTTAAATCAGAGCGTTGCCGCGGGTTACCATGGCAACGCTCTGAAACATTTGCTGCTGAGTGCGGGAAAAAAGAAGCCTGGAGCAGAGCGGTCTCTGCTGTGAATCAATGCAGCTACCAGCCAGTAACGCAGTTGAAATTCCCTGACTAGACTGTGAAGTGGAAGGAAGTAGGAAGAGCCAGAGGTAAGTCAGTGCATTGCTGGAACCGTTACCTAGCTATCTAATTCTACTCAGTCATTGCGAGACCCACGCATACATTTTTTAAAGAGAGCACAGCTGCACAGGAACTGGATGGTGCCCACTACTATAGATCTGCCTCTGGCTTTATTGGGATCCAACAGAAAACTGGTTAAGCTCTGAGCTCGGTAACTTAGTACTGTATATATAAGCAATAAGGGCAGTGTATATGATGCAGACAAATACTGAGAGGAATAGCATTTATACCGTTTGAAAAACAGGCACTGCAAAAGTAGGGAGAAATGTGTTCTAAATTGAAAGGTATGGACAAAAGTGATACCTCTGTAGGTGTATTTAAACTGCTGAGAGTATTAGCATCTCTATAATTATTTTTTTTGAGGGTCCAGTAAAAGAGTAGCACTTCCTAATGTGTGCTACTTACTTAGGGCAGGCTGTTTGAAAATCGCGGTCTGGATGTAAGAGTGGCTCACCACCTGACAGGAGCCATTTATTGAGTGAGTGCTGGCTCTCATTGTAGAGCTTTTTTAATAACCTTTGAACCTCCCATATTTCATTTAAGTAGTTGTATTAGACAAAGACCGGCATTTGTGCGCACCTCAATTTTTTTTCTGCAGATTAGCTTCAACAAATCTCTCAATAGCTCAAAATCAAAGCAGCCTGTCAATGTTTGCCATGCTGCTGTCCAGCACTGCAAGAGACAGCCTAATGTATTTGCAGTTTCCTCCCACGGGTGAAAGGTATGTGCTGTGTTACTTATCTTCTATTATCACTTCTTCAAGTTTAGTTTTTACAACCTTTGTCCTGCTGCTGCTTATTTAGGAGGTTTGAGGTCATAATGCAGGGCAAAATTATTCCCCTCACCCTGCCGTTTTGACCAGCCTTTCTCTAACACTTTTTAACTATTTCACTGCTAAAAGGGAGCTCTCAGAAAAGTGAAAACAAATGTAAACAGTATTTAATCAACACAATGTGTATGTATGTGTTTTTTGTGTGGTTTCTGTGTGTTTGCTCTAGTGTATGTATGTGAGTTGATGAGTTTCTGTATCTGTGTGAATGTGTGTGTGTATTTTGTGTGTATTGTGTATGTGTGTATTGTGTATGTGTGTTTATATATATATATATATATTTGTATCTGTGTGAATGTGTGTGTATTTTGTGTGTGTGTATTGTGTATGTGTGTTTATATATATATATATATATATATATATATATATATATATATATATATATATATATATATATATAATTTGTATCAGTGTGAATGTATATATATTTTGTGTGTAAAGGCGTGTGTATATATATATATATATATATATATGTGTTTGTATCTGTGTGAATGTATATGTATTTTGTGTGTAAAGGCGTGTATGTGTGTGTGTATATATATATATATATATATATATATATATATATATATATATATTTGTATCTGTGTGAATGTATGTGTATTTTGTGTGTGTATAAGCGTGCATATATATTTGTGTTGATCAGTGTCTGTATCTGAGATTGTGTGTGCATGCGATAATGTATATTTGTGTTAATGGGTGTCTGTATCTGCATGTATGGGTATTTTATTTGTGTTTGTGCATGAGTGGATGTATGTGTGTTTATGACTGTCTGTATCTGTGTATATGTATGTGTATTTTGTGTGTGTGTCCGAGTCTTATGTTTATCCTTTTAAAGCCGTTATGCCGTTCCATTCCGTCATAATTAGACTGGGCTTTAAAGCCGTTATGACGGAATGGAACGTCATAACTAACGGCTGTCCTGAAGCCTTCTGTGCTTCAGGGATTTAATCGCGGTCTGGAGGGCGTTCCTAGGATTGTAGGGACGCCCCCCAGATGCGATCCAATAATTGAAATCTCGCGATCGTATGCACGATCGCGTAGTTTCAATTTGTCTACATCGGAACAGTTGTTCCGATGTAGGCACTTTAACCCTGTCACGAAAGGGTTATAGATGGATTGCTGCAGTTTGCACTGCATGTTTATATACCAAAGCATTTCCCCAAACCATGTCACCAAAGTTTAGATGTAACCTTCCCCAAAAAGCACATTTTGATCTCAACACATAATGCTCAACAAATATAGGGGGGGGGGGGGGGCCTTTGTGGATTCTTGCATCGGGGCCCTGAGAGTTCTAGTTACGCCTCTGGGCTTGGGCATTTCATAAAAGAGCTGAATGCCCTTTTAAGGGCAGGAAAAAGGGCTAAATGCCCTTTTAAGGGGAATGCACATACAAATGCCCTTTTCAGGGCAATGGGTAGATTAGGTTTTACTTTATTTTTATTTTGTGGGTTTGGGGGGTGGGGGTTTGTATACTATTAGTCGTAGTTTGTTTTGTAGCAAAAGAGCTGTTAACTTTAGGGCAATGCCCTACAAAAGGCCCCTTTAAGGGCCCTTGGTAGTTTATTCTAGATTAGGCTTTTTTATTTTGGGGTGTTTTTTTTTTATTTTATTTTTTGTAATGTTAGGTTTTAGTGTAAGGCAGGTTAGGTTTTATTTCACAGGTAAGTTTGTATTTATTTTAACTAAGTAGTTAGTAAATAACTATTTACTAACTAGTCTACCTAGTTACAATAAATACAAACTTCCCTGTGAAATAAAACTAAAACCTAAGCTAGCTACAATATAACTATTAGTTATATTGTAGCTAGCTTAGGTTTTCACAGGTAAGTATGTATTTAGTTTTAAATAGGAATTATTTATTTAATAATTGTAACTTTAATTTAGCTCTATTTTAATTATGTTAAAGTTAGGGGGTGGTAGGGTTAGGTTTAGGGTTACGGTTAGGGTTTAATATATAGTTTAATTTAGGTTGTTGCGATGTGGAGGGCTGGCGGTTTAGGGGTTAATGGGTTTATTTAGTGGTAGTGATGTGGGAGGCCAGAGGTTTAGGGGTTAATAACTTTATTTAGTTGCGGTGATGTCTGGGAAAGGCAGAATAGGGGTTAATAGATTTTTTATAGTATGGGCGATGGGGTGCAGGGGAATAGGGGTTAATAACTTTAGTATAGTGGCGGCGATATCGGGAGCAGCAGATTAGGGGTTAATTGATTTATTTAGGTGGCAGAGATATCGGGAGCGGCAGATTAGGGGTTAATAACATTATGTAGGTAGCAGCGATGTCGGGGGCGGCAGATTAGGGGTTTAAACGTTATTTTTTTTCCCCATAGACATCAATGGGGCTGCATTACGGAGCTTTTCATTCCACAATAGCAGGTGTTTTTCCTGACCCACTCTCCCCATTAATGTCTATGGGGGAAGCGTGCATGAGCATGTCAAAACAGCGCTTGGATTGTGTGCAGTATGGAGCTCAACACAACGATATTGCACGCACAAGCCGACTGTTTGAAAACTTGTAATGGCTGCGCTATAGGGGGTTAAATAACGCAACTTTTGTTGCGTTCGTTAATTTCTCTATAGGGCGCGTAACTCGTAATCTATGTGTAAGATAGCTGCAATTATATAACTTCTACTCAATTTATTTTGCAGCAAAATACCTCTACTGAACATAGGCAATTCATTTACTGCAGTTATTATAAGTGTCTCCTAGCAACAATTCAAAGAAAAAGCTGCTCCTGTGCCTTCCTGTTGAAACCACAGCCCCTTGCTGGACTGTAAAAGGTAGTTAATGGACCCTGCACACATTTTCTTTAGTTTAGAAATGCATTAGATAATTCAAGAAGAGGGAATAATCTTTGCATGTAAATAACCTTTGTCCCAGAGGAATAACAAATAAATGATGTCTTCCTGAATTCTTTAACTCCATAAACATAATAATAGAGTCAATAAACAACATCCAAATTATAAAGTGGTTTTCATCCACCAACTTTTTCTTAAACCAAAATGATGGTAGAGCAATAACTTTTGAAGAATGAAAATGCGATACCATTTTAGGAAGAAATTCTGAAACAGTACTTTTATCCTGGTGGAAGATAAGAAAGGGCTCATACAGTGATAAAGTTTGTAAATCTGAAGCTTAAAGGAACATTGTACACCCATGTTTAATGTTCAATTTAATGTATGTTATCAAATGTGTAAAACTGTTAGAAGTGCGTGTGTATTTTTTTAAATAAAGATGCCGTTTCTTAATTCACTCACCAAACCCAAGCTTCCTGATGTATACGTTTGTCTACACTGCCTGCTTCCTGCCTTGGCATAGCTGCCCTCTCCTGGTGCCTCTCCTTGTGTCTCCTACAGCAGTGTGCACGTGGGGATTCCCTGATGACATCAGTCGTACTGCAAACTCTGTGGCTGAGAATAATCATACAGTGACACTGTGACTGGCAGTGGAACATGATATACTGAGAATGGAACAGGCGAGTTAGCTGTGTAATGGCTACAGACAGTGTACTGCTGAAACACTGTTGAATGGTGTAAATGCTGCAACACATTCTGTGGAACTTATGCTGAGATTGGGGCTGGCTGAGGAACATGAAACTGGGGGAATGTCAACAGAAGAGCTGGTCATTTACATTTATTATAGCATCCACTGCAAAAGATAGCACTGTCTCTTCCAACGTATCAAACAACTTCACTTTCACATCTATGGGGTCTATGTCTATTTATGAAGGTGTGGACAGATATAGCGAATCAGGTCCGCCGCACATCGATAAATGCCGACAGCATACACTGTCAGCATTTATCATTGCACCAGCAGTTCTGGTGAACTGCTGGTGCAATACTGCCCCCTGCAGATTTGCGGTTAATTGGCCGTAAATCTGCAGGAGGTGTCAATCAACCCAATCGTATTCAGAGGTGGCAGACGAGTTAGAGAGCAGCGGTCTTAGGACCGCTGCTTCTTAACTTCCGCTTCAGTCAGTAGGGGTTATTTTGTGATGTTGGCGGTTTAGGAGTTAATAGGTTAATTAGGTTTATTGAGATGTAGGGGTTTGGCAGTTTAGGGGTTAGTAGGTTAATTAGGTTTATTGCGATGTGGGGGGTTGGCGGTTTAGGAGTTAATAGGTTAATTAGGTTTATTGCGATGTGGGGGGTTGGCAGTTTAGGGGTTAATATTATTTGCGGATTAGGAGTTAATTACTATTATTTTGTGATGTTGGCGGTTTTGGTGTTTATTAATACTTTGTTCAAAAGGTTAGGTTCTTTTTGTTATACTTCGTGCAGGCGTTTTTTTTTTATTTATTGCGGGCGGTTGCGTGTTTTGTTTCTTGTTTCGTGCAGGTGGTTGCGTGTTTTTTGTTGTTGTTTTTTTAAGGCTTTGTTTGCCTACGCTGCATCCATCTGGATTCTTTTGGCTGCACGCGCAGCCAACATTCTTTTGGCTGCCTCGTGCAGCCAACATTCCTTTGAGGATGCGTGTGCAACTGGCAATGACGACGGACGCGTTACAAACGCGATTATAGTATATATGTATATATATATATACCCATGATTATATATAGGAGGTATAGGTATATACAGAAATATATATATATATAGATTTTTAATTATACATAGAACATATTCTACTATGTGTAGAACAGTGGAATGTATGAAATTTACAGTAAAATACTTTATTAAATATAAATATTTACTTAACTGCAAAGGGCTCCAATACACACACACACACACATATATATAAATATATATATATAAATAAATAAATGTCTCCAAGAAGGGAAAGCACAATCTCACACGTTGTCTTATACTGTAGCAACTTGATAGTACAGCAACAACACAGGAGGTTAGTGCACGTGAAGACAGGGACTCGGCCAAGGTCCCCCAATCACAGTAGTACAAACAGTCTTGTCCACAGCACTATTTTCTCAAATTCCTTTATTTTCTGTTAGGTTACAGACATAAAACAGTGACGTTTCGAGTGTTGCCACTCTTACTCATGCTAGTTACATTGTGTCACTCTACACAAATTTAAAACCCTCAGTTTCGCGCCAACCACTCCACTAAGTGGCTCTGCTGCCATCTACTGACCATCAAAGTTATAACACTTTAAAAACATTACAAAATTACAAAAATGCAACTATGTATTTAAATTTGATTGCTTATACAGTGTATCCTTACTTAATCTAATAATTTAGAATTTATGCAGCCAGTTCATATAAAATTCATATGATTACAATTACAAAAATAGTCAATTCATTTTATTCACTAAACTCATTATAGATACTAACTCATTTATACAAGTTATTGATATTTAAATAACTTGTATAAATGAGTTAGTATCTATAATGAGTTTAGTGTACCGGCTGATCAGATTCTATCTTGGATAGTGCTTCCCAAATGGCACACCGATGGTTGGCCATTCTCTAGCGGAAGGTAGTGACCATCTTCCCTATGTAGACCATTGAACATGAGCACATCAGCATGTAGACCACATAGGTACTGGTGCAGGTCAACCTGTGGCGTATGGTGTAGCGCTGATTCTTGTGTGGATGCTGAAAGGATGACTTTCTGTGATGATAAGAGGTCTACTACTTAGGTTAAAGACTATGTATACTTCTTAATTGTTTTTTTTTGGGGGGTTTATATCCACCCCTTCTAATCTTGTGTCTTTTTATGCCAACACATACAAAAGGACAAAAAGACACAAGATCAGAAGGGGTGGATATAAACCCCAAAAAACAAGTAGTAGACCGCTTAGCATCACAGAAAAGTCACTATTGAACCGTGGTTTATCTTTTGTACCTACCCCTAAATGTGATTCTTTCGGCACTTTAGCCGATATTCACAGACTGCAACAGCAGTTGAAATTAAAAGATGCTATAGGTTTGTTCATTGGTGGTAGATTAAATGATTATGGTTAGGGATTGCGTATGTCCATATGTCATCCATGTAGACCATGTAATTCTAATCCTGTGTCTGTCACATATGTTCTTTGAATATGTGTCACACATAGGAGCAATTTGATCTGTGCAGAATTTGTTGATCCATTGCTGCTGTGCATAGAGCATAGTGTATACGCAGAATACCTAAGTGTCTTATGTGTAAAAACAATAGGGAATCAATATGCGTATCTGCTTATCTAATTGCCGTAATCTTTCATAGTAACAATGGATTTAGTATTTGATCGCTCATAGAGTGTAGCGATCTAGTGCCACATTCCACGCCGAAACGTTATGTCACTTTTAACTTTTGTTGAATGAAATTTTTATATTTTTTATAAGACCAATGAGTGTTCTTGGATTGGACTATATATATATATATATATATATATATATATATATAAATATATATATATATATATATATATATATATACATACATACATAATCATGTTCCCTCTAATATTTTATTTCTTGTGTGCGGACTTGATACCGCTTGTGTGCCGGCACTAGAACTATTTTACATACATAATGGCTATATATAAATATTTATTATATATAATATATAATACTAGTCCTAAAGCCCTTTCACACGGGCCATTTTTTGCAGTACAGCGGTCCCACCCCTTGCTCTCTCTCTCCCCCTCTCTTTTGTGCTCCTCCCCCTCTGTTTTGCGCTCTCTCCCCCTCTCTTTTGCGCTCTCTCTCGCTCCACCTCTCTTTTGCTCTCTCTCTCCCCCCTCTCTTTTGCTCTCTCCCCCCCCTCTCTTTTGGTCTCTCTCCCCCCCCTCTCTTTTGCGCTCTCTCTCTCTCCCCCCTCTCTTTTGCTCTGTCTCTCTTTTTTTTTTGCTTTCTCTCTCCATCCCTCTCTTTTGCTCTCTCTCTCCCCCCTCTCTTGTGCTCTCTCTCTCCCCCCTCTCTTTTGCTCTCTCTCTCCCCCCTCTCTTTTGCTCTGTCTCTCTTCCCTCTCTTTTGCTCTCTCTCCCCCTCTCTATTGCTCTCTCTCCCCCTCTCTATTGCTCTCTCTCCCCCCTCTCTTTTTCTCTCTCCCCCTCTCTTTTTCTCTCTCTCCCCTCTCTTTACCTCTTTCCTATCTCTTTTTGTCTTTCCCCCTCTCTTTCTATTTCTCTCCCCTCTCTCGCGCTGACCGCGCCCACCCCCCCATCCGACCACGCCCACTTTCACCACAACAGCATGACAGGTAAGGCCTGGTGTGTTTGTCCTCGTGCTGTCTCTACTGCGCATGACAGCTTCGGACAAACACACTTGGCCTTTTATATAATAGGATATATATATAATATATACTGTGTATATATATATATATATATATATATATATATTTATATATATATATATATATATATATATATATATATATATATATATATTATAATGTAATTTCATATTTTAGAAAGATCATTCCAGGCAACTCCCTTCCTGTAGAAGCCCATGCTGCAGAAGCTGATTCCTTCCCCCACCTGGGGTACACAACAAGCGCAGCGGTCTCAGCTCCTACTTTGTGTGGGTGACCTCCACTCAGCCTGAGCTCATCTCCCGCCTCCCTCCCTGTTGTGTCGCAGGGTGTTCAGTGCTAGTGCAGGAAGCAGACACAGAGCACGGGAATCACATCATTCCCCGTCCTCTCTCACTGCAGCACTAATTTGGAGCAGCTGCCTTGAACATGGGAGCGATGTGTGCTTAAAGCAGCCAGTTGCTTTGTAGCTACTGGCCTCCCTCACATGTACTATTGACCCCAGACAGGTGGGACAGCCCACCAGGATATGTCCTGGCATCCAGACAGGCCAATCCAACCCTGGGAAGTGGGAGGTGTCACACTGTGTCAGCTGGTGGGTCTGGGGTTAGTCGCACTGGGGCCTGACTATGGCCTGAGGCAGCACTGAGCGTAAAAAATTGTGATACCTCGGGGGCGGAGCCGGCCGAGGACAAACATGGCCGCAATGCTGTAGAGCTCCGACATAGCCAGACCTGGAGGACGACAAATATGGGGTGAATTCATATCTCATGGCCAAATAAAAACTTTAATCAAAGCCTTTAAGAGAGGGAGATACCAGAAGGCACTACATACCACCGGAGTTCCGGCCGCGGGTAAACATACCAAGACTGACGCAG
This sequence comes from Bombina bombina, assembly GCF_027579735.1. Lineage (NCBI taxonomy): Eukaryota > Metazoa > Chordata > Amphibia > Anura > Bombinatoridae > Bombina > Bombina bombina. The sequence goes on from NC_069499.1 coordinate 420,307,367, forward strand.
CTACAAATGATCCATCCATCCTTCAAAGAGACTTCAAGCAGCAGGTCAGTGCTACATCTTGGGCAGAGAACTGTGAGTAGCTCCATCCGGAGCAGCGCTTTACTTTTTTGATAAACCCAGCATGGCTTATTAACCCACAAGGGCCCTGGGTCGCAACTACCAAATTTGGGAGGTAGATTAGAGCAACCCTCTAACCCCAGCCAATACTACATCCTGAGGCCACACAGATCTCTCCCTGTCATATACAAACGACATAGCCACTGCTGTAGCACATTAAAAATAGACTTTTAAAAGAGACAGTCAGTATAACTTTCTGGCATTTACCGCCATCACATTTATACAGAACAAGCTGCAGCACCGGCATTACGCAGTAACCAGCACACGTGCTTCCCCATTAGGCCAGCATGGCGGCTAGGAACAAATCAAAAGGTGAAAAAGTCTCCAAGCTTGTGTCCTCGCAGGGCAATAAATTAAATGCCTTTTTCAAAACGTTAGAAGGCTCTAACTCTTGTACAGAAGAGGAGACCAGCTCAAACACATCAGACAAGGCAGAAGATAACGTGAACGGGCTGGGAAGTCAAGCTGCAATGATTACAAGAGCAGACCTCAGTTTATTACCCACAAAAGAAGATCTTTCTAATTTTATTATCCAAGTCAACAATACCATTAAAGAAGGATTGGCGAATGTGAAACGAGAGGTTAATGCTCTGGGCTACAGAGTATTACAATTAGAAGAACAATATGAAGAAACCTCTAGATAAGACCTAGATAACAGAGGTAGACGCCAGAACTTAAGGATCAGAGGGGTTCCAGAACAAATCCTCCCTCCTCAAATACCCTCGTATCTGCAGAATCTGTTTAAATACCTACTGGAATTAAAAGCAGATGAGAGGGGAACTTCCGGGCGGCGGCCATGATAGGTCGCAAGACTGACTACCTCTTCAAATCTTAGTGCTCATCCACACACAATTCTCTCTCCATCTCCCCATCAAATAATAATTTTCATCTAATATTATACAGGAGAGAGGGCTTTTGTGAAAGATACCAGTATTTTTGGATTTGATGCTGAATTCAGCCTACCGGAGAACTTTTAAGGTTGCGGCCTATTACTCAACCCCCCGGCAGGGCACTTGCCTCTGTCGTTACAGTGCAGTGTAAACCCCGCAAGACACTGCAGGACCTTTCTTAGCACTTAACTTCCAGGGCTAAGTGTCTGCTAACATGAAGAAAATAGCGGAGGAGACAATGCTGACATTACTAGAAGAGCATTTTCAAAATCTGCAAAAGATATGTAGAAACAGCTTCGATGGGAGGAATCTCCTACACCTCCCGCTGAACTTACTAAGGAAGGTGAGCGCTGTGAAGGGGCACACCCACAGACCATCAAAAATCCCCACATGCCTGTAGTTCGCCCGACACCGGAGATGTCGGCTACTTACTGCGGAGAGAGTGCAAAACAGTTGATGGTGTCCTCATGGCCCTTGCCAGTAGATGTGAGAATGTCTGCGGTGGTTCTGAAAGTTCCGCTGCACTTGGATCAAGATGAGTCATCAGCTATGGGGGCTGAGTATCGCCCAGCACTTTCAGCAGTGGTGGAGACCGGACACCCGATTGATGTCGGAAGGCTAAATAAACAACAGCCGAAGGGGATGAGCGAGCTGTTGCCGACGCAGGCAGATCCCCGAGATTCCTTCTCCCGACAGTGTATTCTGCTGTGGCTGAAAGGTGAGAGTGCCGTTGCGGTCACATTGCAGCCTAAACCACCAGAGCCCCTCAGCCTGTTACGCCTGCCGCAAGACTCTGGGTATCCACAGGCTAGTGAAGCCATTGCTAACGTTGGGATCACGAATCCCCATCCTCACCCCTTCTGGCCAAAAGTTTGTGTACGGAGCAGTGAACTCTCAAAGGGCTTCACCTTCTGGGTTTGCTCAAAAAGAAGAGATGGCATAGGTTAGATGATGCCATTTTGACATCGTAGCTGGGAGTAAAATCCTATGCAGAGACCTTTGCAGCTGAACACTTCTCCAAGCGAACCTTGTGCTGTATAGTATAAACTTTGCCCAATGTACTTACTGTGTCTGTGTAACCTGCATGCTGCATTGTGAAGGGTAACTAGATGTAGAACATGGGTTAACAGACATATTTAACTTTGGATAGGGAGAGTGTGTTACTCTCAAACATACCCTAGTGCTGCCAGATAGCTGATGCTACCTTTTTAGGATGTATGTGCCCAGTCCCTTGATATTTATAAACTAGTTAATGGCTGACTCTAATGCCTTCGTTAGTATTATATGCTCTGTGATACAAATGTCCTATTGTTATTTGTTCCTTGTTATATTAGATTTTAGAGATGCAGACATTTCCCCCTTTAGGAAATCAAACTGTTTATCATTTATGCTGTGATACTTTAGTGTGTTAAGATCTAGATAGGCTCAAAGAGAGACCTTTTGTGTTAGATTTGAAGCTTCTCTATAGATTCTAGGAGCCTTTAGTAAAATTATAAAAAAGAGGTTCCCATTAGGAGATCCAAAAGTGGTCTCTTTTCCAGGAAACAGCCACCTATTCAAGGTTACGAGCTTAAATCTGGGGTCCAAGAGCGGCCTCTTGTGCCATCTGGGAGGCTTAAAGAATAACAGGCATTTTACCTACATGCTACGTACTTGAAACTTTTATGATTTCTGTGTAACAGTGTGTCTTGTTTTTTTTTTTATTTCTTACTCCATGTATGCCTTTTAAGGAACCTCAATAAAAAAAATTAAATAAAAAAAAAAAGCAGATGAGAGTATTCCAATAGATAGGGCTCACAGAGCTCTTAAAGCTAAACCACCCTCCTCGGCCCCGCCAAGAGACATTATACTTTGCTGTCACAGATTTGTGGACAAAGAAAGAATCTTACAAGCTGCCCGGAAAAAGGCCCCAATCCAATTTGGCGAAGACCCTATCCAGGTATATGCTGATCTGAGCGCCTTAACACTGGCAAAACGCAAAAGAAGCAAGATTTTTGACCCTGCACCTATCTGACCTAAACATCCAATACAGATGGGGATTCCTGCTGAAGACCTAGAAGAATTTTGCCACCAGTTAGATATACCTCAACCCTCGCTACCATCACTAAAGGACAACGAGCGAGCTAGCAGACAGCAAGCCAATCTTCCACCTAGACCGCAAAGACCAGAGTGGACAACGGTCCCGAAGAAGAAAAGAAACACCAATCCCCAACTACAGAGCCCTATAGATAAAACATCTGATCCGCCCTGAAGGTTTCTATGCCAAAGGTACCCCGGTTCGTTTACATGTGAGCAAGAGACTGTAATGCACGGGTAATAATTTCAAAACCATGGGGCGGCAAGCCATTGATGATTTTACTGTACTATCTAAAGCAACCTACAGCTCAATAATGGGACAATTGACTCTTACCCCAGTATACCCTTGTTTACGCACTCCCTCCCTCTCCTCACCCCATAATGCTAAAGTGAATTTTCCTTTTGAATAACAATGTCCTCCGGGCCAGGCCCGGCTTAGTTATTAGTTACTAGCCCATCCCCCCTCCAGATAATGCGATCACCCCCCATGCCCAGATGGACACCTGCCTTTCTAGGGAGTGGGACTGTGGACATTGTTCTTTACTGTTATAGCACTATGTTCATGTTATGTTATATTGCTAATTTTGTTGCATCTCTAACCTTGTTTTTCTCCCCTGCCAGCACAACTTCCTCCGTAAGGAGCAGATTATACTATCTAACTATTGTCTTCTCTCCATGCGCTACCTCAACTCCTCTTACTCTCCTCCCTAAACTCGACACACACTCCCCCAACAGACTTCATCAGGTAAGACTTTCAATTTATATACATTTGTTCTCCCCAGCGGACCATCCATGACTGATAAGAGCTTAGTAGTCATCTCGCAAAATGTGAAAGGCCTCAACTCACCCACTAAGCGTTCAATAGCATTGAGGGGTTTTGCTAAACAATCAGACTCTATTATTTTTGTTCAAGAGACCCATTTTTTAAAAGATGTAGGGCCTAAATTCTCGTCAAAACATCACCCAACAAGCCATTTCAGCTCCCATCCAAGCAAAAAGAAAAACGGAGTAGCCATCCTCATTCACCAGAATTTACAGTTTAAGCTTATGAATCAAATAACTGATGCAGATGGCAGAATTCTAATTTTGATAGGCTCCCTTTTCAATAGACCGGTGACGTTAGTTAACGTTTACGCCCCCAACTCTAACAAATCCACATTTTTCAATCGTTTACTGAAACTAGTATCAGACAATAGGAAAGGGTGCCTGATTCTAGGCGGAGACATTAATAAAGCACTTGACCCCAAGCTAGACATATCAACTAACACCTGTCAAACAAGGATAAAACCACCTAATGCAATATACAACTGCTTTTCACAGCTAGGACTAATAGATATATGGAGGGTTCAGCATCCCATCCAGAAGAATTACACTTTTTACTCCCATCCCTGGGCGGTATATACCAGAATTGACAATATCCTAATAGACAGAAATCACTTATCGTTAGTCAGAGACTCAGACATCCAGGCTACTTCCTGGTCAGACCACTCTCAGGTAAATATTGAGCTGCGATGGCCAAATCAACCAATTACACAATTTGTGTGGAGAATGGACGATTCTCTCCTTCGCTCCCCACCCATCAGGAAGTCCATAGCTAAATCCCTACATGAATATTTTAATATTAACTCTACCCCAGAGGTGAATCCAAGCACAATTTGGAATGCTCATAAAGCAGTTCTAAGAGGTGAATGCATTAAGCACTCAGCATTTAGGAAAAGAACTTATGACAAAGAGACAGAGTTGCTAGCCACATAACTTACCAACCTAGAGATTCAACATAAAAATACCCCATCAGATTCATCCCTTTACAATCAATTGACAAAAGTCAGGCAAGATCTTAACAAAATCTTACTGAGGGAGGCCCAGAGAAAAGCACTGAATATCAGGAAACTTCACGCATACGAAGGTAACAGGGCAGGCCCACTTCTAGCACGAATGTTAAAGGCCCAAACTAATAGTAACCAGATACACAAGCTAGTGACACCGAATAATCAAAACATCTATGATAGCAAACAGATAGCGAATTGCTTCAGCCAATTTTATTCAAGTCTATACAACTTGGACACCCCCCAAACTCCTGAACATTTTGAACGCATCCAAACTTATATAGACAAAGCAGATGTGGCTAGACTGGAGACTTCACAAAGAGACGCATTAGAGGAATCAATAACTTTAACAGAGGTAATTAGAGCAATCCGTAGTCTGCCCGCTGGGAAGGCATCGGGCCCAGACGGTTTTACTAATACATATTACAAAGCCTTTGCTAGTACACTAGCTCCACTAGCTCCACACTTGACTAAACTGTTTAACACACTAGATGATGGTCAGCTACTCCCAACAGAAATGCTAAAGGCACATATCGCAGTGATCCCCAAGCCCAACAAGGAACCCACAGATCCCAGTAACTATAGACCCATCTCCCTCCCACGGATATCAAGATCCTGGGCAAGATTCTATCAAACCGAATTAATACATTTTTACACTTCCTAATTCATGCAGATCAAGTAGGTTTTGTTCCTGGGAGAGAGGCCAGGGACAACACAATTAGGGCGATCACATTGGCATGTTACGCTAAACAACATAAAATCCTGTCAGTTTTAATAGGGACAGATGCGGAAAAAGCGTTTGATCGCATAAATTGGGAATTCTTGAAAAAGTTGTTGATAGCACAGGGATTCGGGCCCAAAATGATAGCACGTATCTTCAGCCTTTACACTAGCCCCTCAGCTCAGGTAAGAGCAAACGGGATGCTCTCAGACCCCTTCGAGATCCGCAACGGTACGTGACAAGGCTGCCCCCTGTCACCCATTTTGTTTATACTTTCTATGGAAATACTAGCCACCCTAGTAAGACAGGCCCCCGGAATTGAAGGAATCCAATTAGGACCACATAACTTTAAAATTGCTATGTATGCGGACGACATCCTATTCACAGTCTCGAACCCTTTATCTTCCATCCCAAAGATGTTGGCGCAGCTAGATACATTTGGCAAATACTCCAACTTCTTAGTCAATAAACACAAATCAGAGCTTCTGAATATGTCCCTCTCAGATAATGACTTAAAGTCAGTCTCAGAGATCTGCCCACTGACTTTACAAACAAAATCACTCAAATACCTAGGTATCCAGCTATCGCCCAACATTACACAACTCTTTGATGAGAATTACCTGGCCCTCTCCTGCAGGATACAACAAGATCTTCAGACCTGGTCAACAAAACCACTAACTTGATGGGGCCGCATTCAGAGCATTAAAATGACGGTCTTGCCCAGGATTTTATATATGTTCCAAGCCCTCCCAATCCCCACTCCCAAATGGTTCACCTCACAGTTACATAAGCATATTAACCTTTACATATGGGGCAAGATTAAACCTAGAATCCTCAAAGACACCATGTATAGGGCACTTGAGAATGGGGGGCTGGGCCTTCCCTGCTTGGCAGACTATCAAGATGCAATAATTCTACAAAAACTAATCGACTGGCACAGATCCAACTACTCCAAAGCATGGGTAGCCATCGACTCACATATCCTTAGGGTTCCAGACGTGGGAGCCTTATGTTGGGTTCCCAAAGACCTCAGACCACCTCAATGCACAGAAATGGAGCTCTATCGTGGGATATTCGAGTCCTGGGACTCGATTGTCCAGCGTAGGAAGCACATATCAAGTACTCACTTCCCACTATTCCCAATACCTGTCAATGCCGAATTGATAGGTGGGTTAGACAGGGGCCAGCAGAGAAAATCAGAATGGGACTATACCACTCCACTAAAAGAATTTACCACACAGGGGAGCCTTAAAAGACGAGAGGACTTGGGCACAATAGCAGGGGGCAGATACACAAACTGGTTAAAGTACTCACAGCTTGACCATCTCATTGCCACATCCCCATATAAACAAGACTTTCTCAGGGAACTCACCCCATTCGAAGCATATTGCGCGACCCCGGGCACCGCAAGACACTCTCTCTCACTAGCTAGAAAAATCATACAAGCAGATCACAAGCTCCAACTCCCCTCCTACACTCAAAAATGGCAGCTAGACTTGGATTCAGCCATCTCAAATGAAGATTGGCAAAAAAATATTTATACAAACCAAAAAAGCATCAACCTTCCCTCAATTACTAGAGATAAATTTCAAAGTACTAATGAGGTCCAGCGACCTCTCCTTAACGCCCCGTATAACTCTTCTTAATGACCTTCCAAATTTATCTTGCAAACTCAGGCTCACCCTCCTACAGATATGTATGACAGGTGCCAAGACATTGATAGCCCTCCACTGGAAAACCTCACACACTCCAAGTATAAGCGATTGGTCAAATAAAATAACAGACCTACTAATGCTGGAAGAGTATGGCTACACTAAAAGAAACAAACTAAATCTCCTTGCTGAGATTTCTATGGGAAAGCTGCCCTTTACAAGCCTAAGAGTCAAAAACATCAAACACCCATAGATGTACTAATCCCTCCTCCCTCCACACACCGCTACCAGTAACCCCACATCACAACCGGTTTGAGTGGTTATCACGATAGGCGATACCAAAAATATCACACCGTAGCCGCTCAAGATACACCTGACGCAAACACCCTTCTAATGTATTACTTCACAAATCTAGTGGATCCTGCCCATCCTGACTGTTATAGATTGGACGTATCCTGGACATCGCCCTGGGAGGGTTAAAGGCCTACACGTTGAGCTGACTTTTATTTCCCTTGTATCCCCTCACTCTTCCCTCCCCCCTCCTCTCTCTCTTCCTTTTGCTTTTATTCTTCTTATTTATCCTCTTTTCATAACCCCTACTGACATGGGTTCTGTATAGTATTCTAGAATTGCAGACTTTTATGGCTGTTCCCATTGTGGAATGGATTGTATCCTGTATAACCTAACGAATGACTGCAATTGAAGTTGTAAATTTTGCAAAATACCCGGTTGTAAACTTTTGATCTTTTGATAATTACAAATAAAGGTTTTGAAATTAAAAAAAAAATAATAAAAAAAAATAAAAAATTGTGATACCTCAATTTCCCATCCCTCCGGTGTTGCGCAACCTGACATTCTGCCTGCACCAAGAGGGAAGGTGCGCAGCCGTGCACCTTAGAGGGAACATTGATACATACACACATTAAAATGTGTATGTATGTATCTCTATGGACAGTCCATTTTTTTCTAACACCTTGCACCTTCTAACTTTGAACTCTTATAACCTTTTGATGCAGTTTTTTTATAAATCATTTTTATCAAACAGTCGGCTAGATTACGAGTTGTGCATTAGGGTAAAAATGCAGCGTTAAGAGGTCCTAACGCTGCTTTTTTACGCCCGCTGCTATTACAAGTCTTGAAGGTTTAGAGTCACCGCACACTTCTTTGGCCTTACCGCAAAACGACTTACATAAAGTTCGTAAAGTCTTTTTTTCTATGGGACTTCCATAGCGCCGGTATTACGAGTCTGTCCTGGGAGGCCAAAAAGTGTGCGGTACACCCTTCCCTGTCAAGATCTGTAACGCATTCTAACATCAGTAGTTATGAGTTTTACACTACAACGCCGTAACTTAAAACTCATAACTAAAGTGCTAAAAAGTACACTAACACCAATAAACTACCTATTGACCCCTAAACCGAGGCCCTCCCGCATCGCAAACACTATAATAACATTTTTAACCCCTAATCTGCCGCTCCGGACACCGCCGCCACCTACATTATATTTATGAACCCCTAATCTGCTGCCCGCAACATCGCCAACACCTACATTATATTTATTAACCCCTAATCTGCCGCCCCCAATGTCGCCGCCACCTACCTACACTTATTAACCCCTAATCTGCCGCCCCAACGTCGCCGCCACTATAATAAACATATTAACCCCTAAACTGCCGCACTCCTGCCTCGCAAACATTAGTTAAATATTATTAACCCCTAATTTGCCGATCCTAACATCGACGCCACCTACCTACATTTATTAACCCCTGATCTGCCGCCCCCAACATCGCAGCCACTATAATAAATATATTAACCCCTAAACTGCCGCACTCCTGCCTCGCAAACATTAGTTAAATATTATTAACCCCTAATTTGCCGTCCCTAACATCGACGCCACCTACCTACATTTATTAACCCCTGATCTGCCGTCCCCAACATCGCAGCCACTATATTAATGTTATTAACCCCTAAATCTGTCTAACCCTAAGCCTAACACCCCCTAACTTAAAAATACTTTAAATCTAAAAAAAAATACTATCATTAACTACATTATTATTAAACCCTAAGCTAGCTACAATATAAATAATAGTTACATTGTAGCTATCTTAAGATTTATTTTTATTTTACAGGCAAGTTTGTATTTATTTTAACTAGGTAGAATAGATATTTAATAGTTATTAACAATTTAATAACTACCTAGCTAAAATAAATACAAAAGTACCTGTAAAATATCCTATCCTAAGTTACACTAACACCTAACACTACACTATAATTAAATAAATTAACTAAATTAACAATTAAATCAATTAAATTAGCCGAAGTACAAAAAAAACAAAACACTAAATTACAGAGAATAATAAACAAATTACAATATATTTAAACTAATTACACCTAATCTAATAGCCCTATAATAGCCCTATCAAAATAAAAAAGCCCACCCAAAATAAAAAAAAAACCTAGCCTAAACTAAACTACCAATAGCCCTTAAAAGGGCCTTTTGCGGGGCATTGCCCCAAAGTAATCAGCTCTTTTACCCGTAAAAAAAAATACAAACAACCCCCCACAAGTAAAACCCACCACCCACACAACCAACCCCCCAAATAAAATACTATCTAAAAAAACCTAAGCTCCCCATTGCCCTGAAAAGGGCATTTGTAAGTCTTCATCCAAGCCGGGCGAAGTGGTCCTCCAGACGAGCAGAAGTCTTCATCCATCCGGCGCGGAGCGGGTCCATCTTCAAAACATCCGACGCAGAGTATCCTCTTCATCTGAAGACTAAAGACGAATGAAGGTACCTTTAAGTGACGTCATCAAAGATTGCGTCCCTTAGATTCCGATTGGCTGATAGAATTCTATCAGCCAATCGGAATTAAGGTAGAAAAAATCCTATTGGATGATGCAATCAACCAATAAGCTTGAAGTTCAATCCTATTGGCGACGTTTGGGCGGCAGATTAGGGGTTAATAAATATAATGTAGGTGGCGGCGATGTTGGGGGCAGCAGATTAGGGGTTCATAACTATAATGTAGGTGGCGGCGGTGTCCAGAGCGGCAGATTAGGGGTTAATCAGTATAATGTAGGTGTCGGCGATGTCGGGGGTGGCAGATTTGGGGTTAATACTGTAAGTGTAAGATTAGGGGTGTTTAGACTCGGGGTTCATGTTAGGGTGTTAGGTGTAAACATAACTTTTAATTCCCCATAGGAATCAATGGGGCTGCGCTAAGGAGCTTTACGCTGCTTTTTTGCAGGTGTTAGACTTTTTCTCAGCCAGCTCTCCCCGTTGATTCCTATGGGGGAATCTTGCACGAGCACGTACGACCAGCTCACTGCTGACTTAAGCAGCGCTGGTATTGGAGTGCGGTAATGAGCAAAATTTTGCTCAACGCTCACTTCTTGCCTTTTAACGACGGGTTTATAAAAACTTGTAATACCAGCGCTGTAGGTAAGTGAGCGGTGAGAGAAAACTGCATGGTAGCACCGCATAGCCTCTAAAGCAAAACTCGTAATCTAGCCGAGTGTTATTATGAGTGCAACTGTGCTGTTATCTGTAATTTTGATGTGTTTTGAGCAACTTTTTAGTCTTGCATAACAGTAAACAAGAGCTCTGAAGTTGCGCTAACCTGACGAACGTAAATCGTGATTGTGCTCATGCGTTCTCATTTACTTTTAACTTGTAATATAAACGGAATTTAACATGCATGCAAACAGGCACGAAAACCCGATATTGCTTGAGTGCAAACAATATTGAGCCATTTGTAGTCTATGTTAAACTAGAAAACAGTTCAGCACGCTTACCAAAGCTGTCTGTGCAGGCTACTAATGCTCTGCCAACATAACTTCAAATCCAAGTCACAAAATGTAGCCGCATCAGAGAGTTTAAATGTTTCAAATGTTTATTGCAACATGAATAAGGGATAACTCCCGAAACGTTGTTATTTATTTTTCTGTTCATAGCCTGGGAACAATAAACATTTGAAATGTTTGAACTCTCTGGTGCGGCTATATTTTGCCACTCATAGTCTAGCCCTGTATGTTGTTGAACACTTGACCTTGAGTACTCTATCTTTTCAAATAAAAAAAAAAGTTTATAAAAATATCCACCAAGCAGCAACATCATACTAGCTCTGTGAGACACAGGTCTTCAACAAGAAGAGGTTCAACACCCTGTTATATGCATACGGCTGCACGCCATTTTGAGGAAGACAACTGTGCATTATTATCATTGAGAGGGATGGAATAAGAGGGTACAGAGATATACAACATAGGACCATATTGCAAGTGGAGCGCTAAATATTGCTTTCTTGACAGTAATGCGAATGCGAGCTCGGAAGCATTGCTAGATTGTTTTTTAATAAAAAACTACAATGCCCTCTATTTTGTCGGCATTTGGGGCACTTTTAGAAAATAAAGCAGAGATCAAATCTAATTTAATAGTTAGAGGGGGAGGGTTAGAGAGCTGTTTGAGGGGGCATCAGGGAGGTTGGAGGGTTAGGGGTATCCTACACTAGAGAAAAATAATAATATATATATATAAAGTGTTGTTTTCTCCAACATTGGTGTGTCCGGTCCACGGCGTCATCCATTACTTGTGGGAAATGTTCTCCCCCACAGGGAAAGGCAAGGAGAGCACACAGCAAGAGCTGTCCATATAGCTCCCCCTCTGGCTCCGCCCCCAGTCATTCTCCTTGCCGCTCTGAACAAGTAGCATCTACCACGGGGATGGCGAGGAGTTTGTGGTGTTAGTTGTAGTTTTTTATTCTTCTATCAAGAGTTTGTTATTTTAAAATAGTGCTGGCTTATACTATTTACTCTATAACAGAAAAGTGATGAAGATTTCTGTTTAAGAGGGCTATGATTTTAGCACAAGTAACTAAAATCCATTACTGTTACCACGCAGGACTGTTGAAACAAGAGAACTTCAGTTGGGGGTAACAGTTGGCAGACTCATCTGCTTCAGGTATGACTAGTCTCCTTCTAACAACACAGGCTAATGCTAGATGACAGTCATTTTTCCCCTCAGGGGAAACGGTAAGCCATTTTTCTTTCACCTCAGCAAAAAAGATAACAGGCTTCCCCTTTTTGTTTTTTATGCTGGTAGACACTGTTAGGGGCTAAATCGATTGGTTTTTATTACAATATTATACCATTTGAAATATTTTATAAGCTCACATACACTTGGGAACGTTTTTTATTGATCTGGCTTGTTTTAGACACCTAAATCTAGTCAGGAAGGCCCCTTCACTCTAGTGTGCTGAGGGAGGAAGCCTCATTTTGGCACTTCAGCTGTGCAGTTGAATTTCAAGGCAGTGCATGCAGATTCATGTGAGAGGGTCCTGTGGTTCAGAAAGTGACTCCAAAAGGCTTTTTTCTGTGAATGGTGACCCCTAAGGAAGGTAAAAAGCTGCAGCAAGGCTGTAGCTGGGATTGTGGTGTGTAAAAACGGTTAAATCCAACAATTAGCTCCGGTTTGCTTGTTTTAAGAGCTAGAGTCTCCATATTTGCTGTGCAATACTTTCTAAGCATTAAGACACTGGGGTCCAAATTTCAGAAAAATCGGATATTGCCTTCATAGTTTTTTGAACATTCAGAAATAAATGTGTCATTTTATTATTTAAAGAGACAGTAACGTTTTTGTTTAAAATCGTTTTTATTGCATTGTTTGCCTGCCTAAATCTGTTTAACATGTCTGTTCCATCAGATAACCTATGTTCTGTGTGTATAGAGACAAATGTGGTTCCCCCTTCGAGTGTTTGTGATAATTGCGCCATAGCGTCCAAACAAAATCAGGACAGCTCTGTTATTTTTCATAATGTTGCCCAAGATGATTTATCTAATGAAGGTAGTGGGGATAGCTCTACATCCTCTCCTTCTGTGTCTACACCAGTGCCAGTGCTTATTTCTATGCAACAATTATCAGCAGTAGTGGATAATTCTATAGCAAATCTTTTATCCAAACTGCCAGTTTTTCAGAGAAAGCGTGATTGTTCAGTTTTAAATACAGATAAAAAGGATGAACAATCAGACGCTGACGATGCCTTATCTATTTTACCCTCACATCAATCGGAATTGGCTGTGAGGGAAGGGCTGTCTGAGGGTGAAATTTCAGACTCAGGAAAAATCTCTCAACTGGCAGAACCTGATCTAGTGGCATTTAAGTTTAAGCTAGAACATCTCCGCGCTTTGCTTAAGGAGGTATTAGCTACTCTGGATGACTGTGATTCCATGGTAGTACCAGAGAAGTTGTGCAAATTGGACACATTTTTAGAGGTCCCAGTGCACGACGACGCTTTTCCAATACCTAAGAGGGTAGCGAACATAGTGGAAAAGGAGTGGGAGAAGCCAGGTGTACCCTTTGCCCCACCTCCTATATTTAAGAAAATGTTTCCCATAGTAGACCCTAGAAGGGACGCATGGCAAACGGTCCCGAAGGTTGAGGGAGCTGTTTCAACACTAGCGAAGCGCACAACTATTCCTATAGAGGACAGCTGCGCTTTCAAAGATCCTATGGATAAAAAATTGGAAGGATTGCTTAAAAAGATTTTTGTTCAGCAAGGGTTCATCCTTCAACCAGCTACGTGTGTTATTACTGTCACTTCAGCGGCGTCCTTTTGGTTCGAAGAACTAGAAAAGTCGCTCCAGAAAGAGACTTCCTATGAAGAAGTCATGGACAGAATTCACGCATTAAAGTTAGCTAATTCCTTTATATTGGATGCCGCCTTTCAAATAACGAAATTGGCGGCGAAAAACTCAGGTTTTGCTATAGTAGCGCGGAGGGCGCTTTGGCTAAAATCCTGGTCGGCAGACGTGTCGTCCAAGACTAAGTTACTGAATATTCCTTTCAAGGGTAAGACCCTTTTTGGGCCGGAATTGAAGGAAATTATTTCAGACATCACTGGGGGTAAGGGCCATGCCCTCCCACAGGATAGGCCTTTTAAGGCTAAGAACAAGTCTAATTTTCGTTCCTTTCGCAATTTCAGGAACGGACCGGCTAATAACTCCACTGCCGCTAGACAAGAAGGTAACGCGGCCCAGCCCAAACCCGCTTGGAAGCCCATGCAAGGCTGAAACAAGGGTAAACAAACCAAGAAACCTGCTGCTGCTACCAAGACAGCATGAAGGGGTAGCCCCCGATCCGGGACCGGATCTGGTAGGGGGCAGACTATCTCTCTTTGCTCAGGCTTGGGCAAGAGATGTTCTGGATCCCTGGGCACTAGAGATAGTTTCCAAGGGATACCTGTTTGAATTCAAGGGACTTCCTCCAAAGGGAAGGTTCCACCTGTCTCGCTTATCTTCAGACTAGATAAAGAAACAGGCATTCTTACATTGTGTAAGAGACCTATCAAAGATGGGAGTGATAAACCCAGTCCCCTCAGGGGAACAAGGTCTAGGGTTTTACTCAAACCTGTTTGTGGTTCCCAAAAAAGAGGGAACTTTCAGGCCAATTCTGGATTTAAAGATATTAAACAAGTTCCTCAGAGTTCCATCCTTCAAGATGGAAACCATTCGGACAATCTTACCAACAATCCAGCAGGGTCAATTTTTGACTACTGTGGATCTGAAGGATGCGTATCTGCTTATCCCAATCCACAAATCTCATCATCAGTTCCTGAGGTTCGCCTTTCTGGACAAACATTACCAGTTTGTGGCTCTTCCATTCGGTTTAGCCACCGCTCCCAGAATTTTCACAAAGGTGCTAGGGTCCCTACTAGCGGTCCTAAGACCGAGGGGCATCGCTGTAGCACCTTATCTAGACGACATCCTAATCCAAGCGTCGTCTCTTTCCAAAGCGAGGGCTCATACAGACATTGTGTTTTCTCAGATCTCACGGGTGGAAAGTGAACATAGAAAAAAGTTCACTGTCACTGTCCACAAGGGTTCCTTTTCTGGGAACAATAATAGATTCTGTGGAAATGAAGATCTTTCTCACAGACGTCAGAAAGACAAAGCTTCTAAAAGCTTGTCGATGTTCTTCACTCTATTCCTCAACCCTCCATAGCTCAATGCATGGAAGTAATAGGACTAATGGTCGCAGCAATGGATGTGGTTCCTTTTGCTCGAATTCATCTAAGACCATTACAGCTGTGCATGCTCAATCAGTGGAATGGGGACTATAAAGACTTGTCTCCCCAAATTCAAGTAGACTAGGTAACCAGGGACTCACTTATCTGGTGGTTGACCCAGGATCACCTGTCTCAGGGAATGAGTTTCCGCAGACTGGAGTGGGTCATCGTCACGACCGACGCCAGCCTCTTGGGGTGGGGCGCGGTCTGGGACTCTCTGAAAGCTCAGGGCCTATGGTCGCGGAAAGAGTCGCTTCTCCCGATAAACATTTTGGAACTAAGAGCTATATTCAATGCGCTCCTGGCTTGGCCTCAGCTAGCGGAAGCCAGGTTCATAAGATTTCAGTCGGACAACATAATGACTGCTGCGTACATCAATCATCAGGGGGGAACAAAGAGTTCCCTAGCGATGAAGGAAGTAACCAAGATAATCCAATGGGCAGAGAATCACTCCTGCCATATATCTGCTATTCACATCCCAGGAGTAGACAACTGGGAGGCGGACTATTTGAGTCGTCAGACTTTCCATCCGGGGGAGTGGGAACTCCATCCGGAGGTCTTTGCTCAGTTAACCCAATTATGGGGCATTCCAGACATGGATCTAATGGCGTCCTGTCAGAACTTCAAGATTCCTTGCTACGGGTCCAGATCCAGGGATCCCAAGGCGACTCTAGTGGATGCATTAGTGGCGCCTTGGTCGTTCAACCTAGCATATGTGTTTCCACCGTTTCCTCTCCTCCCCAGGCTCATAGCCAGGATCAAACAGGAGAAGGCCTCGGTGATTCTGATAGCTCCTGCGTGGCCACGCAGGACTTGGTATGCAGACCTGGTGAATATGTCATCGGCTCCACCATGGAAGCTACCTTTGAGACAGGACCGTCTAGTACAAGGTCCATTCGAACATCCCAATCTAGTTTCTCTGCAGCTGACTGCTTGGAAATTGAACGCTTGATTTTTTCCAAGCGTGGGTTTTCAAATTCTGTGATTGATACTCTGGTCCAAGCCAGAAAACCTGTGACTAGAAGGATTTACCATAAAATATGGAAAAAATATATCTGTTGGTGTGAATCCAAAGGATTCTCCTGGAGTAAGATTAAAATTCCAAAGATTCTCTCCTTTCTCCAAGAAGGCTTGGATAAAGGATTGTCAGCTAGTTCTCTAAAAGGACAGATTTCTGCATTATCCGTCTTGTACAAACGACTGGCAGCTTTGCCAGGTGTACAAGCTTTTGTTCAGGCTTTGGTTAGAATCAAGCCTGTTTACAGACCCATGACTCCTCCTTGGAGTCTAAATTTAGTTCTTTCAGTTCTTCAAGGGGTTCCGTTTGAACCTTTACATTCCATAGATATTAAGTTACTATCTTGGAAAGTTCTGTTTTTGGTTGCTATTTCTTCTGCTAGAAGAGTTTCTGAATTATCTGCTTTGCAGTGTGATCCACCCTATCTGGTGTTCCATTCAGATAAGGTTGTTTTGCGTACTAAGCCTGGTTTTCTTCCAAAAGTTGTTTCCAACGAGAACATCAACCAGGAAATAGTTGTTCCTTCTTTGTGTCCGAATCCAGTTTCAAAGAAGGAACGTTTATTACACAATTTAGATGTTGTTCGTGCTTTAAAGTTCTATTTAGAAGCAACAAAAGATTTTAGACAAACCTCATCCTTGTTTGTCGTTTACTCTGGTAAGATGAGAGGTCAAAAAGCTACTGCTACCTCTCTCTCTTTCTGGCTGAAAAGCATTATCCGCTTGGCTTATGAGACTGCCGGACGGCAGCCTCCTGACCGTATCACAGCTCACTCTACTAGGGCTGTGGCTTCCACATGGGCCTATAAGAACGAGGCTTCTGTTGACCAGATATGTAAGGCAGCGACTTGGTCTTCTCTGCAAACTTTTGCCAAATTCTACAAATTTGATATTTTTGCTTCTTCGGAGGCTGTTTTTGGGAGAAAGGTTTTGCAAGCCGTGGTGCCTTCTGTTTAGGTAACCTGATTTGCTTCCTCCCTTCATCCGTGTCCTAAAGCTTTGGTATTGGTTCCCACAAGTAATGGATGATGCCGTGGACCGGACACACCAATGTTGGAGAAAACAGAATTTATGCTTACCTGATAAATTACTTTCTCCAACGGTGTGTCCGGTCCACGGCCCGCCCTGGTTTTTTTTAATCAGGTTGAAAAATGTTTTCTTTATACACTACAGTCACCACGGCACCCTATAGTTTCTCCTTTTTCTCCTAACCGTCGGTCGAATGACTGGGGGCGGAGCCAGAGGGGGAGCTATATGGACAGCTCTTGCTGTGTGCTCTCCTTGCCTTTCCCTGTGGGGGAGAACATTTCCCACAAGTAATGGATGACGCTGTGGACCGGACACACCGTTGGAGAAAGTAATTTATCAAGTAAGCATAAATTCTGTTTTTTTATTGGCAGACTGTCTGCCAGTACTTAAGATGGAGGTAGACCAGTGGGGGTTGGGGAGAGAAGAAAGCTGTTTGGGAGGGCTCAGGGGTTTGGAAGTGTCAGGTGGGAGGGTAATCTCTACTCTAAAGCTAAAATTAACCTTACAAGTTTCCTACCTAATTAACCCCTTCACTGCCGGGAATAATAGAAGTGTGCTGCGCAGCTGCAATTAGTGGCCTTCTAATTACTGAAAAGCAACGGCAAAGTCATATATGTCTGCTATTTCTGAACAAAGGGGATCCCAGAGATGATTTTACAACCATTTGTGCCATGATTGCATAAGCAGTATGTTAATAATTTCAGTGAGAAACCCAAAGTTTGTTAGAAAATTAACAATTTATTTTATTTGACCGCATTTGGCAGTGAATTGATGGCATGACATATACCAAAATGGGCCTAGATCAATACCTTGGGTCGTCTACATAAAACATATATATAGTTTTGACAGGTAAATATAAAAAAAAAGACTCTATGGGGGATAGTTATCAACGTGTCAACTTTCCTGCCTTCGCCGGCCCAATACGCCCGCATAAGCTCGCCTACCATCGCCGCCGCGGACCTGAAAAAATTATCAATAAATCTGTCAAAAAGCCGCGCACCAAGTACGTGGTGATGAGCAACGGACTGTGAGAGTTATCACTCATCTGATCTTGCTGCTCTTCAGCTTTTTTACAGCTTTATTGCTAGCCTGTCACTAAGCACCCACACTAACTACACTGTTCTACCCCCTATACCGGCGCCCCCGGAGCCCCCCGCAACTAAATAAAGTTACTAACCCCTAAACCACCGCTCCTAGACCCCGCCGCAACTCTTATAAATGTATTAACCCCTAAACCGCCGCTCCCGGACCCCGCCGCAACTCTTATAAATGTATTAACCCCTAAACCGCCGCTCCCGGACACCGCCGCAACCTACATTATACCTAGTAACCCCTATCCTGCCCCTATACCGCCGCCCTCTATAATAAAGTTATTAACCCCTATCCTGCTGATCCCGTACCTCGCCGCAACTAGATAAATAGTTTAACCCCTAAACCGCCGCTCCCGGACCCTACCGCAACCTATATTAAATTTATTAACCCCTAATCTGCCCCCCCTACACCGTCGCCACCTATAATAAATTTATTAACCCCTATCCTGCCCCCCACTACACCGCCGCCACTGTAATAAATTTATTAACCCCTAAACCTAAGTCTAACACTAACCCTAACACCCCCCTAACTTAAATATTAATTAAATAAATCTAAATAATATTTCTATTATTAACTAAATTAATCATATTTAAAACTAAATACTTACCTTTAAAATAAACCCAAATATAGCTACAATATAAATAATAATTATATTGTAGCTATCTTAGGATTTATTTTTATTTTATAGGTAACTCAATTTATATTAACTAGGTACAATAGCTATTAAATAGTTATTAACTATTTAATAGCTACCTAGCTAAAATAAAGAGAAATTTACCTGTAAAATAAAAACTAACCTAAGTTACAATTACACCTAACACTACACTATACTTAAATAAATTATTCCTATTTAAAACTAAATACTTACCTGTAAAATAAACCCTAACATAGCTACAATGTAATTAATAATTACATTGTAGCTATTTTAGGATTTATATTTATTTTACAGGTAACTTTGTATTTATTTTAGCTAGTTAGAATAGTTATTAAATAGTTATTAACTATTTAATAACTACCTAGCTAAAAGAAATACAAAATTACCTGTAAAATAAATCCTAACCTAAGTTACAATTAAACCTAACACTACACTATCATTAAATAAATTAAATACAAATAACTACAATTAAATACAATTACATAAACTAACTAAAGTACAAAAATAAAAAAGCTAAGTTACAAAAAATAAAAAAATAGGTTACAAACATTTAAAAAATATTACAACAATTTTAAGCTAATTACACCTAATCTAAGCCCCCTAATAAAATAACAAAGCCACCCAAAATAAAAAAATGCCCTACCCTATTCTACATTAAAAAAGTTCAAAGCTCTTTTACCTTACCAGCCCTTAAAAGGGCCTTTTGTGGGGCATGCCCCAAAGAAAACTGCTCTTTTGCCTGTAAAAGAAAAATACAACCCCCCCCCCAACATTAAAACCCACCACCCACATACCCCTAATCTAACCCAAACCCCCCTTAAAATAACCTAACATTAATCCCCTGAAGATCATCCTACCTTTAGTCATCTTCACTCAGCCGAGCCACCGATGGAACTGAAGAGGAGATCCGGAGCGGCAGAAGTGATCCTCCAAGGGGCGCTGAAGAAATCTTCCATCCGATGAAGTGATCCTCCAAGCGGCGCTGAAGAAGTCTTCCATCCGGGCAATGTCATCTTCCAAGCGGCGCTGAAGAAGTCTTCTATCCGGGCGATGTCATCTTCCAAGCGGGGTCTTCAATCTTCAATCTTCATCCCGCCGACGCGGAACATCCTTCTTTCCCGACGGACTACCGACGAATGATGGCTCCTTTAAGGGACGTCATCCAAGATGGCGTCCCTTCAATTCCGATTGGCTGATAGGATTCTATCAGCCAATCGGAATTAAGGTAGGAAAAATCTGATTGGCTGATTGAATCAGCCAATCAGATTGAGCTCGCATTCTATTGGCTGATCGGAACAGCCAATAGAATGCAAGCTCAATCTGATTGGCTGATTGGATCAGCCAATCGGATTGAACTTCAATCTGATTGGCTGATTCAATCAGCCAATCAGATTTTTTCCTACCTTAATTCCGATTGGTTGATAGAATCCTATCAGCCAATCGGAATTGAAGGGACACCATCTTGGATGACGTCCCTTAAAGGAGCCTTCATTCATTGGTAGTCCGTCGGGAAAGAAGGATGTTCCGCGTCGGCGGGATGAAGATTGAAGATTGAAGACCCCGCTTGGAAGATGACATCGCCCGGATGGAAGACTTCTTCAGCGCCGACTGGAGGATCACTTCATCGGATGGAAGATTTCTTCAGCGCCCCTTGGAGGAACACTTCTGCTGCTCCTCTTCAGTTCCATCGGTGGCTCGGCTGAGTGAAGACGACTAAAGGTAGGATGATCTTCAGGGGATTAGTGTTAGGTTATTTTAAGGGGGGTTTGGATTAGATTAGGGGTATGTGGGTGGTGGGTTTTAATGTTGGGGGGGTTGTATTTTTGTTTTACAGGCAAAAGAGCAGTTTTCTTTGGGGCATGCCCCACAAAAGGCCCTTTTAAGGGCTGGTAAGGTAAAAGAGCTTTGAACTTTTTTAATGTAGAATAGGGTAGGACATTTTTTTATTTTGGGGGCTTTGTTATTTTATTAGGGCGCTTAGATTAGGTGTAATTAGCTTAAAATTGTTGTAATATTTTTTAAATGTTTGTAACCTATTTTTTTATTTTTTGTAACTTAGCTTTTTTTATTTTTTGTACTTTAGTTAGTTTATGTAATTGTATTTAATTGTAGTTATTTGTATTTAATTTATTTATTGATAGTGTAGTGTTAGGTTTAATTGTAACTTCGGTTAGGATTTATTTTACAGGTAATTTTGTATTTCTTTTAGCTAGGTAGTTATTAAATAGTTAATAACTATTTAATAACTATTCTAACTAGCTAAAATGAATACAAAGTTAACTGTAAAATAAATATAAATCCTAAAATAGCTACAATGTAATTATTAATTACATTGTAGCTATCTTAGGCCTAGATTTAGAGTTGGGCGGTAGCTGTCAAAACCAGCGTTAGAGGCTCCTAACGCTGGTTTTTAACGCCCTCTGGTATTTGGAGCCAGTCATTAAAGGGTCTAACACTAACTTTCCAGCCGCGACTTTTCCATACCGCAGATCCCCTTACGTCAATTGGGTATCCTATCTTTTCAATGGGATCTTTCTAACGCTGGTATTTAGAGTCGTGGCTGAAGTGAGCGTTAGAAATCTAACGACAAAACTCCAGCCGCAGAAAAAAGTCAGTAGTTAAGAGCTTTCTGGGCTAACGCTGGTTTATAAAGCTCTTAACTACTGTGCTCTAAAGTACACTAACACCCATAAACTACCTATGTACCCCTAAACCAAGGTCCCCCCACATCGCCGCCACTCTATTAAATTTTTTAACCCCTAATCTGCCGCTCCGTACACCGCCGCCCGCTAAATTATCCCTATGTACCCCTAATCTGCTGCCCCTAATACCGCCGACCCCTATATTATATTTATTAACCCCTAATCTGCCCCCCTCAACGTCGCCGCCACCTGCCTACACTTATTAACGCCGCTATTATAATAAAGTTATTAACCCCTAATCCGCCTCACTCCCGCCTCAATAACCCTATAATAAATAGTATTAACCCCTAATCTGCCCTCCCTAACATCGCCGACACCTAACTTCAAACATTAACCCCTAATCTGCCGACTGGAGCTCACCGCTATTCTAATAAATGTATTAACCCCTAAAGCTAATTCTAACTCTAACCCTAACACCCCTCTAAGTTAAATATAATTTTTATCTAACAAAATAAATTAACTCGTATTAAATAAATTATTCCTATTTAAAGCTAAACACTTACCTGTAAAATAAACCCTAATATAGCTACAATATAAATTATAATTATATTATAGCTATTTTAGGATTAATATTTATTTTACAGGCAACTTTGTATTTATTTTAACCAGATACAATAGCTATTAAATAGTTAAGAACTATTTAATAGCTAAAATAGTTAAAATAATTACAAAATTACCAGTAAAATAAATCCTAACCTAAGTTACAATTAAACCTAACACTACACTATCAATAAATTAATTAAATACAATACCTACAATTATCTACAATTAAACCTAACACTACACTATCAATAAATTAATTAAATAAAATACCTACAATTATCTACAATTAAACCTAACACTACACTATCAATAAATTAATTAAATAAAATACCTACAATTATCTACAATTAAACCTAACACTACACTATCAATAAATTAATTAAATAAAATACCTACAAATAAATACAATTAAATAAACTAACTAAAGTACAAAAAATAAAAAAGAACTAAGTTACAAAAAATAAAAAAATATTTACAAACATTAGAAAAATATTACAATTTTAAACTAATTACACCTACTCTAAGCCCCCTAATAAAATAACAAAGCCCCCCAAAATAAAAAAATGCCCTACCCTATTCTAAATTAAAAAAGTTCAAAGCTCTTTTACCTTACCAGCCCTGAAAAGGGCCCTTTGCGGGGCATGCCCAGAAGAATTCAGCTCTTTTGCCTGTAAAAAAAACATACAATACCCCCCCAACATTACAACCCACCACCCACATACCCCTAATCTAACCCAAACCCCCTTAAATAAACCTAACACTAAGCCCCTGAAGATCTCCCTACCTTGTCTTCACCTCACCGGGTCCCGAACTGTCCAGAAGAGGGTCCGAAGTCTTGATCCAAGCCCAAGCGGGGGGCTGAAGAGTGACGTCCGTCCTTGGGCTGAAGTCTGGATCCAAGTGGCGGCTGAAGAAATCCATCATCGGGCTGAAGTCGGAAGTCCATCATCGGGATGAAGTCTTCTATCAAGCCGCATCTTCAATCTTCTTTCTTCCGGAGCGGAGCGGAGCCATCTTCTTCCCAGCCAAGGCGGATCCAACCTCTTCAAGCGACGCCTACTAGCTGAATGACGGTTCCTTTAAATGACATCATCCAAGATGGCGTCCCTCGAATTCCGATTGGCTGATAGGATTCTATCAGCCAATCGGAATTAAGGTAGGAAAATTCTGATTGGCTGATGGAATCAGCCAATCAGAATCAAGTTCAATCCGATTGGCTGATCCAATCAGCCAATCAGATTGAGCTCGCATTCTATTGGCTGTTCCGATCAGCCAATAGAATGAGAGCTCAATCTGATTGGCTGATTGGATCAGCCAATCGGATTGAACTTGATTCTGATTGGCTGATTCCATCAGCCAATCAGAATTTTCCTACCTTAATTCCGATTGGCTGATAGAATCCTATCAGCCAATCGGAATTCGAGGGACGCCATCTTGGATGACGTCATTTAAAGGAACCGTCATTCGGTCAGTAGGCGTCGCTTGAAGAGGTTGGATCCGCGTCGGCTGGGAAGAAGATGGCTCTGCTCCGCTCCGGAAGAAAGAAGATTGAAGATGCGGCTTGATAGAAGACTTCATCCCAATGATGGACTTCCGACTTCAGCCCGATGATGGATTTCTTCAGCCGCCGCTTGGATCCAGACTTCAGCCGGAGGATGGACGTCACTCTTCAGCCCCCCGCTTGGGCTTGGATCAAGACTTCGGACCCTCTTCTGGACAGATCGGGACCCGGTGAGGTGAAGACAAGGTAGGGAGATCTTCAGGGGCTTAGTGTTAGGTTTATTTAAGGGGGGTTTGGGTTAGATTAGGGGTATGTGGGTGGTGGGTTGTAATGTTAGGGGAGGTATTGTATGTTTTTTTTTACAGGCAAAAGAGCTGAATTCTTTGGGGCATGCCCCACAAATGGCCCTTTTCAGGGCTGGTAAGGTAAAAGAGCTTTGAACTTTTTTAATTTAGAATAGGGTAGGGCATTTTTTTTATTTTGGGGGGCTTTGTTATTTTATTAGGGGTCTTAGAGTAGGTGTAATTAGTTTAAAATTGTTGTAATATTTTTCTAATGTTTGTAAATATTTTTTTATTTTTTGTAACTTAGTTCTTTTTTATTTTTTGTACTTTAGTTAGTTTATTTAATTGTATTTATTTGTAGGTATTTTATTTAATTAATTTATTGATAGTGTAGTGTTAGGTTTAATTGTAGATAATTGCAGGTATTTTATTTAATTAATTTATTGATAGTGTAGTGTTAGGTTTAATTGTAGATAATTGTAGGTATTGTATTTAATTAATTTATTGATAGTGTAGTGTTAGGTTTAATTGTAACTTAGGTTAGGATTTATTTTACAGGTAATTTTGTAATTATTTTAACTATTTTAGCTATTAAATAGTTATTAACTATTTAATAGCTATTGTACCTGGTTAAAATAAATACAAAGTTGCCTGTAAAATAAATATTAATCCTAAAATAGCTATAATATAATTATAATTTATATTGTAGCTATATTAGGGTTTATTTTACAGGTAAGTATTTAGCTTTAAATAGGAATAATTTATTTAATAAGAGTTAATTTATTTCGTTAGATAAAAATTATATTTAACTTAGGGGGGTGTTAGTGTTAGGGTTAGACTTAGCTTTAGGGGTTAATCCATTTATTACAGTAGCGACGAGATTCGGTTGGCAGATTAGGGGTTAATAATTGAAGTTAGGTGTCGGCGATGTTAGGGAGGGCAGATTAAGGGTTAATACTATTTATTATAGGGTTATTGAGGCGGGAGTGTGGCGGATTAGGGGTTAATAACTTTATTATAGTAGCGGTGCGGTCCGCACGGCAGATTAGGGGTTAATAAGTGTAGGCAGGTGGAGGCGACGTTGTGGGGGGCAGATTAGGGGTTAATAAGTATAATGTAGGTGGTGGCGGTGTAGGGGGGCAGAGTAGGGGTTAATAAGTATAATGTAGGTGGCAGCGGTGTAGTGGGCAGCAGATTAGGAGTTAATAAGTATAGTGTAGGTGGCGGCGGTGTAGGGGGGGCAGAATAGGGGTTAATAAGTGTAAGGTTAGGGGTGTTTAGACTCGGGGTACATGTTAGAGGGTTAGGTGCAGACGTAGGAAGTGTTTCTCCATAGAAAACAATGGGGCTGCGTTAGGAGCTGAACGCTGCTTTTGTGCAGGTGTTAGGTTTTTTTTCAGCTCAAACTGCCCCATTGTTTTCTATGGGGATATCGTGCACGAGCACGTTTTTTGAAGCTGGCCGCGTCCGTAAGCACCGCTGGTATCTAGAGTTGCAGTGGCGTTAAATTATGCTCTACGCTCCCTTTTTGGAGCCTAACGCACTGAAAACCCAGCCATTCTGTGAACTCTAAATACCAGCGGTATTTAAAAGGTGCGGGGGGAAAAAAAGCACGCGTAGCTAACGCACCCCTTTGGCCGCCAAACTCTAAATCTAGCCGTTAGGGTTTATTTTACAGGTAAGTATTTAGCTTTAAATAGGAATAATTTATTTAAGTATAGTGTAGTGTTAGGTGTAATTGTAACTTAGGTTAGTTTTATTTTACAGGTAAATTTCTCTTTATTTTACTAGGTAGCTATTAAATAGTTAATAACTATTTAATAGCTATTGTACCTAGTTAAAATAAATTGAAAGTTACCTATAAAATAAAAATAAATCCTAAGATAGCTACAATATAATTATTATTTATATTGTAGCTATATTAGGGTTTATTTTAAAGGTAAGTATTTAGTTTTAAATAGGATTAATTTAGTTAATAATAGAAATATTATTTAGATTTATTTAATTAATATTTAAGTTAGGGGGGTGTTAGGGTAAGTGTTAGACTTAGGTTTAGGGGTTAATAAATTTATTACAGTGGCGGCGGTGTAGTGGGGGGCAGGATAGGGGTTAATAAATGTATTATAGGTGGCGGCAGGGTCCGGGAGCGGCGGTTTAGGGGTTAAACTATTTATTTAGTTGCGGCGAGGTGCGGGATCAGCAGGATAGGGGTTAATAACTTTATTATAGAGGGCGGCGGTATAGGGGGGGCAGGATAGGGGTTACTAGGTATAATGTAGGTTGCGGCGGTGTCCGGGAGCAGCGGTTTAGGGGTTAATACATTTATTATAGTTGCGGCGGGGTCAGGGAGCGGCGGTTTAGGGGTTAATATGTATAGAGTAGCTTGCGGTGGGCTCCGGGAGCGGCGATTTAGGGGGTAATAACTTTATTTAGTTGCGGCGGTGTAGGGGGGGACAGCTTAGGGGTGTTTAGACTCGGGGTACATGTTAGGGTGTTAGGTGTAGACAGCTCCCATAGAAATCAATGGGATGTCTGGCAGCAGCGAACTTGTACTTTCGCTATGGTCAGACTCCCATTGATTCCTATGGGATCCGCCGCCTCCAGGGCGGCGGATATAAAACCAGGTACGCTGGGCCGGAAAAGTGCCGAGCGTACCTGCTAGTTTTTTGATAACTAGCAAAAGTAGTCAGATTATGCCGCACTTGTGTGCGGAACATCTGGAGTGACGTAAGAATCGATCTGTGTCGGACTGAGTCCAGGGAACGAAGCTTACATCACAAAATTCTACTTTTGCCGGTCTCTAGCCTTTGATAACTAAGGCGAATCAGCCTCGCCACAAATACGCTGCAGAATTCCAGAGTATTTGAGGTTGACGGCTTGATAACTAGGCCCCTATTTCTGTTTAAATGGAGTGATAGCAAAAATGCTGTAAATTCTCTGGTATTTGGGGTGTTTTTCTCTGAAATTCCCAGTAGTGAAAGGGTTAAAGAAAGGGATACTAAACACAATTTTTTTTTTCTTTCATGATTCAGAAAGAGCATGCAATTTTAAGCAACTTTCTAATTTAATTATATTATCAATTTTTCTTTGTTCTCTTGGTATCGTTATTTGAAAAGCAGGAATGAAAGCTTAGGAGCCGCCCCAATTTTGGCTTCAGCACCTGGGTAGCGCTTGCTGATTGGTAGCTACAATTGAATTTTTCTAGGAATAATCAGTAAAACGAAATGAATACCGAATTACTTCTTAGATTATGTAACATGACTTGATTTTGTAATAAACATACTAGACCAGGGTGGAGCAGTTGATGTTGCATATCTAGAGTTCAGCAAAGCATTTGACATCTCCTTTTTCTGGACTCAAAAATTGTGAACTGGGTAGAATGCTGGCTTAGAAAACAGTGTCTTAGTAAATGGAGTACTTTCAGTATAGTGAGCAGTTACTAGTGGTGTTCCTCAGGGGTCAGTTCTGGGGCCTGTTTTGTTTAACATAGTTTTCAGAGATATCAGCAAAGGGCTACAGGCGAAAGTATGTCGGTTTGCAGATCATACAAAAATTTGTAAGAGACTATATGTTCCATGGCGGTATATAAAAATTGGAGGATTGGACAAATAATTGGGATCTAAAGTTTAACACTGCAAAGTGCAAAATTTTGAATTTAGGGAAGTAAAATCCCCCCCTGCACATTCGCGGCCAATCAGCCACTAGCAAGGGGTGTCAATCCTCCCGATCATATCTAATTGTGATGATTGCTGTCCGCCACCTAAGAGGTGGCGGACGAGTTAAGGAACAGTGGTCTTAAGACTGCTGCTTCTTAACTCTGGTTTCCAGCGAGCCTGAAGGCTCATGCAGAAACTGCAGCATATGGGGCATGATAAATCAGCCCCATGATATAAACTTCCACAAGATGTGGCAATGACAAACACTGTGGGGGACTTTAAGAATGCCTGGGATAAACATAAGGCTATCCCACAAACTAATTCAATTTATGCTTTTAGGAAATATTTGGCAGACTTGCTGGGCCTAGGATGCTTATCTGCCATCAAAATCTATGTTTCTATGTTTCTACTAGTGCGGCTTTGGCTATGTGAAGGAGAGGACGGGATTAGCACAGCTCTCCTGTGCGCTAAAGGTATTTAAAGGGACAGTCAAGCAAAAAAAAAACTTTCCAATTTACTTTTATTACCAATTTTGCTTTGTTCTTTGGTATTCTTAGTTGAAAGCTAAACCTAGGAGGTTCATATGCTAATTTCTTAGACCTTGAAGGCCGCCTCTAATCTGAAAGCATTTTGACAGTTTTTCACCACTAGAGGGCGTTAGTTCATGTGTTTCACATAGATAACATTGAGATCAGGCACGTGAAGCTCCTAGGAGTAAGCACTGATTGGCTAAAAATACAAGTCAGTCAAAAGAACTGAAATAAAGGGGCAGTTTGCAGAGGCTTAGATACAAGGTAATCACAGAGGTAAAAAGTATATTATTATAACTGTGTTGGTTATGTAAAACTGGGGAATGGGTAATAAAGGGATTATCTACCTTTTTAAACAACAACAATTCTGGTGTTTACTGTCCCTCTAACTATTTAAAGGAAATTAATGAAATGGCGAAATTCGTCAGTATTTATTCATTTTATTTAAATTTTGGTGTGCATTTGTTCGGATGTTTGCTAAAATAAAAAAAATGCAATTTTGTGGCACAACCAAATGCACATATCTATAAAATATAACAAAATACAGAAACTACAGAGAGAGGAAGGTAGCCAATAACAATAAGCCAATCAGAAAAGCTCCAGTGATTATATAATGCCAAGTAGGTACCTATTCCTTCTGTTTTCTCTTTGCTGCTCAAGTACCCTTAAACTATATTTTTATATATATTTATAGTTTGTAATCAAAATTATTCAACCCCCATTACAAGTCAGGTTTATTGTCAAAATTTACAGACTTTCAGCTGCAATGAACGAATCAAACAAAAGCAATTGAAATAGCTCAACAACAAACGAATGCTTCAAGTGGTTTCCCCCAAATTCAACTGAAAAATGCAACTTTGAATGAATTCTGAAGTCTCAAAATTATTCAAACCCCGCCCTGAATAGAATCACTTACAACAGCAACAAATTATGCAAAACAGGTGTTGTCTCGAGCACACCTGATGCAACTAATCAAGGGCTTCATTAGTTGCACCAGGTGTGCTTGAACTAGAACATACCTGAACTGGCTAGGGGTTTGTTGAGTGTCACGTTTTACTGCATGTTAGAAATATATGAAAAAATGGTCCAAAATGTTAAGAGAAGAGATCATCGCCCTTCACAAACAAGTAACAGGATACATAAGGTATAGCAAAGACACTGAGACACCATTGGAAGCATAGTCGACAAGTTCAATAGTTAAAGGAACAGTGGTTACACTACGTGGACGGGGAAGAAAATGGAAGCTATTAATGGCCTGCAACCCAGATTTCTGAGAAGGCAGGTTGAGAAAAACCCTTAAATGACTGCAAAAGACCTGCAGCAAGATTTGGTGGGAACAGGCGCTGAGGTTTCAGTTTGTACAGTAAGGCGCGTACTAAACGCAGAACTTCAAGACGTATACAACTAGTGACCCAAAAACACAAGAAAAATCTGTTTCAATATGCTCAAAATCATATAAATAAACCCACAGGGGGTCGATCCATAAAAATCGTCGCCCGCAAAAGTCGGCGACGCCAATATTTGCGCGGGTTTGGTATCCTATATACGGTGTAACCTAGAAGTTACGCGCGTATATTTCTGCCCGTCGCCCGTAGTTTTTTGGGCCATAGGCAGGTATACCAAACCCCGCGCAATTTGTATCCAATATACAGCGTAAGGACTTCTTACTCCATTTTCACCTCGCCACAAAAAGCAGCCGTAAGAAGCCCTTATGCTGACTATTAGAGCCCCGTAACCTCCCTAAAACTGGCTGCTAAAATAAACCTAACACCTAACGCATGCCCAATGTCTATCTCCCCTGGTCAACCGCGATCCCCCGCCGCAATCCCTAATAAAGTATTTAACCCCTAACCGCCGCCATTCTACATAAACTAACCCCCCTACTGTGAGCCCCTTAAAAACCGCCACCATCTAACTGATCTATCCCCTAATGTGAACCCCTTACACCACCGCCCTCTATATTAAAATTATTAACCCCTAATTTAATCTACCTACCCCACCGCCAGCTATACTTATCTATATTTACCCTAATATAATTATAGTTAATATAGTTATTACATTATATATATTAACTATATTAACCCTAATTATATTAGGGTTAATATAGTTAATATAGTTACTATAGTATTTATATTAACTATATTAACTCTATCTAACCCTAACACCCCTAACTAAATTCTTACTAAATAAATCTAATTCATATTATAAACTAAAATATTCCTATTTAAATCTAAATACTTACCTATAAAATAAACCCTAAGATAGCTACAATATGAATAAATAATTACATTATAGCTATGTTAGGGTTTATATTTATTTTACAGGTAAATTGTTAATTATTTTAACTAGGTATAATAGCTATTAAATAGTTATGAACTATTTAATAGCGTACCTAGTTAAAATAATTACCCAATTACCTGTAAAATAAACTCCTAACCTAAGTTACAAATACACCTACACTATCAATAAATTTAAAGAAACTACAAATATCTATCTAAAAATACTATTAAATAAACTAAACTAAATTACCAAAAAAAACAAAACACTAAATTACAAAAAAATAAAAAAAGATTACAAGATTTTTAAGCTAATTACACCTATTTCTAAGCCCCCCTAATAAAATAATAAAGCCCCCCAAAATAAAAAAAATTCCCTACCCTATTCTAAATTAAAAAAAGTTCAAAGCTCTTTTACCTTACCAGCCTTAAAAGGGGCCTTTTGTGGGGGCATGCCCCAAAGAAAACTGCTCTTTTGGCCTGCAAAAAAAAAACCACAATACCACCCCCCAACATTATAACCCACCACCCCACATACCCCTAATCTAACCCAAACCCCCCTTAAATAAACCTAACACTACCCCCCCCTGAAGATCTCCCTACCTTGTATTCCACCCCGCGGCAGAACTCCTCATCCGATCCGGGCGATGTACTTCCAGCAAGCGGCAGTGAAGTCTCTTCCATCCGGGCGATGTCTTGAAGCAAGCGGCAGAGAGTCTTCTTCCATCGGCGATGTCTTCAAGCAATCGGCATCTTCAATCGGATTGAACTTGAATCTGATTGGCTGATTCAATCAGCCAATCAGATTTTTCTACCTTAATTCCATTGGCTGATAGAATCCTATCAGCCAATCGGAATTCGGCGGACACCATCTTGGATGACGTCATTTAAAGGAACCTCATTCATCGGGAAGTCGTCGTGCCGGAAGGATGCTCCGCGGCGGGAGGAGCGACAAAGAAGATTGAAGATGCCGATTTGCTTGAAGACATCGCCGATGGAAGAAGACTCTCTGCCGCTTGCTTCAAGACATCGGCCCGGATGGAAAAAGACTTCACTGCCGCTTGCTGGAAGACATCGCCCGGATCGGATGAAGGAGTTCTGCCCGGCGGGGGGTGAATACAAGGTAGGGAGATCTTCAGGGGGGGTAGTGTTAGGTTTATTTAAGGGGGCGGTTTGGGTTAGATTAGCGGGTGATATGTGGGGTGGTGGGTTATAATGTTGGGGGGTGGTATTGTGTTTTTTTTTGCAGGCAAAAGAGCAGTTTTCTTTGGGCATTGCCCCCACAAAAGGCCCTTTTAAGGGCTGGTAAGGTAAAAGAGCTTTGAACTTTTTTTAATTTAGAATAGGGTAGGAATTTTTTTATTTAGGGGGTTTATTATTTTATTAGGGGGCTTAGAATAGGTGTAATTAGCTTAAAAATCTGTAATCTTTTTTTTATTTTTTGTAATTTGTGTTTGTTTTTTTGGTAATTTAGTTTAGTTTATTTAATTGTATTTTTGATAGATATTTGTAGGTTTCTTTAATTTATTGATAGTGTAGGGTGTATTTGTACTTAGGTTAGGATTTATTTTACAGGTAATTGGGTAATTATTTTAACTAGGTAGCTATTAAATAGGTAATAACTATTTAATAGCTATTATACCTAGTTAAAATAATTAACAACATGGATCCATGTAACATATATACTAAAATGAGCTAAAAATACATAGTACTAACAAATAAATAATAATTACTAAAAACACAATTGCTAAAAACACAATAAAGGGTATGTCACCAATTACGGGGATATACAAGGTAAGAGTCATATAAATGATATTTGAGGAGAAGATGGTCCAATAAGTCAAATGAAATATATATATATATATAAAATCAAAAAAGTCCAGTGAATAAATCCAGTGAAGAAATCCAGTGAAGAAATCCAGTGAAAAATCAAAATAAAAATAAACTGATGATAAAAGATCTTTGAAAAAACTTCTTGGAGAGAATGTGTGAAAAAAATGTGTGAAAAAATAAAAGTGTAAAAAATATATATAAAAAATATATATAAAAAATATAAAAAAAATCATATTATGGGGGATCCCCTAAAACAATAAGTGTCAAAAATAAGTGACAAAAATAAAAGTGTGTGAAATAAGATGCTTAAAAATCAAAAGATGAAAAAATAAAACAGTGTATATGTAAAATCCGGGTGAAAAATATATAGATGGAAAATAGTGTATATATAATATAATCCAGGTGAAAGTTTCAGTTATTAAATGTTAATGAATAATCCTCCTTGTGGCTAAATCCATATGAATGATGGTAATAAACTCTTTGAGCTAGATGACTTTACTTGTCTTTTCAATATAAACTCTGGTAATCCCTGTAAATTAAAAAGATAACATAGTGCAATAAAGTTTCAAAACGCAAGAAATAATGAAATAATGCTCACCAAAATGTCAACGCGTTTCGGCCTCTTTAACAGGCCTTTTTCAAGGACTATCTAGGGGTAAGTGCTGGTGGCTATATTTATATTTGTCACAAAACCTATAAATTATCGTTGTTTTGGCGGCAAAAAAGAGAATTTGGCGCCAAAAGTGACCCGAAGTACTCTTACTATTATGCTTCGTTTTTTGTGAATTATTATTTTATCTTTTTTTCTTTTTTATTAATCATTGTGGCTCTGTATTGGTCCATTTCTTGAGATAAGAAAGGGGTTTTATCACGTTAATGTCTTATTCATTGATAATGTTTGTTGCCGATCGCTCCGTTTCTACACGCATGAGCGTCGGACCGGAAGTGACGTCATGTTTGTTTACTTCCGGTTTTTGCATACTTCCGGTTTCGGTATTAACATAGCGGTTTTTCGCATATAGCGATATCTATTATAGGGGTATTGTGCAATATAGAAAGTTAGAAGGTGACATACAGACGTATCTAAACAAGTACCTTCTAACTTTCTATATTGCACAAATACCCCTATAATAGATATCGCTATATGCGAAAAACCGCTATGTTAATATCGAAACCGGAAGTATGCAAAAACCGGAAGTAAACAAACATGACGTCACTTCCGGTCCGACGCTCATGCCGTGTAGAAACGGAGCGATCGGCAACAAACATTATCAATGAATAAGACATTAACGTGATAAAACCCCTTTCTTATCTCAAGAAATGGACCAATACAGAGCCACCCAAACGATTAATAAAAAGAAAAAAAGATAAAATAATAATTCACAAAAAACGGAAGCATAATAGTAAGAGTACTTCCGGGTCACTTTTGGCGCCAAATTCTCTTTTTTTGCCGCCAAAACTACGATAATTTATAGGTTTGTGACAAATATAAATATAGCCACCAGCACTCACCCCTAGATAGTCTTGAAAAAGGCCTGTTAAAGAGGCCGAAACGCGTTGACATTTTGGTGAGCATTATTTCATTATTTCTTGCTTTTTGAAACTTTATTGCACTATGTTATCTTTTTAATTTACAGGGATTACCAGAGTTTATATTGAAAAGAAAAGTAAAGTCTATCTAGCTCAAAGAGTTCATTACCCATCATTCATATGGATTTAGCCACAAGGAGGATTATTCATTAACATTTAATAACTGAAACTTTCACCTGGATTATATTATATATACACTAATTTTCCATCTATTATATTTTTCACCCGGATTTTACATATACACTGTTTTATTTTTTTCATCTTTTGATTTTTAAGCATCTTATTTCACACACTTTTATTTTTGTCACTTATTTTTGACACTTATTGTTTTAGGGGATCCCCCATAATATATATTTTTTATATTTTTTATATATATTTTTTATATATATTTTTTACACTTTTATTTTTTCCCACATTTTTTCCCACATTCTCTCCAAGAGTTTTTTCAAAGATCTTTTATCATCAGTTTATTTTTATTTTTGATTTTTTCACTGGATTTCTTCACTAGATTTATTCACTGGATTTATTTACTGGACTTTTTTGATTTTATATATATATATACTTCATTTGACTTATTGGACCATCTTCTCCTCAAATATCATTTTATATGACTCTTACCTTGTATATCCCCGTAATTGGTGACATACCCTTATATTGTGTTTTTAGCAATTGTGTTTTTAGTAATTATTATTTATTTGTTGAGTACTATGTATTTTTAGCTCAATTTTAGTATATATGTTACATGGATCCATGTTATTAACTATATGTTGAATAAATGTATTCAAAAGTATTGATTCATCTGTTAGAATAAATGTTTTATAATTATTGATTCATCTGTTAGAATTTTCCTTTGCCTTTAGTTGGCGCTCTTGGAATACTTGTTGTTTTTTCGTGTTCTCATTAGGGTAAGCTAGATACCCTTTATCCAGGAGCTATAAGGAACTAGGTTGAGCGCTGTCAGATATTTTGTACTCTATTAAAATAATTAACAATTTACCTGTAAAATAAAATATAAACCCTAACATAGCTATAATGTAATTATTAATTACATTGTAGCTATCTTAGGGTTTATTTTATAGGTAAGTATTTAGATTTAAATAGGAATATTTTAATTAATAATTATTAATATTAGATTTATTTTAATAAGAGTTTAGTTAGGATGGTTAGAGTTAGATGGGTTATTATACTTAATATATATATATATAATATAATAACGATATTAACTATATTAACCCTAATATAATTAGGGTTAATATAGTTAATATATATAATATAATAACTATATTAACTATATTAACCCTAATATAATTAGGGTTAATATAGTTAATATACGCTGGCGGCGGTATAGGGGGATTATATTAGGGGTTAATACATTTATTATAGGTGGCCGCGGTGTAGGGGGATGTAGATTGTAGGCAAAAGAGCAGTTTACTTTGTGACAAAGCCCCGCCAAAAGCCCTTTTAAGGGCTGGCAAAAGAGCTGTTACTTTGGGGCAATGCCACGCAAAAAGCCTTTTCAGGGCTATTTGTAGGATTAGACTTAGGTTTAGTGGTAGGGATAGTTTAGTATTTTAGGGGTTAAATAATTTAATATAGATGGCGGCGGGGTAGGGGGATTAGATTAGGGGTTAATAATTTTAAAATAGATAGCGGCGGGGTAGGGGCTCACTTTAGGGGGTAGGTAAGGTAGATGGCGGCGGTGTTAGGGGCTCACTTTAGGGGGTTATAGATTTAATATAGCTGGCGGCGGTTTAGGGGTTAATAACTTTATTAGGTAGCGGCGGGCTCCGGGAGCGGCGGTTTAGGGGTTAATACATATTTTATTGTTAGGCTAGTGAGGGGGGATAGCGGATAGAGGGTTAGACGTGTCGGGCTATGTTAGGGAGGCGTGTTAGACTTGTCGGGCTATGTTAGGGAGGCGTGGTTAGACAGTGCGGGGTGATTTAGACTTTAGTCATGTTTTGTAGGCACCAGCATTTTCTAATGTGCCGCAAGTCACTGGCGACGCCAGAAATTTGTACTTGCGCAGATTCTGGACATTGCTGGTTTGTCAGACTTACGGCACGTTAGCATCTGACGGCGACATATATGGGTATAGCTCGAGTTGTGAGCTGAAACTGCGGGCGACGCGTGTTCCCCTCGCTTGCGCCGCAAACTACGATCTATATCGGATCGACTCCAGAAGTTTTGGGATTCTATTCTGTGGAGCGATTAAATAAAACTGTAACTTTTCAGCCCGATGGGATCAGCGGTATGTCTGGAGGAAGAAGAATGAAAGCATACACTGAAAATAACACTCTGCCTACAGTTAGGCATGGTGGTAGCTCTGTGATGCTCTGGGGATGCTTTGGAAACCTGCAGTGCGTGGAAGGCAAGATGGATTCATGGAAGTATTGGAAAATCCTAGGAGAAAACGTCATGCCGTCTGTGAGGAAGCTGAAGCTTGGGCATCATTGGACCTTTCAACAGGACAATAATCCCAAGTATACTTCAAATTCCCCCAAGGGTTGGTTGCAGAGGAAGCCCTAGAAGATTCTACAGTGGCCATCACAGTCATCTGACTTGAACCCCATAGAAAATCTCTTGTGGGGTTTGAAGAAGGCGGTTGCAGTACGCAAACCCAAGAATATTACTGAACTGAAGGCCTTGCTGATGAGGAATGGGCTAAGATTCCTCAGGAACGTTGCGCCGAAAGCTGGTGTCTGGCTGTGCATCTCGTTTGCAGCAGGTTATAACAACCAAAGGGTACTCTACTAAGTACTAAAGATGCTTGCCATGAAGGGGTTGGAATAATTTTGAGACTGCAGAATTCATTAAAAAGTTGAATTTGGTGAACCACTTGAAGCATTCATTGTGTTGAGCTATTTCAATTGCTTTTGTTTGATTTGGTTTTTTTTGCAAACAGTCTGCAATGAGGGTCAAATCATTTGATTACAACTATATATATATATATATATATATATATATATATATATATAATATATATATATATATTATATATAGTATATATATATATATATATATATATTGTCAGTATATGGCAGGGTTATAACACAATATATTTAATAATTATCCTTTAATCTGAACCCCAATAAAATATACATATACTAGAAACCATAAAATTAATATTAAATTCCTTAATTCTTTTTATTAGTTGATATCTATTAACACATTGAAATATATTTGTAGGAACCAGAATCTGAGTCAATACTATACACGTTTAAAACTATTAAAATATGCTATGCAAAGTTCATAAAAGTTGCCTTATTCACAATAGCCTCCCAAATCAGAGTTGCATTAAAATATCACAATGAGACTAAAATATAAACCACTAAACATTCAGACTGGTACAATTTTAACAGTGCTAAGTTAAAAACTATAGGATAATATACACTTTAATTGAAATACCAGAGATTATATATTATTTTATATGTGAACAGTTAGTTTAAACTACAACAGGCTATGAATACAAGGTTAAAATACAATTTATTTCTTTAAGTCTGCTACATACAGTAACAATGGATGTTTGTTTTAAATGTTTTGCATATTAAAAGGCAAGCTTAAAATTACACAGGACTATGAATTAGTGATGTCGCAAACATAAAATTTTTGGTTCGCGAATGGCGAACGCGAACTTTTGCGGACGTTCGCAATCGCCATTCGCGAACCAAAAATTTTATGGTTTGCGACATCACTAATTCATAGTCCTGTGTAATTTTAAGGCGAACCGGGCGAACCGCCATAGGCTTCAATAGGCAGGCGAATTTTAAAACCCACAGGGACTCTTTCTGGCCACAATAGTGATGGAAAAGTTGTTTCAAGGGGACTAACACCTGGACTGTGGCATGCCGGGGGGGGGGGGGTCCATGGCAAAACTCCCATGGAAAATGAATAGTTGATGCAGAGTCGGGTTTTAATCCATAAAGGGCATAAATCACCTAGTATTCCTAAATTGTTTGGAAACCTGCAGTGCGTGGAAGGCAAGATGGATTCATGGGAAGTATTGGAAAATCCTAGGAGGAAAACGTCATGCCGTCTGTGAGGAAGCTGAAGCTTGGGCATCATTGGACCTTTCAACAGGACAATAATCCCAAGTATACTTCAAATTCCCCCAAGGGTTGGTTGCAGAAGAAGCCCTAGAAGATTCTACAGTGGCCATCACAGTCATCTGACTTGAACCCCATAGAAAATCTCTTGTGGGGTTTGAAGAAGGCGGTTGCAGTACGCAAACCCAAGAATATTACTGAACTGAAGGCCTTGCTGATGAGGAATGGGCTAAGATTCCTCAGGAACGTTGCCCGAAGCTGGTGTCTGGCTGTGCATCTCGTTTGCAGCAGGTTATAACAACCAAAGGGTACTCTACTAAGTACTAAAGATGCTTGCCATGAAGGGGTTGAATAATTTTGAGACTGCAGAATTCATTAAAAGTTGAATTTGGTGAAACCACTTGAAGCATTCGTTGTGTTGAGCTATTTCAATTGCTTTTGTTTGATTTGGTTTTTTTTGCAAACAGTCTGCAATGAGGGTCAAATCATTTTGATTACAACTATATATCTATATATATATATATATATATATATATATATTATATATATATATATATATATATTGTCAAGTATATGGCAGGGTTATAACACAATATATTTAATAATTATCCTTTAATCTGAACCCCAATAAAATATACATATACTAGAAACCATAAAATTAATATAAATTCCTTAATTCTTTTTATTAGTATGATATCTATTAACACATTGAAATATATTTGTAGGAAACCAGAGTCTGAGCCAATACTATACACGTTTAAAACTATTAAAATATGCTATGCAAAGTTCATAAAAGTTGCCTTATTCACAATAGCCTCCCAAATCAGAGTTGCATTTAAAATATCACAATGAGACTAAATATAAACCACTAAACAATCAGACTGTGTACAATTTTAACAGTGCTAAGTTTAAAACTATAGGATATTATACACTTTAATTGAAATACCAGAGATTATATATATATTTTATATGTGAACAGTTAGTTTAAACTACACAGGCTATGAATACAAGGTTAAAATACAATTTATTTCTTTAAGTCTGCTACATAACAGTAACAATGGATGTTTGTTTTAAATGTTTTGCATATTTAAAAGGCAAGCTTAAAAATTACACAGGACTATGAATTAGTGATGTCGCAAACATAAAATTTTTGGTTCGCCGAATGGCGAACGCGAACTTTTGCGGACGTTCGCATTCGCCATTCGCGAACCAAAAATTTTATGTTTGCGGACATCACTAATTCATAGTCCTGTGTAATTTTAAGGCGAACCGGGCGAACCGCCATAGGCTTCAATAGGCAGGCGAATTTTAAAACCCACAGGGACTCTTTCTGGCCACAATAGTGATGGAAAAGTTGTTTCAAGGGGACTAACACCTGACTGTGGCATGCCGGGGGGGGGGGGGTCCATGGCAAAAACTCCCATGGAAAATTACATAGTTGATGCAGAGTCTGGTTTTAATCCATAAAGGGCATAAATCACCTAGTATTCCTAAATTGTTTGGAA
Organism: Bombina bombina; assembly: GCF_027579735.1. NCBI lineage: Eukaryota > Metazoa > Chordata > Amphibia > Anura > Bombinatoridae > Bombina > Bombina bombina. Next base: position 420,346,965 of record NC_069499.1, read on the forward strand.
TAACGTGCATTAAAACATCAGGTATGATGTTGTATCGATCAGGTAGTGTAATGGTTACGCCCGCTTCACAGTGACAGACCAAACTCCTGCAGCGGGTACAACATCTAAATAGTTTCTAAATTTTGTCCCTGAGTTTTAGAAATACCCAATGTTAACATGTTCTTTGCTTTTTTTTGCAAGTTATAGGGAAATAAATAAAAGAAGCACTTTGCTATTTCAAAACCACTTTTTTCAAAATGAGCGCTAGTTACATTGGAACCCTGATATCTGTCAGGAATACTTGAATATCCCTTGACATGTATATATTTTTCTTTAGAAGACATCCCAAAGTATTGATATAGGCCCATTTTGGAATATTTCATGCCACCATTTCACCGTCAAATGCGATCAAATTAAAAAAATTGTTCACTTTTTCACAAACTTTAGGTTTCTCACAGAAATTATTTACAAACAAATTATGCAATTATGGCATGAATGGTTGTAAATGCTTCTTTGGGATCGCCTTTGTTCAGAAATAGCAGACTTATATGGCTTTGGCGTTAAATGCCATTGCGCACCACACGTGTTTTATGCCCAGCAGTGAATGGGGTTAATTAGGGAGCATGTAGGGAGTTTGTAGAGTTAATTTTAGCTTAAGTGTAGTGTAGTAGACAACCCAAAGTATTGATCTAGGCCCATTTTGGTATATTTAATGCCCACCATTTCAATGCCAAATGCGATCAAATTTAAAAAAATTTTTTTTTTCGCAATTTTAGGTTTCTCACTGAATTATTTACAAACAGCTTCTGCAATTATGGCACAAATGGTTGTAAATGCTTCTCTGGGATCCCCTTTGTTCAGAAATAGAAGACATATATGACTTTGGCGTTGCTTTCTGGTAATTAGAAGGGCCGCTAAATGCTGCTGCGCATCACACGTGTAATTATGGCTAGCAGTGAAGGGGTTAATTAGGTAGTTTGTAGGGAGTTTGCAGGGTTACATTTTAGCTTTAGTGTAAGAGATCAGCCTCCAACCTGACACATCAGACCCCCTGATCCCTCCCAAACAGCTCCCCTTCCCTCCCCCACCCCACAATTGTTCCCGCCATCTTAAGTACTGGCAGAAAATCTGCCAGTACTAAAATAAAAGGTTTTTTACATTTTTTTTTTATTTTTGTAGCATATTTACATATGCTGTGGTGTAGCATCCCCCCTTAGCCCCCAACCTCCCTGATCCCCCCCAAAACAGCTCTCTAACCCTCCCCATCTGCCTTATTGGTGGCCATCTTGGGTACTGGCAGCTGTCTGCCAGAGTACCCAGTTTGCAAAAAAAAAGTAGTTTTTTTTTTGTTTGTTTTTTTCTGTAGTGTAGCTTCCCCCCCACAGACCAACCCCACCACCTGCCACACCAGATATGAGTGGTGGGCACTGGGCAAGTGGGCACAGTATACGCTATGAGCCTGACACACACTCTGGCAGGCAGGCAACTGCAATTTGATTACACAGGAAAAAAAGCAGACTGATGTTCTAGCCCTAAAAAGGGCTTTTTACAGCAGAGATCAGATGAGTCCTTCAGGACTGTATTGGACACTGAATACACTAGCCTAGCTATCGATTTCCCTATTAAATCAGCAGCAGCTACACTGTCCCTCCTCTCACTAAGAATGAAGCTTCCGAATTAATCTAAAATGGATGCTGTCCAGGAGGTGGGAGGGTCTGGGAGGGAGGGTCTGCTGCTGATTGGCTGGAATGTGCTGACTGTGAGGTACAGGGTCAAAGTTTACTCAATGATGATGAATAGGGGGCAGATCGAACATTGCATATGTTCGCCCACTGCGGCGAACGCAAACAAGCTATGTTCACCGGGAACTATTCGCCGGCGAACTATTCGCAACATCACTACTATGAATATAATTCTAAAATATAAATATGCTCTTTAAATCTATCAGTTGTAGTTTAACTGTAGTGACTATGCATATATTTTATTTTAAAATATTATCTGTAATTAGCAACTTTATTTTTTTATACTTTAGCCAGATAAACAAATAGATATCCAATATTTCTCAACAGGAACAATCTCACCTCAGAATATCAAAATTGGAGTATAGTTGCATATGGAGAATAAAAGTAGCTGTTTGCTTATAATAACTGCAGCAGTTATTCGTCCAGCATTCAGCAAAACAGTTTACCAGCCAAAGTTAGCAAGAGTTAAACCATCTGATCTTACCCCTCCCCTTTTTTGATCAGTACCATCATTGGTGAGATTGGAAACACCCAACGGAAGCTTGTCTCGGATTGGCCCTTTGAAACTGAACATGGATTGGTTCATCTGGGAAGTATCTTTTAACAGTCAAGTTTTTTGGCTGTAATACCGAACCTTGGCCATCGGGGGGCAACATGACAACACACAGACTCATTAAGTCCTAACATTCATGCTTGCTACACTTTAAATATCTTCCATATAATGATTATTTAAAATCATACTATAATATTGCATTAATCAATTACAATATTAATTATAGGTGGGGTAGTATCATATCATTTTTCTGATTTCCCTGATACCAAACACATTATGTTTTTAACATTATATTATATCAAAGCAATTATACTGCTAATTTCCAAAATTATAGCATTTATACATCTGTTATATTTTAAAAGATGTATTTAAACTTTTATAAATATTTAGTGTGTAATCATATGACATGACTCAGATCATCCCATGCAGGCAATCCTGTATTTAGTATCTTTTAGCCCCATCTGAAAGATAAAAAATCCATATGTTATATATATATATATTTTTTTTAAAAATGGGATTATTACAACTGTTATTTAATCTATTACAAATTTGAATTTATCTCCCATATATATATTCAATACATTCTGAGGCATACATTTAATATGTTATCAGTTGTATTTTCAGTAAATTTCAAAGTTACATTGTAACATGTGCTTTTGCTGTTTTGTTGGTCAACACAGATGTTGTTTCAATACACAGCAGTTCTAATTAGTCTTTGCTTTTCATTAAGTTCCAAAGAAGAAATCCAGCCATTTCTCAGACATTATGTCTTTGCTGGTCAAACTTTCATTGCTTCACTTACACAGAATGGGGTCATTTTACAAGTGGTTGTCAAAAAGCCACAATTCTCTGAAAATGTTTGTGTTTTTAAACCTTTTTCCTACACAGTTCAGCTCCTTACTTTGGCAGGAAACCCATATACAGGGAGTGCAGAATTATTAGGCAAATGAGTATTTTGACCACATCATCCTCTTTATGCATGTTGTCTTACTCCAAGCTGTATAGGCTCGAAAGCCTACTACCAATTAAGCATATTAGGTGATGTGCATCTCTGTAATGAGAAGGGGTGTGGTCTAATGACATCAACACCCTATATCAGGTGTGCATAATTATTAGGCAACTTCCTTTCCTTTCGCAAAATGGGTCAAAAGAAGGACTTGACAGGCTCAGAAAAGTCAAAAATAGTGAGATATCTTGCAGAGGGATGCAGCACTCTTAAAATTGCAAAGCTTCTGAAGCGTGATCATCGAACAATCAAGCGTTTCATTCAAAATAGTCAACAGGGTCGCAAGAAGCGTGTGGAAAAACCCAAGACGCAAAATAACTGCCCATGAACTGAGAAAAGTCAAGCGTGCAGCTGCCAAGATGCCACTTGCCACCAGTTTGGCCATATTTCAGAGCTGCAACATCACTGGAGTGCCCAAAAGCACAAGGTGTGCAATACTCAGAGACATGGCCAAGGTAAGAAAGGCTGAAAGACGACCACCACTGAACAAGACACACAAGCTGAAATGTCAAGACTGGGCCAAGAAATATCTCAAGACTGATTTTTCTAAGGTTTTATGGACTGATGAAATGAGAGTGAGTCTTGATGGGCCAGATGGATGGGCCCATGGCTGGATTGGTAAAGGGCAGAGAGCTCCAGTCCGACTCAGACGCCAGCAAGGTGGAGGTGGAGTACTGGTTTGGGCTGGTATCATCAAGATGAGCTTGTGGGGCCTTTTCGGGTTGAGGATGGAGTCAAGCTCAACTCCCAGTCCTACTGCCAGTTTCTGGAAGACACCTTCTTCAAGCAGTGGTACAGGAAGAAGTCTGCATCCTTCAAGAAAAACATGATTTTCATGCAGGACAATGCTCCATCACACGCGTCCAAGTACTCCACAGCGTGGCTGGCAAGAAAGGGTATAAAAGAAGAAAATCTAATGACATGGCCTCCTTGTTCACCTGATCTGAACCCCATTGAGAACCTGTGGTCCATCATCAAATGTGAGATTTACAAGGAGGGAAAACAGTACACCTCTCTGAACAGTGTCTGGGAGGCTGTGGTTGCTGCTGCACGCAATGTTGATGGTGAACAGATCAAAACACTGACAGAATCCATGGATGGCAGGCTTTTGAGTGTCCTTGCAAAGAAAGGTGGCTATATTGGTCACTGATTTGTTTTTGTTTTGTTTTTGAATGTCAGAAATGTATATTTCTCCAACATAGGTGTGTCCGGTCCACGGCGTCATCCTTACTTGTGGGATATTCTCTTCCCCAACAGGAAATGGCAAAGAGCCCAGCAAAGCTGGTCACATGATCCCTCCTAGGCTCCGCCTACCCCAGTCATTCTCTTTGCCGTTGTACAGGCAACATCTCCACGGAGATGGCTTAGAGTTTTTTAGTGTTTAACTGTAGTTTTTCATTATTCAATCAAGAGTTTGTTATTTTCAAATAGTGCTGGTACGTACTATTTACTCAGAAACAGAAAAGAGATGAAGAATTCTGTTTGTATGAGGAAAATGATTTTAGCAACCGTAACTAAAATCCATGGCTGTTCCACACAGGACTGTTGAGAGCAATTAACTTCAGTTGGGGGAACAGTTTGCAGTCCCTTGCTGCTTGAGGTATGACACATTCTAACAAGACGATGTAATGCTGGAAGCTGTCATTTTCCCTATGGGATCCGGTAAGCCATGTTTATTACGATTGTAAATAAGGGCTTCACAAGGGCTTATTTAGACTGTAGACTTTTTTTGGGCTAAATCGATTGATATTAACACTTATTTAGCCTTGAGGAATCATTTATTCTGGGTATTTTGATATAATAATATCGGCAGGCACTGTTTTAGACACCTTATTCTTTAGGGGCTTTCCCAAAGCATAGGCAGAGTCTCATTTTCGCGCCGGTGTTGCGCACTTGTTTTTGAGAGGCATGGCATGCAGTCGCATGTGAGAGGAGCTCTGATACTTATAAAAGACTTCTGAAGGCGTCATTTGGTATCGTATTCCCCTTTGGGTTTGGTTGGGTCTCAGCAAAGCAGATACCAGGGACTGTAAAGGGGTTAAAGCTTAAAACGGCTCCGGTTCCGTTATTTTAAGGGTTTAAAGCTTCCAAAATTGGTGTGCAATATTTTCAAGGCTTTAAGACACTGTGGTGAAAATTTGGTGAATTTTGAACAATTCCTTCATGTTTTTTCGCAATTGCAGTAATAAAGTGTGTTCAGTTTAAAATTTAAAGTGACAGTAACGGTTTTATTTTAAAACGTTTTTTATACTTTCTTATCAAGTTTATGCCTGTTTAACATGTCTGAACTACCAGATAGACTGTGTTCTGAATGTGGGGAAGCCAGAATTCCTATTCATTTAAATAAATGTGATTTATGTGATAATGACAATGATGCCCAAGATGATTCCTCAAGTGAGGGGAGTAAGCATGGTACTGCATCATTCCCTCCTTCGTCTACACGAGTCTTGCCCACTCAGGAGGCCCCTAGTACATCTAGCGCGCCAATACTCCTTACTATGCAACAATTAACGGCTGTAATGGATAATTCTGTCAAAAACATTTTAGCCAAAATGAACCCTTGTCAGCGTAAGCGTGGCTGCTCTGTGTTAGTTACTGAAGAGCATGACGACGCTGATATTAATATCTCTGAAGGGCCCCTAACCCAATCTGAGGGGGCCAGGGAGGTTTTGTCTGAGGGAGAAATTACTGATTTAGGGAACATTTCTCAGCAGGCTGAATCTGATGTGATTACATTTAAATTTAAATTGGAACATCTCCGCATTTTGCTTAAGGAGGTATTATCCACTCTGGATGATTGTGAAAATTTGGTCATCCCAGAGAAACTATGTAAAATGGACAAGTTCCTAGAGGTGCCGGGGCTCCCAGAAGCTTTTCCTATACCCAAGCGGGTGGCGGACATTGTTAATAAAGAATGGGAAAGGCCCGGTATTCCTTTCGTCCCTCCCCCCATATTTAAAAAATTGTTTCCTATGGTCGACCCCAGAAAGGACTTATGGCAGTCAGTCCCCCAGGTCGAGGGAGCGGTTTCTACTTTAAACAAACGCACCACTATTCCCATAGAGGATAGTTGTGCTTTCAAAGATCCTATGGATAAAAAATTAGAAGGTTTGCTTAAAAAGATGTTTGTTCAGCAGGGTTACCTTCTACGACCCATTTCATGCATTGTCCCTGTCACTACAGCCGCATATTTCTGGTTTGATGAACTGATTAAGGTGCTCGATAGTGACTCTCCTCCTTATGAGGAGATTATGGACAGAATCAATGCTCTCAAATTGGCTAATTCTTTCACTCTAGACGCCTCTTTGCAATTGGCTAAGTTAGCGGCTAAGAATTCTGGGTTTGCTATTGTGGCGCGCAGAGCGCTTTGGTTGAAATCTTGGTCGGCTGATGCGTCTTCCAAGAACAAGCTACTAAACATTCCTTTCAAGGGGAAAAACGCTGTTTGGTCCTGACTTGAAAGAGATTATCTCTGATATCACTGGGGGTAAGGGCCACGCCCTTCCTCAGGATCGGCCTTTCAAGGCAAAAAATAGACCTAATTTTCGTCCCTTTCGTAAAAACGGACCAGCCCAAGGTGCTACGTCCTCTAAGCAAGAGGGTAATACTTCTCAGGCCAAGCCAGCTTGGAGACCAATGCAAGGCTGGAACAAGGGAAAGCAGGCCAAGAAACCTGCCACTGCTACCAAGACAGCATGAAATATTGGCCCCCGATCCGGGACCGGATCTGGTGGGGGGCAGACTCTCTCTCTTCGCTCAGGCTTGGGCAAGAGATGTTCTGGATCCTTGGGCGCTAGAAATAGTCTCCCAGGGTTATCTTCTGGAATTCAAGGGACTTCCCCCAAGGGGGAGGTTCCACAGGTCTCAGTTGTCTTCAGACCACATAAAAAGACAGGCGTTCTTACATTGTGTAGAAGACCTGTTAAAAATGGGAGTGATTCATCCTGTTCCATTGAGAGAACAAGGGATGGGGTTCTACTCCAATCTGTTCATAGTTCCCAAAAAAGAGGGAACGTTCAGACCAATCCTAGATCTCAAGATCTTAAACAAATTTCTCAAGGTCCCATCGTTCAAGATGGAAACCATTCGAACTATCCTTCCTTCCATCCAGGAAGGTCAATTCATGACCACGGTGGATTTAAAGGATGCGTATCTACATATTCCTATCCACAAGGAACATCATCGGTTCCTAAGGTTTGCATTCCTGGACAAACATTACCAGTTCGTGGCGCTTCCTTTCGGATTAGCCACTGCTCCAAGGATTTTCACAAAGGTACTAGGGTCCCTTCTAGCGGTGCTAAGACCAAGGGGCATTGCAGTAGTACCCTACCTGGACGACATTCTGATTCAAGCGTCGTCCCTCCCTCGAGCAAAGGCTCACACGGACATCGTCCTGGCCTTTCTCAGATCTCACGGCTGGAAAGTGAACGTGGAAAAGAGTTCTCTATCCCCGTCAACAAGGGTTCCCTTCTTGGGAACAATTATAGACTCCTCAGAAATGAGGATTTTTCTAACAGAGGCCAGAATAACAAAGCTTCTGGACTCTTGTCGGATACTTCATTCCGTTCCTCTTCCTTCCGTAGCTCAGTGCATGGAAGTGATCGGGTTGATGGTAGCGGCAATGGACATAGTTCCTTTTGCGCGCATTCATCTAAGACCATTACAACTGTGCATGCTCAGTCAGTGGAATGGGGACTATACAGACTTGTCTCCAAAGATACAAGTAAATCAGAGGACCAGAGACTCACTCCGTTGGTGGCTGTCCCTGGACAACCTGTCACAAGGGATGACATTCCGCAGACCAGAGTGGGTCATTGTCACGACCGACGCCAGTCTGACGGGCTGGGGCGCGGTCTGGGGATCCCTGAAAGCTCAGGGTCTTTGGTCTCGGGAAGAATCTCTTCTACCGATAAATATTCTGGAACTGAGAGCGATATTCAATGCTCTCAAGGCTTGGCCTCAGCTAGCGAGGACCAAGTTCATACGGTTTCAATCAGACAACATGACGACTGTTGCGTACATCAACCATCAGGGGGGAACAAGGAGTTCCCTAGCGATGGAGGAAGTGACCAAGATTATTCTATGGGCGGAGTCTCACTCCTGCCACCTGTCTGCTATCCACATCCCGGGAGTGGAAAATTGGGAAGCGGATTTTCTGAGTCGTCAGACATTGCATCCGGGGGAGTGGGAACTCCATCCGGAAATCTTTGCCCTAGTCACTCAGCTGTGGGGCATTCCAGACATGGATCTAATGGCCTCTCGTCAGAACTTCAAAGTTCCCTGTTACGGGTCCAGATCCAGGGATCCCAAGGCGGCTCTAGTGGATGCACTAGTAGCACCTTGGACCTTCAAACTAGCTTATGTGTTTCCGCCGTTTCCTCTCATTCCCAGGCTGGTAGCCAGGATCAATCAGGAGAGGGCGTCGGTGATCTTGATAGCTCCTGCGTGGCCACGCAGGACTTGGTATGCAGATCTGGTGAATATGTCATCGGCTCCACCTTGGAAGCTACCTTTGAGACGAGACCTTCTTGTTCAGGGTCCGTTCGAACATCCGAATCTGGTTTCACTCCAGCTGACTGCCTGGAGATTGAACGCTTGATTTTATCGAAGCGAGGTTTCTCAGATTCTGTTATCGATACTCTTGTTCAGGCCAGAAAGCCTGTAACTAGAAAGATTTACCACAAAATTTGGAAAAAAATATATCTGTTGGTGTGAATCTAAAGGATTCCCTTGGGACAAGGTTAAGATTCCTAGGATTCTATCCTTCCTTCAAGAAGGATTGGAAAAAGGATTATCGGCAAGTTCCCTGAAGGGACAGATTTCTGCCTTGTCGGTGTTACTTCACAAAAAGCTGGCAGCTGTGCCAGATGTTCAAGCCTTTGTTCAGGCTTTGGTTAGAATTAAGCCTGTTTACAAACCTTTGACTCCTCCTTGGAGTCTCAATTTAGTTCTTTCAGTTCTTCAGGGGGTTCCGTTTGAACCCTTACATTCCGTTGATATTAAGTTATTATCTTGGAAAGTTTTGTTTTTAGTTGCAATTTCTTCTGCTAGAAGAGTTTCAGAATTATCTGCTCTGCAGTGTTCCCCTCCTTATCTGGTGTTCCATGCAGATAAGGTGGTTTTACGTACTAAACCTGGTTTTCTTCCGAAAGTTGTTTCTAACAAAAACATTAACCAGGAGATTATCGTGCCTTCTCTGTGTCCGAAACCAGTTTCAAAGAAGGAACGTTTGTTGCACAATTTGGATGTTGTTCGCGCTCTAAAATTCTATTTAGATGCTACAAAGGATTTTAGACAAACATCTTCCTTGTTTGTTGTTTATTCAGGTAAAAGGAGAGGTCAAAAAGCAACTTCTACCTCTCTCTCTTTTTGGATTAAAAGCATCATCAGATTGGCTTACGAGACTGCCGGACGGCAGCCTCCCGAAAGAATCACAGCTCATTCCACTAGGGCTGTGGCTTCCACATGGGCCTTCAAGAACGAGGCTTCTGTTGATCAGATATGTAGGGCAGCGACTTGGTCTTCACTGCACACTTTTACCAAATTTTACAAGTTTGATACTTTTGCTTCTTCTGAGGCTATTTTTGGGAGAAAGGTTTTGCAAGCCGTGGTGCCTTCCATTTAGGTGACCTGATTTGCTCCCTCCCTTCATCCGTGTCCTAAAGCTTTGGTATTGGTTCCCACAAGTAAGGATGACGCCGTGGACCGGACACACCTATGTTGGAGAAAACAGAATTTATGTTTACCTGATAAATTTCTTTCTCCAACGGTGTGTCCGGTCCACGGCCCGCCCTGGTTTTTTTAATCAGGTCTGATAATTTATTTTCTTTAACTACAGTCACCACGGTACCATATGGTTTCTCCTATGCTAATATTCCTCCTTAACGTCGGTCGAATGACTGGGGTAGGCGGAGCCTAGGAGGGATCATGTGACCAGCTTTGCTGGGCTCTTTGCCATTTCCTGTTGGGGAAGAGAATATCCCACAAGTAAGGATGACGCCGTGGACCGGACACACCGTTGGAGAAAGAAATTTATCAGGTAAACATAAATTCTGTTTTGTGAATGTTGAGATGTTATATTGGTTTCACTGGTAAAAATAAATACTTGAAATGGGTATATATTTGTTTTTTGTTAAGTTGTCTAATAATTATGCACAGTAATAGTCACCTGCACACACAGATATCCCCCTAAAATAGCTATAACTAAAAACAAACTAAAAACTACTTCCAAAACTATTCAGCTTTGATATTAATGAGTTGTTTGGGTTCATTGAGAACATGGTTGTTGTTCAATAATAAAATTAATCCTCAAAAATACAACTTGCCTAATAATTCTGCACTCCCTGTATGGGAATGTACTTTTGAGGCTCCATCATGCTTATTTCCATTTCCTTGAAATTGTGAGCATCTCATTAAGCCTTAAATCAACAGTTTTAGACATTTATGTCTCTACTCACTGTATGGGGTAAGGGATGTTTTGAAGTGACTCAATGGTCCTATCCTATCTCAAGCTATACAACTCTGCTCTTCCTCCAAGATAACTTTTGAAAGCAATTTATTTTGATGAAATGGGAACAAAGGATTTTTGTTTATACAGCCAAACATCCTCTGGAAGAGTTATGCAAGTAATTTATTTTATGAGTGAGAGAGGGGCTGGTTTACATACAGTGCCCCTTTTGGGTCTCATAAACAAAAATAAATTGTTTGATTTACACAGACATATTATTATTTATAAGTATACATATGTATATTATTTGATGATATTCTTATACCCTGACAATATATATATATATATATATATATATATATATATATATATATATATATATATATATATATATATATATGTGTGTGTGTGTGTGTGTGTGTGTATATAGCTCTAGAAAAATTAAGAGACCACAAAAATATTAAATATTGCTAGTAGTAACTTGAAAGTAATTTTTTGTTTTAAGTTTTGAGTATGGAAAAGGATTGCATTTTTGTGGCCCTTCACTGAACTTTTTCTAACTATGCAATGTCTTTTTTTGAGATTGGTCCCCAGAACTGCACTCCATAATAAAGGTGAGGTCTTACCAGGGATTTATATACACTGTGTGCACAATTATTAGGCAAGTGAGTATTTTGACCAAATCATAATTTTTATGCATATTGTCCAACTCCAAGCTGTATAAACTTGAATGCTTATGGGATGCATTTGTGTTATAAGGGAGGGGGTGGCCTTAGGAGTTAGGAGATCAACACCCTATATCAAGGTGTGCATAATTATTAGGCAGCTTTTTTTCCTCAGGCACAATGGGCCAAAAAAGAGATTTAACTGAGTAAAAAGTCTTTCAGAGGGATGCAGCGGTCTTGAAATTGCTAAGATATTGGGGCGTGATCACAGAACCATCAAATGTTTTGTTGCAAAAAAGACGCACATTAACTGCCAAAGATTTGAGAAGAATTAAATGTGAAGCTACCAGGAACCCATTATCCTCCAGTGCTGTACTGCAACCTACCTGGAGTGCCCTGGTGTTTAGTGCTCAGAGACATGACCAAGGTAAGGAAGGCTGAAACCCGACCACCACTGAACAAGACTCATAAATTGAAACTTCAAGACTGGGCCAAGAAATATCTGAAGATAGATTTTTCAAAGGTTTTATGGACTGATGAGATGAGAGTGACTTTTGACGGACCAGATGGATGGGTCTGTGGCTGGATCAGTAACGGGCACAGAGTTCCACTTCGACTCAGACACCAGTAAGGTGGAGGTGGGGTACTGGTATGGGCTGTTATTATTAAAGATGAGCTAGTTGGACTTTTGTGGGTTAAATATTAACTCAAAATCAACTCCCAAACCTACTGACAGTTTTTACAAGACACTTTCTTCAAGCAGTGGTACAAAAAAAAAGTCTGCATCCTTCAAAAAAACCATGATATTTATGCAGGACAATGCTCCATTGCATGCATCCAAGTACTCCACTGCGTGGCTAGCCAGTAAAAGCCTTAAAGATGAAAGAATAATGGCATAGCCCCCTTCCTCAACTGACCTAAACCCTATCGAGAGCTTGTGGGCTCTTCTTAAATGGGAGATTTACGGTGAAGGAAAACAGTACACTGCTCTCATTTTTCATTTAGTTGCATAATAATTCTGCACACTAATAGTTGCCCAATAATTGTGTAAACATAGATATTATCCTAAGAAAGCCTCACTTTTACCTCAAAACCTCACTTTTACTTTATTAAATATTCAGATTTGAGGTTTATTAACATTTTGGATTGACCAAGAGCACTGTAGTGGTTCAATAATGAAATTAATCCTCAAAAATACAACTTGCCTAATAATTGTGCACACAGTACAGTGTCATATGTATGCTTTACTCCTTTGCATCAATGCCTCTTTTAATAAATTCTAGTATGTTATTAGCCTTAAAAGCCACTGCCCTGCATTGTGCACCTATTTTTATCTTATTATCTATAAGTATGCCAAAATATTTTTTCTTTCTCTGTTTTGCTAAGTCTAGTCTCATTTATATAACCGGTTGCCTGCTTATTTTTACTTTCAAAATGTAGAACTTTACATTTTCCAGTATTAAATCTCATTTTCCATTTATCAGCCCATCCTTGCATTTTTTTGTAAATCCTCTTGTAAAACAATTTCATCCTGCATTGACCTAATGACCTAACACATATCATCTGCAAAAAGCCTTTGCAAAATCCATGTATATCATATCAACTGATTCCCTTTTATCTATATTTTTTCTTCATTCCTTATAGAATCTAATTAGATTAGTCTGATATGATCTGTTTCCTATAAACCCATGCAGATTTTAACTCATAATCTTGTTTACATGAATATACTCATCAATATAATCCCAACCCTTCCTTCAAGTATCTTATCCACTACCGATATCAGACTAATTGGTCTATAGATTCCTGTCTATCAGCCCTGCTTCTTTTTTTAAAAAGTGGCACCACACCAGCTTTATGTCAGTCATGGGGTACTATGCCCAAGGATAATGAGTCTTGAAAAATTAAGTAGAGGTTTGGTATAACAGTGCTAAGTTCCCTTAAAACTCTTGGGTGTATTTCATCTGGACCTGGAGTTTTATTTACCTTAATATTATCCCATTTTTTCCTGATATCCTCTAGAGAAAAAGTACTTATTGGTATGGGTTTATTTTAGTTTTATTCAATGTATCTCCCATTGGTTCCTATTTTGTGTATACTGAAGAAAAGAACTGGTTTAGTACCTCAGCCTTCTACCTGTCACTGTTAATCTTGCTATCCTTCTCACATTTTAATGTACCTATATTTATCCTCTTAGATTTTTAGCCATTTATATACTTACAACTTTTAGGGTTTTACTTAGAATCCTTAGCAATTAATCTTTCATTTTCAATTTTGGCTAATTTTTTTTTGCATGCTTTTTTACATTCCTTATATATTTGGAATGTTGAGTCTGTACTATTTTCTTTTAATAATTTAAATTCCCTACTTTTTTACCTAATTTCTCTGAACACATTTTTATTCAGCCACTTTGGCTTGGCGTTTTATTTTACTTTTATAATCAAGTGGTATGTGTTGATGTGTATATTTGTTTTACAAAGTTTTGAATGTTATCCATGTATCAATTTTTTTATTTAAGAATACATTGTCCCAATTTATGCTATTTAACAATTTCCTTAAATCATTGAATGTTGTATTCTTAAAATTAAAAGTCTTGGTTGAACCCTTGTAACACTGATGATGGAAAGTGATTTCAAACATGAGCATGTTATATGAGCACTATTAACCAAATGTTCTTTGACTTCTGTTTGATATTATTTCTGTATTGTTTAATAGCACTAAATCCAATATCACTTTATTCCAAAATGGCTACTCTATTAATTGTGTTATGAAGTTATCTTTGGGGCAGAAACCCAAGATGGCCACAATTCTATAAACTGCATTGGTGAGGAACTGTAATCCACTGTTTACTGCAAGCATAATTATTTCTACAATCTGCTCAGACATAACATAAAGAAAAGATTAATATTTTTATTCAACAGCAAACTGTCTACATGAAGACTGGACCGATAATGCCTAAGGAAGTGGTCAATCATATCCCTGGCACCGCATGTAGTGCTGTCGAGTTATGACCACTTAGCGCCCTTATTTTTGCCTGCTAAATTTTAACTGCCTTCAACGATCTCTAAAACCATCTATCTCAATTGCAGACATCCACATAGAGCTTTGAAACCTCTATACCTGATAGGGGTGTTATCATGGCAGTTCAATCTGAAAGTGTAAATACACAAACACTACATGATAGACTCGAAAAAGTATTGCTCAGAATGTTCCACAAATTGTTACCCAGCTGAAGTGAAGGATTCATAGAAGCAGCAGCAATTTAAAAAATATTGCGAGTTGGAACTTCCTAATAAGGAGAACAGTGATCCTGAACTAAACGTGGAGGATGCTACTGACTGTGAGTCAATACAGAGGATCTTCTCATCCGCAACAAACATGGATCAGGCTTTTGAAGGCCATGTGTATGTAAGTGTGTGCAACCAGAAAGCATTACCTATGATTCAGGGACATAACATACCAAAACCTTCACACCTTTGCTTCTCCACGCTGATAATTCTAACACTATCTTCTCATGCTCCATTGACCTGCAAAGTAGTGATCTACACCAATCCCAGTCCTTTTTTTCTGCCACAGCATACAATTTTGATAACTCATCATAAGGACTCTTCTCACTTGGCTTAAAAGTTAGCAATTTGCCTATATCAAAATTTTAACTTTATTTGAAACATTTATCCTACAAGCTTGGGTTAGCTAGTTGAAAACTCATGTCCTTAACATAATTTTACTACCACTTATTTGTGCCTCCTAAAATTAGGTCTTTCATTTTCTATTATAACTCCTATTTGATGTAATATTATTTGGTGTTGAAGTGCCTTTAATATATCATATATAACATAATTGGGCCTATAAGTGACCTAAACTCTTTTTTTTTTTTCTATTAAATCTCCGCTCATAATAAAGATAGTTTTTTTTCCCCCATTTGACTTTATTGAAGGAAAACAGTAATTACAAGGCAAATACAAACAATTTTCCATTTACATGAACTTTTTTTGCTTTACAATATATGTTTAGTGCAGACAATATGAAAGAAATAAGGAAAAAAGAAGACAAAGTAAAATTAAAAACAAAATGTTGTCAGAGTAATTATTTCCAATCCATTTTATAAGTTCTAATGATAGAGACTGAATCCAAACCATTAAAAACCCAAAAGCTGGGTTCGACTGGTAGCATGAGTTCTAACATCTTTGATGTTTCTACAGCAATGTTTTCTCATGTTCCTCTGATGATTGAACAAGCCTACCACATATGGGACATGTTTATATAGAATAGACTGAGAACAGAGGGGGTGCATATACTGAATATACAAGTGATAGTAAAAATATGATATTAAATAAGATTATACACACAGCATATACCAATATGCAACATACATTCAAAGTAATTCTAGTCCCAGGGTAGGATCAGTGCTGAGCACTGCCCACAGAGTATGTGTATATCCACAAAAAGATATGTCCGCACTCCTCCTCACAGATAAATCCGGGTAAACTATAAGATGAGATAGAAAAAAGAGGGGCGCCTCATGTGTAGATCAACCAGAAGTGTATGGAAAAACTTATAAGAATGTCAAATGGGTACTCACATTTTAAACAAGCACCTTTATGTGCTAGTAGACACGAGCTGATTATATTAGTGCGTATCAGCTCACCCACTCCAGGTGCTCCCAGTCAGATGAGCTCTAGAATAAGAGAGAAAGCAAGAGAGCGCCTCATGTGCAGATCAACCAGACTGATGTGATAGAAATGCCAAATGGGTACTCGCATTTCAATTAAGCACACTTATGTGCTAGTAGACACAGACCAATATCAGCTCACCCACTCCAGGTTCTCCCAGCAAACAGGTTCATAAGCAGGAAAATTAACTTGCATCCATGCAGTATTCAAATGAACATAGGAATGTAAGGTGCTACCACTTAACTTGAGATAAATAAAAACTTTGTTTATTAAAAACAATATAATAAAAAACAACAAGTAGTAGAAAAGGGGGTATCCAAGTTAACCCCCTATTATGCGGCTCCATCTTCAAGACATCTGACGCGGAGCATCATCTTCAAATGAAGTCCAACTGAAGAATGAAGGTTCCTTTAAATGACGTCATCCAAGATGGCGTCCCTTGAATTCCGATTGGCTGATAGAATTCTATCAGCCAATCGGAATTAAGGTAGAAAAAATCCTATTGGCTGATCCAATCAGCCAATAGGATTGAGCTGGCATTCTAGTGGCTGCTCCAATCAATTAATTCCGATTGGTTGATAGAATTCTATCGGCCAATCGGAATTGAAGGGACGCTATCTTGGATGACGTCATTTAAAGGAACCTTCATTCACTAGTCGGATGAAGAAAGAAGAGGATTCTCCGCATCGGATGTGAAGATGGACCCGCTCCACGCGGATGAAGATAGAAGATGCCGTCCGGATGAAGACTTCTGCCCGTCTGGAGAACCTCTTCTGCCCGGCTTGGATGAAGACTTCTGCCCGTCTGGAGGACCTCTTCTGCCTGGTTGGGTGAAGACGTCTCACGGTAGGGTGATCTTCAGGGGGTTAGTGTTAGGTTTTTTTAAGGGGGGATTGGGTGGGTTTTAGAGTAGGGTTGGTTGTGTAGGTGGTGGGTTTTAATGTTGGGGGGGGTATTTGTACTTTTTTTCAGGTAAAAGAGCTGATTACTTTGGGGCAATGCCCCGCAAAAAGGCCCTTTTAAGGGCTATTTGTAATTTAGTGTAGGGTAGGGCTTTTTTCTTATTTTGGGGGGCTTTTTTATTTTGTTAGGGGGATTAGAGTAGGTGTAATTAGTTTAAAAATCTTGTAATTATTTTATTATTTTCTGTAATTTAGTGTTTGTTTTTTTCATGCTTTAGATAATTTTATTTAATTGTAATTAATTGTATTTAGTTTAGTTAATTTATTTAATTATAGTGTAGTGTTAGGTGTAATTGTAACTTAGGTTAGGTTTTATTTATTTTTTATTTTTAACTAGGTAGTTATTAAATAGTTAATAACTATTTAATAAGTATTGTACCTAGTTAAAATAAATACAAAGTTGCCTGTAAAATAAAAATAAAACCTAAGATAGCTACAATGTAACTATTAGTTATATTGTAGCTAGCTTAGGGTTTATTTTAAAGGTATTTAGTTTTAAATAGGAATAATTTAGTTAATTGTAGTAATTTTATTTAGATTTATTTAAATTATATTTAAATTAGGGGGGGTTAGACTTAGGTTTAGGGGTTAATATGTTTATTATAGTGGTGGCGACGTTGGGGGCGGCAGATTAGGGGTTGATAAATGTAGTTAGGTTGCAGTGACATTGTGGGTGGAAGATTAGGGGTTAATAAATATAATGTAGGGTTCGGCGATGTTGGGGGCAGCAGATTAGGGGTTAATAAGCATAAGATTAGGGGTGTTTAGACTCGGGGTTCATGTTAGGGTGTTAGGTGTAGACATAAAATGTATTTCCCCATAGGAATCAATGGGGCTGTGTTAGAAGCTGAACGCTGCTTTTTTGCAGGTGTTAGGTTTTTTTTCAGCCTGCTCTCCCCCATTGATTCCTATGGAGAAATCGTGCAAGAGCACGTTTAGCCAGCTCACCGCTAACGTAAGCAGTGCAGGTATTGAGGTGAGATGTGGAGCAAACGTTTGCTCTTCGCTCACTTTTTGGCGATTAACGCCGGGTTTGTAAGAAACAGAATTTATGCTTACCTGATAAATTTCTTTCTCCAACGGTGTGTCCGGTCCACGGCGTCATCCTTACTTGTGGGAATATTCTCTTCCCCAACAGGAAATGGCAAAGAGCACAGCAAAAGCTGCCCATATAGCCCCTCCTCTGGCTCCGCCCCCCAGTGATTCGACCGACGGTTAGGAGAAAAAAAGGAGAAAACTATAGGGTGCCGTGGTGACTGTAGTGTATAGAGAAAGAAATTTGAAACCCGATTAAAAAACCAGGGCGGGCCGTGGACCGGACACACCGTTGGAGAAAGTAATTTATCAGGTAAGCATAAATTCTGTTTTCTCCAACATTGGGGTGTCCGGTCCACGGCGTCATCCTTACTTGTGGGAACCAATACCAAAGCTTTAGGACACGGATGAAGGGAGGGAGCAAATCAGGTTACCTAAACGGAAGGCACCACGGCTTGCAAAACCTTTCTCCCAAAAATAGCCTCCGAAGAAGCATAAGTATCGAATTTGTAAAATTTGGCAAAAGTGTGCAGAGAAGACCAAGTCGCTGCCTTACATATCTGATCAACAGAAGCCTCGTTCTTGAAGGCCCATGTGGAAGCCACAGCCCTAGTAGAGTGAGCTGTGATTCGTTCAGGAGGCTGCCGTCCGGCAGTCTCATAAGCCAATCGGATGATGCTTTTCAGCCAGAAAGAAAGAGAGGTAGCAGTAGCTTTTTGTCCTCTCCTCTTACCAGAGTAAACGACAAACAAAGATGAAGTTTGTCTGAAATCCTTTGTTGCGTCTAAATAGAACTTTAAAGCACGGACCACATCTAAATTGTGTAACAAACGTTCCTTCTTTGAAACTGGATTCGGACACAGAGAAGGAACAACTATCTCCTGGTTAATATTCTTGTTGGAAACTACTTTTGGAAGAAAACCAGGTTTGGTACGCAAAACGACCTTATCTGAATGGAAAACCAGATAGGGTGGATCACACTGCAAAGCAGATAATTCAGAAACTCTTCTAGCAGAAGAAATAGCAACCAAAAACAGAACTTTCCAAGATAGTAACTTGATATCTATGGAATGTAAAGGTTCAAACGGAACCCCTTGAAGAACTGAAAGAAGTAAATTTAGACTCCAAGGAGGAGTCATGGGTCTGTAAACAGGCTTGATTCTGACCAAAGCCTGTACAAAAGCTTGTACATCTGGCACAGCTGCCAGGCGTTTGTGTAACAAAACAGATAAAGCAGAAATCTGTCCTTTTAGAGAACTCGCTGACAACCCTTTATCCAAACCCTCTTGGAGAAAGGAAAGAATCTTAGGAATTTTAATTTTACTCCAGGAGAATCCCTTGGATTCACACCAACAGATATATTTTTTCCATATTTTATGGTAAATCTTTCTAGACACAGGTTTTCTGGCTTGGACCACAGTATCTATCACTGAATTTGAAAACCCACGCTTGGATAAAATCAAGCGTTCAATTTCCAAGCAGTCAGCTGCAGAGAAACTAGATTTGGATGTTCGAATGGACCTTGTACTAGAAGATCATGTCTCAAAGGTAGCTTCCAAGGTGGAGCCGATGACATATACACCAGGTCTGCATACCAAGTCCTGCGTGGCCACGCAGGAGCTATCAGAATCACAGAGGCCTTCTCCTGTTTGATCCTGGCTATGAGCCTGGGAAGGAGAGGAAACGGTGGAAACACATAAGCTAGGTTGAACGACTAAGGCGCCACTAATGCATCCACTAGAGTCGCCTTGGGATCCCTGGATCTGGACCCGTAGCAAGGAACCTTGAAGTTCTGACGAGACGCCATCAGATCCATGTCTGGAATGCCCCATAATTGAGTTAACTGGGCAAAGACCTCTGGGTGGAGTTCCCACTCCCCCGGATGGAAAGTCTGATGACTCAAATAATCCGCCTCCCAGTTGTCTACTCCTGGGATGTGAATTGCAGATAGATGGCAGGAGTGATCCTCCGCCCATTTGATGATCTTGGATACCTCTCTCATCGCCAAGGAACTCTTTGTTCCTCCCTGATGGTTGATGTAAGCTACAGTCGTCATGTTGTCCGACTGGAATCTTATGAATCCGACCTTCGCTAGTTGAGGCCAAGCCCGGAGCGCATTGAATATCGCTCTCAGTTCCAGGATGTTTATCGGGAGAAGAGACTCTTCCCGAGACCATAGACCCTGAGCTTTCAGGGAGTCCCAGACCGCGCCCCAGCCTAATAGACTGGCGTCGGTCGTGACAATGACCCACTCTGGTCGGCGGAAACTCATTCCCTGAGACAGGTGATCCTGAGTCAACCACCAACGGAGTGAGTCTCTGGTTAACTGGTCTACTTGAATCTGGGGAGACAAGTCTGCATAATCCCCATTCCACTGTCTGAGCATGCACAGTTGCAATGGTCTTAGATGAATTCGAGCAAAAGGAACCACGTCCATTGCTGCCACCATTAGCCCTATTACTTCCATGCACTGAGCTATGGAAGGCTGAGGAATAGAATGAAGAACTTGACAAGCCTTTAGAAGCTTTAATTTTCTGACCTCTGTCAGAAAGATCTTCATTTCTACAGAATCTATTATTGTTCCCAGAAAGGGAACCCTTGTAGACGGGGACAGGGAACTCTTTTCCACGTTCACCTTCCACCCGTGAGACCTGAGAAAAGCTAATACAATGTCTGTATGAGCCTTTGATCTGGAAAGGGACGACGCTTGGATTAGAATGTCGTCTAGGTAAGGTGCCACTGCAATGCCCCTCGGTCTTAGAACCGCTAGAAGGGACCCTAGCACCTTTGTGAAGATTCTGGGAGCAGTGGCTAAACCGAACGGAAGAGCCATGAACTGGTAATGTTTGTCCAGAAAGGCGAACCTTAGGAACTGATGATGATCTTTGTGGATAGGAATATGTAGGTACGCATCCTTTAAATCCACGGTAGTCATATATTGACCCTCCTGGATTGTAGGTAAAATAGTTCGAATGGTTTCCATTTTGAATGATGGAACTCTGAGGAATTTGTTTAGAATTTTTAAATACAGAATTGGTCTGAGAGTTCCCTCTTTTTTGGGAACTACAAACAGGTTTGAGTAAAACCCCTGACCTTGTTCCGCTGTTGGAACTGGGTGTATCACTCCCATCTTTAATAGGTCTCCTACGCAATGTAAGAATGACTGTCTCTTTATCTGGTCTGAAGATGAGCAAGACATGTGGAACCTTCCCCTTGGAGGAAGTTCCTTGAATTCTAGAAGATAACCCTGAGAGACTATTTCTAGTGCCCAGGGATCCGGAACATCTCTTGCCCAAGCCTGAGCAAAGAGAGAAAGTCTGCCCCCTACTAGATCCGGTCCCAGATCGGGGGCTACCCCTTCATGCTGTCTTGGTAGCAGCAGCAGGCTTCTTGGCCTGTTTACCCTTGTTCCAGCCTTGCATTGGTTTCCAAGCTGGCTTAGCCTGGGAAGCGTTACCCTCTTGTCTAGAGGCTGCAGAGTTAGGAGACGGTCCGTTCCTGAAGTTACGAAAGGAACGAAAATTGGACTTATTCTTAGCCTTAAAAGGCCTATCCTGTGGGAGGGCATGGCCCTTTCCCCCAGTGATGTCTGAAATGATCTCCTTCAATTCTGGCCCAAAAAGGGTCTTACCTTTGAAAGGAATATTAAGCAATTTTGTCTTGGAAGATACATCCGCCGACCAAGACTTTAGCCAGAGCACTCTGCGCGCCACAATTGCAAATCCCGAATTTTTCGCCGCTAACCTCGCCAATTGCAAAGCGGCATCTAAAATAAAGGAATTAGCTAACTTAAGTGCGTGAATTCTGTCCATGACTTCCTCATATGGAGTCTCCTTATTGAGCGACTTTTCTAGTTCATCGAACCAAAAACACGCCGCCGTAGTGACAGGAATAATGCACGAAATTGGTTGGAGGAGGAAACCTTGCTGAACAAAAATCTTTTTAAGCAAACCCTCCAATTTTTTATCCATAGGATCTTTGAAAGCACAATTGTCCTCAATGGGAATAGTCGTGCGTTTGGCTAGCGTAGAAACTGCCCCCTCAACCTTAGGAACTGTTTGCCATGCGTCCTTCCTTGGGTCGACCATGGGGAACATTTTCTTAAATATAGGAGGTGGGACAAAAGGTATGCCTGGTTTCTCCCACTCCTTAGTCACTATGTCCGCCACCCTTTTAGGTATCGGAAAGGCATCAGGGTGCACAGGGACCTCTAGGAATTTGTCCATTTTGCACAATTTTTCTGGAATGACCAAAGAGTCACAATCATCCAGAGTAGTTAGTACCTCCTTAAGTAAGGCGCGGAGATGCTCTAACTTAAATTTAAACGTCACAACATCAGGTTCTGCCTGTTGAGAAACTCTTCCTGAATCAGAAATTTCTCCCTTCGACAAACCCTCCCTCACTGCCAACTCTGACTGGTGTGAGGGTATGACAGATAAATTATTGTCAGCGCACTCTTGCTCTACTGTATTTAAAACTGAGCAATCACGCTTTCTTTGAAATGCTGGCATTTTGGATAAAATATTAGCTATAGAATTATCCATTACTGCTGTCAATTGTTGCATAGTAACAAGCATTGGCGCGCTAGATGTACTAGGAGTCGCCTGCGCGGGCATAACTGGTATTGACACAGAAGGAGAGGATGGTGAACTACCCCCACTACCTTCATTTGAGGAATCATCTTGGGCAACCTTATTAAATGTGACAGTACTGTCCTTACTTTGTCTGGACGCCATGGCACAATTATCACATACATTTGAAGGGGGGACCACCTTGGCCTCCATACATACAGAACATGTTCTATCTGAAGGTACAGACATGTTAGACAGGCTTATACAGGCTATTAATGCAATTAAACCGTTTTTAAACAAAACCGTTACTGTCTCTTTAAATGTTAAACAGAGCACACTTTATTTCTGAATGTGTGAAAAACTATGAAGGAAATATCCGATCTTTACCAAATTTGCACCCTAGTGTCTTAATGCTTTAAAAGTATTGCATACCCAATTTTCAAGTTTGTAACCCCTTAAATGAGGAAACCGGAGCTGTTTTATCAATTAACCATTTTAAACCCACTACAGTCCCAGCCACAGCGTTTGCTGCGGCTTCACCTGTCCTTGGGGGTTATTCGCCACAGAAATAAGCCTTCCAGGAACGTTTTTAATGGCCACCAGACCCTCTCACATGAAGCTGCATGCACTGCATCCAAAAGAAACTGCGCAATTAAGGCGCAAAAATGAGGCTCTGCCTACTAGAGTGAAAGGCTCTTCCTGACTGGGAAAGGTGTCTAAACGACTGCCTGGCGCTTAAAAATGTTACCAAATTATTCTCAAGTTTTAAAACACTTCAAACCACATATAAATATCGAATAAAGCAATCGATTTAGCCCACAATAGTGTAACCAGTATATAGCCCATTAATAAGCCTTCATTCTGTTATGAGTCTAAGAAAATGGCTTACCGATCCCAAAGAGGGAAAATGACAGTCTTCTAGCATTACTAAGTCTTGTTAGAAAATGGACTAGTCATACCTTGAGCAGAAAAGTCTGCAAACTGTTCCCCCCAACTGAAGTTCTCTGGGCTCAACAGTCCTGCGTGGGAACAGCAATTGATTTTAGTTACTGCTGCTAAAATCATACTCCTCTTTTAAACAGAACTCTTCATCCTTTTCTGTTTTAGAGTAAATAGTACAAACCGGCACTATTTTAAAATAACAAACTCTTGATAGAAGAATAAAAAACTACAACTAACACCACATACTCTTCACCATCTCCGTGGAGATGCTACTTGTTCAAAGCGGCAAAGAGAATGACTGGGGGGCGGAGCCAGAGGAGGGGCTATATGGGCAGCTTTTGCTGTGCTCTTTGCCATTTCCTGTTGGGGAAGAGAATATTCCCACAAGTAAGGATGACGCTGTGGACCGGACACACCAATGTTGGAGAAACCCGTAATACCAGCGCTGTCTGCAAGTGAGCGGTGAGCATAAACTGCTCATTAGCACCGCACCCCTCCTAACGCAAAACTCATAATCTAGGTGTTAATTTCTTACGTTCCTCCTTACTCTACTACTATAAGCAGATGGGTGAAATGGGTCATGTCTGTGGCAGGTGTGGAATACTCTATTCGATGTGCAGTTGCTTCTAAGGGTTTTAACAAATCGGCTGCTCTTCCATACATTTTTAATACTGCCGATTGGGCCAGTGACTTTATTTTAAGCTAATCAACTCCAACACACCTTATCTAACTGAAACATTTTGGCTTTAAACTAGCTTTGGTACGGTAAAATATTAAGGAGACAGAGACAAATATATTTCCACCCAGTTTTCCCATCCCTCTCTTGTTAATGTTATAATTTTTCTTCAATGCTTTTTTCCTAATAATATTTCTATTTTTCAGCTTCCAATTCTTTGACATCAGTTCTCTCTTTCCTCAAGTTGCCTGCCAAAACACTGGTCTGGACATTCTGTTAAAATGAATACTTACTTTGTTACCTTTCCGGGACTCTTCAATTTGGTTGCATCTTCAACAGCTGGGATGTTTTATCCTACTTTAGCTACCTATAGGGCAACTATATAATCACTGGAACGTTTGATTGGTCATTTACTTTTCTGATTATTCAGGACTTATTCTTGTTGGCTACCTTTCTTTTATCTCTATCTTCTGTATTCTACTTTTATTATTGCTTTTAATGGCTGTTGCGCAGTAAAGGAAAAGGCTAAGCAAAATATTTATCTCCGTCTCGTTAATAAAATCTAGATTATGTTCTCACAAAGCTAGGATAATCAAAATGATAATTTACTGAAGCTGCAAGGGACTTTATGAATTTGGAAGTTTGTAGCTTCTCTGATGTAAAGATTCTAAGGTATGGTTTTAGTTTTATTTCACTTGAGCTGTGCTTTTGCTCTGTTACCTTATGATTGTAATTAATGGGCTTGTTAGTCTGCAAAAATATGATTGTGAGCTATTTATTACATAAAACATACATTTCTAAGCCTTGTGAGTATAAGCAAGATGTGTATTTATTATGTCTGTGCATGATAACAAATGTTTAAAGTGGCAGTGAGGGCACATGTATGAAAATATACATTTACATATTTCTATATAAATACATACACTGCATATAATAATTGTCATTATTATTTGTCTTTCTGATCATTAGATCAATCAATCAATCAGCTGGTTGCCCCCAAGACCGCACCTACTTTCAGGGTTTACTTTTCACTGACCAGTTCAACCCATGAGAAGACTGCTGACTGTCCCTTTATTTGCCTTTAAGGTTTGTTCATAAGCTTAGCTGTCTGCTGGCTTCCCTAGGCAGACAGCCCATACATGTACTGCAGTTTGCTCTTGCAACGTCCGCAAATCCCATGGTACAGCCATGCAATTGTTTAAACTGCTCGCTTCTAAAATGAGAAAAAAAAACAACCAAAAGGCTGCTCAGACCAGGGGGTGAAGGCTGCTTTTTAATTAAGGAAAAAAGTGATATTTGCACTGTCCCTTTATGCTGGAGCAGAGCAGAAAAGTTTCAGTTTATTACAAACAAGTAAAAACTGAATTGGCTACAGCAGAAAGTGGATGGAATATGTAGTTAGAGTTTGCATACCTCAGACTGAATATGGGAGCCAATTGAAAAAAGCCTTGAAGTAAATGGTTTATGATAAAACAGAGAAATCCAGAGAGAACTGTGTATATGTGTAAGTTTTATTCAAGTTTATCAATAGTGGGGGGTTTTATTATATGGACTGGTTAGTGCTGCTGGAATTATTTGCATCAGAGATAAAAGGTCCCCTATCTGCTGAAGTCTGACCAAATTGACAGATACTTCAAAACATATTCCCCAGGGTGCCTGTCATTTGCTGGATCTATCCCAAATTTTCACCAAAACATCCTTCCTTTTGAGTTCCACTGAAGATTAGGTTTAAAAAACACAAAAAAACAACTTTTGACCTAGCTGACACTTGCTGTATTGAGAGAATCATGTCAGTTCACCAGTAACATATTCTGGTCTGATCAAAATATTTTTGTCTAGGCAAAGCCAATACAATTCTGGTAATTTTTTAAACAAATCTGGATTTGGTACTACCTAACTTAATGACATCCTAGACAGCAGAGACACTGTCAAAAAAATGCAACAGGCTAAATATTCAAAGTCATTCAACAACTTAAAAGACCTGGTTTTGACTCTAAAATGAAATAGCTCCAGCATTTTAGGCTTTCAATTCAGAATCCACCAGATAAGTTCTGGTTTACTTTAAAGAAACTACAGGAAATGTATGACTAGCATGCTTTTTTTTTTAACTACCCTATAACCTCTGTGGCAAATGTTATAGTCAACCCAGATAAAGCTGTTCATGGAAGGAGCCTTATATAATTATAATGTGCTTTATTCTAATAAGAAGAGTTTGTTCTTTCCAAGTCAGATGAGTCAGTTTAAGGAATGTGTTATTGGTTGTATGAAATTAAATTTGATATTCAGAGAGTTCTCTGTCTGTGGTTTTAGAGATTGCAATTCTGGGGAAGCTAGTATATATAGAAAGGACTATATCCACAGATGCATAGGTAGTAACTCAATTACCAAAGTCAATTATATATTCATCAATAAGAAACAGACTGCTCAAAAGACCGTCTGTATAGGTTGAGAGTAATACTGAAACATCAAAGTATATTATAACAAAAAAATAATCAGTGTACAAAGTAAATTGTTTTGGGTACTTCCTTCACTCTTACAATGTCTGCTTAGACTTGGTGTAATTGCACACGAGGATGTAGGTACAAATATGCCACTATAAATGAACACGTAGAGGGCATTACCATATGGATAAACACATATACAAGTACACATATTTGTATACAGTATTCCAGGAGGATCCTTATAGTTATTACCTTTCAATGATTTGGGGACATTCGTTTTGTTTTTATTTTACAGGAAGAGAAACTCAACGGCAAAAGGGATGAACATTTTTTTTTAATGTAAAAACATTATCATTTATAAGGGAATGGGACACATTAGGTTTTGTTAAATAAAACAAAAAAACAACAAATTACTTTCTGATCTTTTTTATTCAAAAGTTTTCAAAAGAAACAAAAACAGAAAAAAAAGCTAACATTCTAATCAAATTTACAGTTCAAAAACATATTTTGGTGTTAACGTTCTATAAACATAACTACTGATTTTTTTTCTTACCGGACAAATAATTTACCACTGGCAAGTTTGTGGCACTAGTAAAACAAAAATAAAAAAATTAACTCTCTTGCTCATATAGATATCTCTATGAAAATCTTTTTTTTTCTCAATCTGTACAAAAAGGTCTTTCTTCATAAATTAATTTCTTATAATTTAATGGCTGTCTACTATGTGATGTTTAAGTAACTGATTATTTCTTTATGTACAGAGGCTATGCTTAACCAGACACAAAGTACAGTATGGCACAGAATTTAGGTATCTGCAGCTGTGATTTGATGTCCCCTTTGGAAGTTAATGGTGGAAAACATTGACTAGTCAGATGGACGCCGTCATGTCCTCAAGACTTGCATTGATAAATATTTGTCTTCTTCCCATTCCAGATGTAATCATAATTCTTAGGGGCTAAATTATCAAGCTTCGAATGGAGCTTGATGCCCCTGTTTCTGCGTGAGCCTTCAGGCTCGCTGGAAACATCAGTTATGAAGCAGCGGTCTAAAGACCGCTGCTCCATAACTTGTCCGCCTGCTCTGAGGCTGCGGACATCAATGCGCCCCATCCTATATGATCGGCTGATTGACCGCGAATCTGCAGGAGGCGGCATAGCACAAGCAGTTCACAAGAACTGCTTGTGCAATGATAAATGCCGACAGCGTATGCTGTCGGCATTCATCAATGTCTGTCGGACATGATCCGCTGAGCGATGACCGATGATAAATCGGCCCCTTAGTATTAACAAAAAAATACCATAGACTTTTAGAGATTTTTGTTGCAACTAGCAGCAAGAAAGTCAATTGTTTTCAAGAGTCAGATAGAGTATGCAGTTTTAAAGAACTTTCCAAATTACGTCTATTATCTAATTTGCTTTGTTCTCTTATCTTTTGTTGAAAAGCATACCTAGGTAGGCTCAGGAGCAGCAATGCACTACTGGGAGCTAGATGCTGATTAGTGAATGCACATATAGGTCTCTTATCATTGGCTCACCAGATGTGCTCTGCTAGCTCCAAGTAGTGCTGCTGCTCTTTCATCAAAAGACGCCAATAGAATGAAGCAAATTAAACAAAAAAGTCTAAATTGGAAAGTTGTTTAAAATTGTATGCTCTATCTGAATCATGAAAGAAAAAAAAAAGGGTTTTGTGTCCCTTTAAAGTTTCATAATCCAAATAGATAAAGAACATACTGAGATAGGCATGGTAGCAGTGTTTGCAACAAAGTGTAGCATAAACATTGTTGCCACAAACAGTCTTGAGCCTACCTAGGTATGCTTTCAACAAAGGATACCAAAAGAATAAACAGAAGTAAATTGAAAAGTTTTTAAAATGCATTATGAAATTGTATTTAGTTTTGTTTCCCATAAATATATATATAGCAAAGTAATGGAAGCACTCGCTGGTCCTTTTCAATTCTGTGATTTTATTAATGTGACATTTTGGGGGGACACTCCCTTTCCTTAGACAGGAAGGGGAGTGTGTCCCCAAAACGTCACATTAATAAAATCACAGAATTGAAAAGGACCAGCGAGTGCTTCCATTACTTTTCTATATTTAAACTGTTGGCACCCTGGCAGATGTGGAAAAGGTGAGAGTGCGCTTTACTTTGAACTTTGTGTATAAAT
This sequence comes from Bombina bombina, assembly GCF_027579735.1. Classification (NCBI taxonomy): domain Eukaryota; kingdom Metazoa; phylum Chordata; class Amphibia; order Anura; family Bombinatoridae; genus Bombina; species Bombina bombina. The sequence continues at coordinate 420,375,819 of NC_069499.1, forward strand.
ATATATATATATATATATATATATATATACATATATACACACACACACATATAAACACACACGTGTGTTAGAATGTTAAATTGAGCCTGCCATTAGACATCACAGCGTCTCTTTAAAAAGACATAATTGAGAGTTAACTGTTGTAAAAGCTTGGATTTACAAACGATTCCTTGTCTGTGCAAACAGTCTAAAAGTTTACCTCTTTACTGCTAAAAGACCCAGCACTGAATTCACAATAACCAAAATTCTTCAAGCAGCAAAAGGTATTTTTAACTAAAGCAATTCAATCCTAGGGAGCATTGAACCAATTATACCACAACTTTGTCTCTTCCTCTGCCAAAAAAAAAAAAAAGCAAAAAACAGTTTTTATGAATATGTATTTTACTAGAATCTAAACTCAGAGCAGCAATTACTTTTGAAACTATGAAATGTCACTGCCACCTATACTCAAATACACACGTGCTGTTTGAATATTAGAAATATTTGGAAAAAAATGAAACAAAATAAAAAAATATATAATAAAACTGTTTGCCTAGCTCCAGCTAGGAAGATTTGGTCAGTGGAAACAGGGAGGTCCTGCAACCTGTCCCATTAAAAAAGGAAATAAAACTTTGAGGTAGATAACTGATCACACACTGCTGACGAGGCCAGGCGAGTACACAGTTCTGGAAGACAACATAATTTTCTTTTACATATGTGATTAGAATAAAAAATAGCCATAATAAAGAGCAGTGATTGATCTCACGTGTTACAAAAAAAATATGTATATAAAAAATAGGTAACTAAAAATGGTGTATTTGCTCAATCAGGAATTTCATAGTTTCAAAAAAAAAAAAAAGGTGTTTTTTTATTCTTTACAATTAATACTTGTAGTGACGATGTGAAGTGTGGCACTGCTTGGATCCAAGTCTTCCTTCATGCTTTTATATTGTGTCCATACAATTATTAAAACTATAAAACAAAAAAAATGCAAATGTACAAAAAAAGGCACATTCTCCTAACCGCAAACTGGTCCGGCAAAAACAAAGTATAGAAATCTTAAAAAGCTGAGATTTATCTGATTGGTTACTGGCTCTTTGTTCTTTGGTAAAGTTACCTTTAAAAGTGCCAAGTATCATTTTTAGCTTTTTTATTTTTTAATATTTAATATAGAGCTAGTACCCAACGTACTGAACATTGCAGTTATCTCAGCTTATTCATGTTTTACAGATCTTTAGCTTTTTGCCATGTTGCTGTAACAGCTCTTTTCTGTTTGCTAGGTTTGAGCACAATCAATTATCTAAAGCACTAATTATTAATCATATAAAGAAATGCAAAAAAAAACAACAACAAAAACATTCATAAACAAATCCCCTATCCCATGTTTCCTATATTCTACATACACTAAAACATCAAGTTAGTTAGGAAGAAAAAAAGGCAAAAAAAGTTTTTACATTGCATGTTACAGCAGATTTCCTAAAATCGCTTAAACTACCAGAGCAAATTATTGGCATAAGGCCTTACAAACAATCATTTCTATTAAAACATCCCCATCAGAAAATGTGTTTCACACAAAACATTTTCCCACTACCACCCACCCACTGCATTTTACTACCATACAGATTATGTGAAAAAAAATCATTAAAAACACCTATTACACATTAAAAAAAGCCAGATTTTCAGCATTTTATTTTCTAAAAGCCCTATGCTTGCTGTTTTACAAGGCATCACTGACCAGTTTACCTGGCCAAAGCATTCTAAATTTATGTTTTACTAATTACTTGAAAAAAACTACAGCATTGAAAGTTTAAGGCAAATTGGAATTCATTGAAAAAAGATAAGACACTTCACACTACGAGAAAAAAATGACGGAAAGGGTAACACTGCACTACAGCAACACACACTCTGCAAGCATAGACATCGCAAAAGATGCCATTTTGTTTTAGCCATTTTGATGGTAGATAGCCCAGCAAGACATTGCTTTGCAATGCAACACTGAACTCTATGTCAGCATAATGGTTAACTTTTGGGAAACACAAATTCTTAAAAAGTGAAAACAAAAACAAGTTTGTACAAATTAAAAAAGTAAATTAAAAAAAAAAAAAATCTTAAAAAAAAAAGAAAAAAGAAAATACAAATTTTTCTGTAATGCAAGTGAATTCTTCCAAAATGTCACCTGTGCATATTCAGAAATAAACTCGTAGTCTGTTTTCCTTTTTTTTGTTTTGTGTTCTAGAACTTGATAAAAATTTTCGTAATAAAATAAACCTGTTCAGGGGAACAGCCCACTAGATGAGTTGAAGGATTTTTTTTTTTTATGCACCACATAGAACTTATAGCAAAAATAGTTTGTGTTGATTTCGTTATAAATAATGTTTTTCTTTTCTCCAAGAACCTGTGCAAAACTGTCAATTCATAAAGCACAATTGATCAGAAAAAAATCCATGATTGTTTCAGCCTCCTTGATTCTGAAAGCAAGGTCACGACACCATCTGTAAAGAAATACAAAAGGTTCCTAGTTAGTATTGTGAGTGCCTTTTGACGCATTGAATGTGATCTTGTGTTGAGCTAGGTGATTAAACACTAGAAAGAACCACAGATTTAGCAAAGTGTCCAGAAGCGTGTAAAATAAAATCTTATAAGAAATGTTGCACAAACATTAAAAAAATCATGGGAGTGTTTAGCAAATTTGATAATCATCCTTATGTGATAAAGAATGTGACTTTGTCAAAGCAACAAAGCAAGTTACTCATCAACTTATTTTAGAATAAAGGGAAGCTGAAATATATGTAGGTTGCAGGCTTTCAAATAATGTGATGAAATCATTAATTGGACGTCAGCATAGCTGTCTTGTATAGCATAAATATTCCATTGTTGACTGAAATAATTGCACCATTTAAAGGAACAGTCAAGTCAAAATTAAACTTTCATGCAATTTTAAACAACTTTCCAATTTACTTTTATCATCAAATTTGCTTTGTTCTCTTGGTCTTCTTTGTTGAAAGCTAACCCTACAGTTTGTCATAGTTAGACACTGCTAGTTCATGTGTGCTAAATAGATCAGATTGGCTTAAATGCAATTCTGCCAAAAGAACTAAGATAAGGGGGCGGTCTGCAGAGGCTTAGATACAAGGTAATCACAAAGGTAAAAAGTGTATGCAAAACTGGGGAATGGGTAATACATGGATAAAGTAATAGTGCTAATAATAAAATGCTCTAACACATGTAAATAATTTTCTTTTTGCACTTTTATGTTCCTTTAAACATGTAAATGCTGCTCTATTAGATGGATGATAGGAAAGTGTTGAACAAAATAACAGACTGCTTATTCAAGCTACTTTAGTTTTCACAAAATAATTATCACACTAGCCAGCCAATCAGAACATAAACCTTAGTATTATATGCATTACTCAGCGCAATGAAAAAAGCACCAGATTTGTGGGTTGAAAGTGGAAGAGCAACATTTAAAAGAAAAACTAAAATGTTGCTTAAAAAGTAAGATCTGAACACTAGATGGCAGTGTGTAATCTACTTTTAAACTAATTATAAGGGCAAATACACAAACATGATAAAATAACTACGTCTCACCCTGCTGTACCTCATATATTATAAACTTGTGGTACAAAAGCCTGTTTTAGGGCTAGTGCACTGCATAGCACTTGCAATATTTACATATGCACTAAAAAGCTGCCTTTTGCTTATGGAATTCAAATGCAAACAGGGAAGGGGTAAGACATGAACTCATGCAGTGTTATCACTATGTCCTGGAGTATTCATAAAATGAGGTGTTAAAAGGAGAGCTTGTTTTTTTAAATCTTTTTGTGCAGTATGTTCAGAATTATATAGAATATTTAGTGACACCTTCTATAGAGAAACAAGGTAACAACATTTGGCCCCCCAAAATTGTCCCCAGTTACTTCTTCTTATCCCACCTTATGGACGCTGCATTTTTGTATGTAAATGCTGGCTGTGATTTGCCAACAACCCTGAGGCATGTTTAAAAGAAAGAAAAAAAAGAAAAGAAAAAAAAAAAAAAAAAAAAGCAACAGACAAGAAAGAGAAACCGAGGAATTTTTGGTGGTGGCAAATGTATTGAAGGTGTTCTCAATTAAAGGGACAGTATACATCAATTTTCATATAACTGCATGTAATGCACAGATACTGATATAAAAATCCAGTATAAAACCGTTTAAAAACTTACTTAGAAGCTCCAAGTGTAGCTCTGTTCAAAAGGTTAGCTGTAAAACCCACTAAAAGTGGGTGTGTAGCAAAAATAAAATCAGACACTCCCCCCTCCCCCTGCATATGAAAAGACTCTTTACACAAACAGGAGCAAGCTGGAGTAGGAAGACATCAGTATACTTTAAAACTTTGGGGCTTGGTTAGGAGTCTGAAAATCAGGGCAATGTTATTTAAAAATAAGCAAAAACAGAATTTATGCTTACCTGATAAATTTCTCTCTCTTGTGATGTATCGAGTCCACGGATTCATCCATGCTTATGGGATATTCTCCTTCCCTACAGGAAGTGGCAGAGAGAGCACTCACAGCAGAGCTGTCCATATAGCTCCTCCCTTAGCTCCACCCCCAGTCATTCAACCGAAGGCTAGGAAGAAAAAGGAGAAACTATAGGGTGCAGTGGTGACTGAAGTTTTTTAAATAAAAATATACTACCTGTCTTAAATAGACAGGGCGGGCCGTGGACTCGATACATCACAAGAAAAATAAATTTATCAGGTAAGCATAAATTCTGTTTTCTCTTGTAAGAGTCCACGGATTCATCCATACTTATGGGATACCAATACCAAAGCTTTAGGACACGGATGAAGGGAGGGGCAAGACAGGTACCTTAAACGGAAGGCACCACTGCTTGCAGAACCTTTCTCCCAAAAATAGCCTCCGAAGAAGCAAAAGTATCAAATTTGGAAAATTTGGAAAAAGTATGAAGCGAAGACCAAGTCGCCGCCTTACAAATCTGTTCAACAGAAGCCTCATTTTTAAAAGCCCATGTGGAAGCCACTGCTCTAGTAGAATGAGCAGTAATTCTTTCCGGAGGCTGCTGGCCAGCAGTCTCATAAGTCAAACGGATGAAGCTTTTCAGCCAAAAGGAAAGATAGGTAGCCGTAGCCTTTTGACCTCTCCGTTTACCAGAATAAACAACAAACAATGAAGATGTTTGACGGAAATCTTTAGTTGCTTGTAAGTAGAACTTTAAAGCACGAACCACATCAAGATTGTGCAACAGACGTTCCTTCTTTGATGAAGGATTAGGACACAGAGAAGGAACAACAATCTCCTGATTGATATTCCTATTAGAAACAACCTTAGGAAGAAACCCAGGTTTGGTACGCAAAACCACCTTATCTGCATGGAAAACTAGGTAAGGTGAGTCACACTGTAAAGCAGATAACTCAGAAACTCTTCGAGCCGAAGAGATAGCTACTAACAACAAAACTTTCCAAGATAGAAGCTTAATATCTATGGAATGCATAGGTTCAAACGGAACCCCTTGAAGAACTTTAAGAACCAAGTTTAGGCTCCATGGCGGAGCAACATGTTTAAATACAGGCTTGATCCTGACCAAGGCCTGACTAAATGCTTGAACGACTGGAACATCTGCCAGACGTTTGTGTAAAAGAATAGATAAAGCAAATATTTGTCCCTTTAAGGAACTAGCTGATAATCCCTTCTCCAATCACCGAAGCTCTCTCCTGTTTGATTCTGGCAACCAGACGTGGGAGGAGAGGAAACGGTGGAAATACATAAGCCAGATTGAAGGACCAGGGGACTGCTAGAGCATCTATCAGTACCGCCTGGGGATCTCGGGACCTGGACCCGTAACAAGGAAGTTTGGAGTTCTGACGGGACGCCATCAGATCCAATTCTGGTGTGCCCCATAGCCGAGTCAGCTGGGCAAATACCTCCTGATGGAGCTCCCACTCCCCGGATGAAAAGTCTGACGACTTAGGAAATCCGCCTCCCAGTTCTCTACCCCTGGGATATGGATTGCTGAGAGATGGCAAGAGTGATCCTCCGCCCATCGGATTATTTTGGTTACCTCCATCATCGCTAGTGAACTCTGTGTTCCTCCTTGATGATTGATATAGGCTACAGTCGTGATGTTGTCCAACTGAAATCTAATGAATTTGGCCGCAGCTAGCTGAGGCCACGCCTGAAGCGCATTGAATATCGCTCTCAGTTCTAGAATGTTTATCGGGAGGAGAGATTCCTACAGAGACCATAAGCCCTGTGCTTTCAGGCATTTCCAGACTGCACCCCAGCCTAGCAGGCCAGCATCTGTCGTTACTATGAGCCACTCTGGCCTGGAGACAGGTGGTCCTGAGACAACCACCAGAGAAGAGAATCTCTGGTCTCTTGGTTCAGTTGCAGTTGAGGAGATAAATCTGCATAATCCCCATTCCACTGTTTGAGCATGCATAGTTGCAGTGGTCTGAGGTGAAGGCAGGCATAAGGAACTATGTCCATTGCTGCTACCATGAGTCCGATTACCTCCATACACTGAGCCACTGATGGCCGAGGAATGGAATGAAGAGCTCGGCAGGTGATTAAAAGTTTTGATTTTCTGACCTCCGTCAGAAATATTGTCATTTCTACCGAATCTATCAGAGTCCCTAGGAAGGAAACTCTTGTGAGAGGGACGAGAGAACTCTTCTTTATGTTCACCTTCCACCCGTGAGATCTCAGAAAAGCCAACACGATGTCCGTGTGAGACTTGGCTAGCTGGAAAGTCGACGTCTGAATTAAGATGTCGTCTAGATAAGGCGCCACTGCTATACCCCGCGGTCTTAGATCCGCCAAAAGGGACCCTAGCACCTTTGTGAAAATTCTGGGAGCCGTGGCCAACCCGAAGGGAAGAGCCACAAACTGGTAATGCCTGTGCAGAAAGGCGAATCTGAGGAATTGATGATGATCTCTGTGAATAGGAATGTGTAGATACGCATCCTTTAAGTCCAAATAGTCTCCATCTTGAAAGATGGTACTCTGAGGAATTTGTTTAGAATTTTGAGATCCAAGATTGGCCTGAAAGTTCCCTCTTTTTTTGGGAACCACAAACAGGTTGGAGTAAAAACCTAGCCCTTGTTCCGCTCTTGGAACTGGGCAGATCACTCCCATGGTATGTACGTCTTCTACAAAGCGTAAGAACGCCTCTCTCTTTGTCTGGTTTGCAGACAATTGAGAAATGTGAAATCTCCCCCTTGGGGGGGAGTCTTTGAAGTCCAGAAGATATCCTTGGGACACAATTTCTAAAGCCCAGGAATCATGAACATCTCTTGCCCAAGCCTGAGCAAAGAGAGAGAGTCTTCCCCCTACTAGATCCTTCTTGGCCTGTTTACCTTTGTTCCAAGCCTGGTTAGGTCTCCAGACTGACTTGGATTGGACAGAATTCCCCTCTTGCTTTGCTGCAGGGGAAGCTGAAGCGGGACCACCCTTGAAGTTCCGAAAGGAACGAAAATTATTTTGTTTGGTCCTCAGCTTATTTGTTTTATCCTGAGGGAGGGCATAGCCTTTCCCTCCAGTGATGTCTGAAATAATTTCTTTCAGTGCAGGCCCGAATAGGGTCTTTCCTTTGAAAGGGATGTTCAACAATTTATATTTTGATGACCAGGACTTAAGCCATAACGCCCTGCGTGCTAAAATGGCAAAACCTGAATTCTTTGCCGCTAATTTAGATTTGGAAAGCGGCATCTGTAATGAAAGAATTAGCCAACTTAAGGGCCTTAATTCTATCCATAATATCTTCTAATGGAGTCTCTACCTGGAGACCCTCAAACCAGAAAGCAGCTGCAGTAGTTACAGGAATAATGCATGCAATAGGTTGGAGAAGAAAACCTTGATGAACAAAAATTTTCTTTAGGAGACCCTCTAATTTACTTTAGGAGACCCTCTAATTTTTTTCACCACACTCCCTTTGCCCTTCCTAGCAGTTAAGCAGGCAGAGAGAATTACTGGGGGGTGGAGCTAAGGGAGGAGCTATATGGAAAACTCTGCTGTGGGTGCTCTCTCTGCCACTTCCTGTAGGGAAGGAGAATATCCCATAAGTATGAATGAATCCATGGACTCGATACATCTTACAAGAGAAACAATAGATTTTTTTTTTTAAATTGTATAGGCTATTTAAATGGATCATCTACAAACCATTTATGCAACGAAAAATCTAGTGTATAATGTCCCTTTAAATGGCGAGTCACTGAATATTCTTAAAGGACCACTTAATGCAGTAGAATTGCAAAACATAAATTATGCTTACCTGATAATTTAATTTTCTTCTGAAGGGAAGAGTCCACAGCTGCATTCATTACTTTTGGTAAATACAGAACCTGACCACCAGGAGGAGGCAAAGACACCCCAGCCAAAGGCTTAAATACCTCCCCCACTTTCCTCATCCCCCAGTCATTCTGCCGAGGGAACAAGGAACAGTAGGAGAAATATCAGGGTGAAAAAAGGTGCCAGAAGAACAAAAAATTACAGCCGCCTCATAGATAAAAACACGGGCGGGAGCTGTGGACTCAGAAGAAAATGAAATTATTAGGTAAGTATAATTTATGTTTTTCTTCTTAAAATGGAAGAGTCCACAGCGGCATTCATTACTTTTGGGAAGAAGAATACCCAAGCTAGAGGACACTGAATGCAAACAACGGTTGGGTACAAAAGGCAGCCCCTTCGAGAGGCACCACAGCCTGATTACTCGACACCCTAAAAAATATAGACGACACGGGAGAAAACCCGAAGCCCAGTTAACTGCACATTAGTTACACCACCGGCAAAGCCGAACTAAACCACTCAGGCGTTTCAAAGCTTGCTAACACCCAGTCAAAGAGCAATTAGCTATAGCTGGTTACACCCTCATAACCTGGCTGGGATCCTCCAACATTGCCAAAACATGTCTTAAAAGAACACGAAGGCGAGCCGGCCTATAACAGAAGGCAAAATCATACCTCGCCGGATCAACTGAAGACTCAGGGGCCAACGCTTCCCCAGAAGGCTGAACTGAATTGGGCGATCCCATGCTCGACGGGCCCTGGTTAACGGAACATGGACAGTATCTTAGAAATACTTCACTTGGGAGATATAAATGATTCAGTGCCATAGAAATGGCCATGCGGAACCATGCCGTAACCTCTGGAGGAAACAAGCCACCCTCCGGAGGAGTAAAGTCCATAGGGACACCTGCTTGCCTAGCCGGGAAATGGACTGGGGCACTTGCTTCATGGGTCATGGAAACCTTGAAGGTGGATGGCTTAAGGCATTTTAAGTTCCCTGCTTCGGGAGAGGAGAGTACTCTAGAATGGCAATCGGAACATAACTGATGAGCATTGATTAAACGGCCATTTCATATTCATCACAAGACACATCCTCCGTATCGGAGGCATCCGTGTCGCGCATATCAGAATCCTCCATAATCTTGGGATTACAAAAATGACAAAAAACTAACTGGCACCCTTTAACACCCCTAATGGCTGGGGCACTCAAAACCTCCTGTGAACCAGACAACATACGAGCAAGACTCTCTCAGTCATCCGCAGACAGTATATGGAAGTGAAAAACAACGTAACCGCACCCGTCACAAGGTGCACCATGCCAGTCACAAAAAGGGCGCGCAATCTGGAAAGATTGCGTCATTTAAAGAAGGCCGTTATGTTCTGAAAAGGCCGTGAGCCTAAGTATATAGCTATACATTTGCAGATAGAACCATATAACAAACATGATTAAAAGTCCCCCTTGTTCAATAATCCACCTCAGGAGATTTAAACCCATGATTCCTTATTAACATCCACTGGGACCCTACCTTGTTTCGTTACATTACATTCACATATCGAAATAAAATTAAACGATCTTACCGGAATCTACGCCGTGGAACAGGAACACGGCCCTTCAAATGTGACAGATAGTAGCCTCGCTTCTAACATGGACTCGAGTGAAGAAAGGTAGGCAGCGAAACTCGTCAACGCTGATTACCAAGGAGCTGTTAATATGAGTCGGGATGGGTACGCAGGAAAACTCTCCCTGCATCTCCGGACTCTAACTTTCATCCATGCTCTCACTGAGAGGCTGACAGGATTACTTAAAACTCCAGTCCCATTGCGAAGAGTACTACCCTCCATGATAGACTATCTCAACTTCTGACACTTCCCTGCCAACCTCCTGTGATGAAAGGCAAAGAATGACTGGGGGATGAGGGAATTGGGGGAGGTATTTAAGCCTTTGGTTGGGGTGTCTTTGCCTCCTCCTGGTGGCCAGGTTCTGTATTTCCCAAAAGTAATGAATGCAGCTGTGGACTCTTCCCTTTTAAGAAGAAAAATTAACACATGCATAATAAAACAATTATTTAACACCTACTCTGAATTTCAAATAAGCAGTAATTTTTTTTCTGACAAATTTATTTTTTATCCCATTTTCCATCCCTCTGTATCATGTGACAGACATCAGCCAATGACAGACAGTAAACGTATACCCTGTGAGCTTGTGCACATATGCTCAGTAGGAACTTGTTCCCCAGAAAGTGTGCATATAAAAAGACTGTGAAAAATCTGATACTGGAAGTAATTTGGAAAGTGTCCTAAAACTGCATGTTCTATCTGAATCATAAAAGTTTATTTTGACTTGAGTGTCCACAAACTGCACAAAAATGCATTTTTTACTGTCCCTTTAACAGAAATATTTTCATTCAAAAGATAGCTCCAATCTACAATAAAAGTGCCCTTGAAAATGTACATATAAATAAATCTGTTAAATAATTTTATGTAACAGCAGTATATCATTTTATTGCACTGTATAATGAAGAGCACCTCAACATCTGTGTGAAAAGGATAGCTATATTAAAAGTACTGCAATTGCCTGTATAATTATAAACTCAGCAACTTTTTCCCCCCACAGATGAGTTTGAGAAAAACTTTACATAAATTCAGTTGTGAAATGAAAAGCAAAGGGCATTACATACAGGTATATGAAATAAACATAAACTACTACATGTCAAGAGGATTGATGAATGTGCACTTACAGGTCTGGCAGCAAACAGACCTACAGCACAGTAATACAACTCACTGCTACATTGTATCTATGTACAAGCTGTTGCTGCTATAACAAGTGCTTCTGTAAAAAGAACTGACGCGATCAGGCAACAAGCATCTAAACGGTGCTCAAAAGACCTTTCTTTTCCATAATAACATTTTAATAGATTTAACAGGACTACACAAAACAGGTCCTTTATGTAACAACATTTACAAGCTACTGCACTGTAACAGAAAAAATATGAGTTCCTTTAAGTAAAGGTGAATGTAAATTCTTGCGTATATCATTTTCATAAAAAAACAGAGAGAATAAGGATTCTGTAGAAAAGATTCAAATGCTAAATGTTTATTTTCAAAGATGAGGTAGGGTGTGGATCCTTTAATAATCGAAGATTACTACTAAGAAAGAAATAATGCACAATAAACATTTCACTTCCTAAAAAAACACACAGGAAAACTGGCACACACAAAAATCCTATTTTAATCAATAAAAAAGATAAATAAAATAAATATGAGTAGACGGTATAATATATGGCATTTGTGTAAATATTTATTAGATTTAGTGTTTGTGGATGTAAGCCATCAATATTCCATAGTAATTAACTTCCTTTGTACGTTACTTTGTGTCACTGTTTGGTATTGCCAAATGTTTAGCTTAATGTCTATAATATTTGTATCATATTTTTCTGTCCATCTGTTGGAAGGGGTATGATGGGGTTGACCATGTCTGGAACGATTTACAAATGGTCATGGCTCTTTGATATAACACTAAAACATTCAATATGCAAAAATGGCCAGGTAAATAATTTTATATTCAGTACCCAATTGTCTGAGAGGATGAGACCTATGGCTTCTGAAACTGAATGAATAGCTCCCCACACAAGCAGCTTTGTCAAGATGGTCCACTGTACATACCAGAGATGGAATATAGCAAGCTTTAATAATTTTGAATAATACAACATATAACCGATTATCTGATTTATAAGCATTTTGGCCAATTCCATATATCAGGTTTAGGTTACCTTCCTAAAAGGTATTAATCAAATGCTCTTTTGCTTAGTATGATTTGGGGTGTCTATTGTATTTGTTTCCCTTGCTGCTTATAGATAATATGAAAAACAACAATAAATTGTTGTGGGTCTGTGAGGCAGTTTCTACTGAGTTATACTCCATGTGAGATTTTTTTCTAAACCTGATAGATGACAGATGACTTAGTCATTTGGAGAAATATAACAAACAAACAATAATGTTCCCATCTGGTTTTTGGATTACTTGTTCTGAGGTAACTAGGTTCCAATACTTTCTTGGATATTGGCAATGACATAATAAAGTCTGAATTAAGCCTGAGTGGAGATCGAAGCCATGAACCTTAATAGGTCCAGTAAACAATCACAGTTAACTTGGCAATGTGTATGAACCATAAAGCATTGCAAACGTGAAAGTTAGCAGAATATTAATGCTCTCTAAATTTGGAGTAAGCTGCAATAAAACACTAGAAAGTCAAGGAACTCCATCAGACTGTACAAGACATGTTGGTCAACCTCATCATAATACCAATTCCAGTATTGCAACAAGTGGAAAGGTTAATATTCAAATCTGTTTTTTTGTTTGGAAGATAGAAGAATCTCATGGACCAGTGATGGCTAACCTTGGCACTCCTGATGCTTCTGAACTACATTTCCCATGATGCTCAACTAGACTGCAGAGTAACATTATGGTTAATGTAGTTCCAAAACATCTGGGGTGCAGAGGTTAGTCATCACTATCATAGACCTACTCAAGACTATGGGGTCAATTTATCAAAGTGCGAGAAGACATGATACGATGTAGCGTATCATGTCTGCCGCACATCGATAAATGGCGACAGCATACGCTGTCTGCATTTATCATTACACAAGCAGTTCTTGTGAACTGCTTGTGCAATGCCGTCCCCTGCAGATTTTCAGCCAATCGGTAAATAGCAGGGGGTGTCAATCAGCCCGATTGCATAGGATTGGGCGGATTGAAGACCGCAACCTCAGAGGCAGCGGACAAGTTATGAAGCAGCAGTCTTTAGAACGCTGCTTTATAACTTCTTTTTCCTGCGAGCCTAAAGGCTTGCACGGAAGCAGGGGCATCAAGCACAGTTCAGAGCTTGATAATTCGGCCACTATAAGGGTAGAGTTAGCTACAAGTCTACAGCTTTCACAAGAAATTAAAGGGAAGATCATTCTACGGAACAGACTGACTTAAGAATTTTTAAGTTTAGTCATACCTCTTGAAGCTTGTGAGAATATACATAGCCAGCATTTGTGACTGACATACATTTATAAATAAAATAAGACTAAGCACAATAGGTACTGTTTTAATATCAGAGAGAATAAGGCATATTAAGTATTAATTTAAGAAAATGTGGCAATACAGGAAAGTGTTTTTACAAGTATAACCAAAATCAAAATATGCTGGGTGCCAGATTTGTATATCTTGAACAAAGTCAAGGAAACAATAAGCTCTAAGAGTTTAAAAGGAAAAACATTTTGGCAGACTAGGTTACCCTTGTGTTTTAAGTGAACCAAAGTAAGGAAATTGTAAATGGATTATTTCCCTTTTCAACCTTTTTCCAAACTTTAAGAATGCTAAATTTGGCTAAAATGTTTAATATTTGTGATGTTTTTTTTATCATACCGCCAGTGTTCCTTCTCTTACCAGGAGCCAAGCATTAATGGATCCTAAATTTTGACTTCTAGCACCTAATTTTTTAGACTCTTTATATACATCCCTATCAATTCCTTGGCTATTATACATTTGTAGGACTGTCTCTTCCATATTATCGATGACTCCTTAGTTTTACAAAAGACCCTAACCTAAGCTATACATTAAAGTCATGAATTAATATTTTTAGCCTATTACATCTGTACACATAAAGTAGAACCTACAGAAGAATGAAGCATATATATATATATATATATATATATATATATATATATATATATATATATATATATATATATATATATCAAACAACAACAAAAGTTCTGGATGATTAGCCTGCATTAGTTCACAGATATAAAAGGTATAGCTATAGATAGCCAACAGAAGACATAATTTACTTAAAATGGAAATTATAGAAAATTAGTTATTCTGTATTCTTGAAACACTATTTTGACTTACCTTAGAGTTATTTGTTTTGTTGATAAGTATATGGAGAATGATCACTAGATGTTTCTACTGTCACTTGTTGTTGACCAGAGGGTTCCTGATTGCATAGATAAAAAACAGAAACAGGGTATAATATTTATGCAGATATCACTAACACTTGTTTTACATAATACCCTCAACCTATGAAAAGTCAACAACTAACATTGCATTTATTTGAAAAAAGAAAAAAATTTTTTTTTGCGTAAATGCTAACTTCTTTCCCATAAGGCAATATGAATCTAGTAATCATTGCCTAACATAGGTTTTCTATTGTTATTTACACATACTAACCTCGACTGAAACAGCAGCTGTTTGAACGTGTGTATATTGTGGGATATAAGTTCCTTGCATAGCTGTGGTGGTGGGCATGTACTGTAAAAGAATAAAAAAACACAACTGAAGTCACAACACAAGTGTAAACAAAACTAGACATTTAATCACAAACGCAGAAATGTCTATATTTTGCAAGGATAGATCCCCAGATGAGGGAATGGACAGATGGGACCACTCAACCTTTTACCAACATAAGGAGACAATATACTCTAAATATTCCTATCACGCATATGAACGAACACTATACAAACATATTTATCATATCAAAAAAGTTAAAACAGGATTTTTTTGCTTTGATTAGCAGAAGTAAAAAAAAAAAAAAAAAAAATTCTCAGTACTGGAACACCAGTTTTATTTAAAAAAAAATTAAAAAATTAACAATGTTAACGATACCATTTTTAGACGCAACAAAGAAAAAAAATGCTTTTGTAACCCTTGAATGGTAGCTCTCTTTACTGAACCCATCATGACAGAATGTGGACTGGATCCTGGTATATATTAGCTAGGATATGAGTCAAGATAAAATAGAAAGAAATTTCTGTATATATTGGGGGTGGAAAAAAGACACAAAAAAACATTATGAGGCAAAATAAATAAATGTTTATCGTGCCTTAACATAATGTAGTATGTTTCTTCCACACTATGATGGAAACTGATTTTGGGCATCCAAATTTAAGAGTGAATTGATTCTGTTAGCAGTCTTCCAAACTGCAATATGACAAAGCTGACAGTGGTCACATGATGCTACATCTGTTTGCATTGTACAGGAGATTCAGACTGCCCTAGTAGTGCAAGCCTTGAACCCATATGGAATCAGAACTTCCTTTAGCTTAAAGTGCCCATACTAAAGGTTTACTGAACATTTTTAAGTTAAAGCGATATCTTCTATCATTATTCAGATAGAGCATACAAATATAAGAAAGATTCCAATTTACTTTGATTATCAAATGTACTCAGTTCTCTTGAACTTAGAAGCAGGTCGGTAGGCTGAAAAGCATGCACGTGTCTGGAGCAGTTTTGTGAGAATGCTTTAATAATGTGGAAATACTGCTGCCATTAGGGCTTAAATAATTATTGCTACGCAGCTGCCATACGGTTCTCTAGATCTATGCAGGCTACCTATCTAGGTATTTCATTCAATAAAGAATACCACAAGAACAAAGTAAATGTGTTAACAGAAGTAAATTAGAAATGTTCTTAAAATTGTAAGCTCGATCTGAAACACTAAAAAAAAAAAAATGATTTTCATATCCTTTTAAAGTGATTGTAAATGATTATAGGTTTAAATGTAGCTGTAGAATGGATTTGACATCCCCATCAGTACGACTATATTACATTTTAAATTCTTTTAATCTCTTCCCATTTCTTCATATTCCCTCCACCCTTTACATTTCTGTAGTCTAGTGATGTAGCAGTCCCCCACGCCCTCTACGTAGTAGGTGATGCACGCTCCCAATAGTCTATACAGTAACTTAAATGTAAACAGTGAATTGCAAGATTCATTGTTTGCATTAAGTGCTACTAAAGTTTTGGTCCGCTCACTATAGACAGGTCTCACCAAGCAATGTTATATCTGGCAGTTCTCCAAGTAAACAGTGAACTGGAGCATGAGTTCTGATTCACTGTTTGCAATTATGTAATTGGACTTCCCTGGGCAATAAATAGCGCGCATGCGTCTCTCCACAAAGACCCCACAGCACATTAAAATGAGCGAGTCATGCAGCAACGCTGGTGATTGATTGAAGGAGATATACATCACCAAAAGAAAAAAAGACTTAATCAAAGTGGGGCAGGCGGGGGTAATTAGATGTGAGTACTATTAATAAATAAATTAAACATATTTCTAAGCATCTTAATGAGAAAAAATAGCAAGAAACATTAAAAAAACTGGACTATAATTGAGCAATAAGCAAATCATTTGACTTCACCATCACTAAAGTATAATTTTAACATGTTTTTATTATCTGACCTTGTTTTTAAACAGAATATTAAAACAATACTCCTTAAAACCACCACCCAAAATTAAACGATTTGGGTTAATATAATTTTAATGCAGCATTGTAGCTGCATCATAAAGATGAAAAGACAGACATGTCTAAGGCATAATTTGTTCTGACAAAAACTACAACTATGGACTAATTCTCGTTTTAAAAAATTGTAATTTAGTTATAGAAAAACATAATTCATGTAAGAACTTACCTGATAAATTCATTTCTTTCATATTAGCAAGAGTCCATGAGCTAGTGACGTATGGGATATACATTCCTACCAGGAGGGGCAAAGTTTCCCAAACCTCAAAATGCCTACAAATACACCCCTCACCACACCCACAAATCAGTTTAACGAATAGCCAAGAAGTGGGGTGATAAGAAAAAAGTGCGAAAGCATAAAAAATAAGGAATTGGAAATAATTGTGCTTTATACAAAAAATCATAACCACCACAAAAAAAGGGGTGGGCCTCATGGACTCTTGCTAATATGAAAGAAATGAATTTATCAGGTAAGTTACATAAATTATGTTTTCTTTCATGTAATTAGCAAGAGTCCATGAGCTAGTGACGTATGGGATAAAGACTACCCAAGATGTGGATCTTTCCACGCAAGAGTCACTAGAGAGGGAGGGATAAAATAAAGACAGCCAATTCCTGCTGAAAATAATCCACACCCAAAATAAAGTTTAAATGAACATAAGCAGAAGATTCAAACTGAAACAGCTGCCTGAATTACTTTTCTACCAAAAACTGCTTCAGAAGAAGAAAACACATCAAAATGGTAGAATTTAGTAAAAGTATGCAAAGAGGACCAAGTTGCTGCTTTGCAAATCTGATCAACCGAAGCTTCATTCCTAAACGCCCAGGAAGTAGAAACTGACCTAGTAGAATGAGCTGTAATCCTTTGAGGCGGAGTTTTACCCAACTCGACATAAGCATGATGAATTAAAGATTTCAACCAAGATGCCAAAGAAATGGCAGAGGCCTTCTGACCTTTCCTAGAACCGGAAAAGTTAACAAATAGACTAGAAGTCTTTCGGAAAGTCTTAGTAGCTTCAACATAATATTTCAAAGCTCTAACCACATCCAAAGAATGCAATGATTTCTCCTTAGAATTCTTAGGAGTAGGACATAATGAAGGAACCACAATCTCTCTACTAATGTTGTTGGAATTCACAACCTTAGGTAAAAATTCAAAAGAAGTTCGCAACACCGCCTTATCCTGATGAAAAATCAAAAAAGGAGACTCACAAGAAAGAGCAGATAATTAAGAAACTCTTCTGGCAGAAGAGATGGCCAAAAGGAACAAAACTTTCCAAGAAAGTAATTTAATGTCCAATGAATGCATAGGTTCAAACGGAGGAGGTTGAAGAGCCCCCAGAACCAAATTCAAACTCCAAGGAAGAGAAATTGACTTAATAACAGGTTTTATACGCACCAAAGCTTGTACAAAACAATGAATATCAGGAAGATTAGCAATCTTTCTGTGAAAAAGAACAGAAAGAGCAGAGATTTGTCCTTTCAAGGAACTTGCAGACAAACCTTTATCCAAACCATCCTGAAGAAACTGTAAAATTCTTGGAATTCTAAAAGAATGCCAGGAAAACTGATGAGAAAGACACCAAGAAATATAAGTCTTTCAGACTCTATAATATATCTCCCTAGATACAGATTTACGAGCCTGTAACATAGTATTAATCACAGAGTCAGAGAAACCTCTTTGGCTAAGAATCAAGCGTTCAATCTCCATACCTTTAAATTTAAGGATTTGAGATCCTGATGGAAAAAAGGACCTTGAGACAAAAGGTCTGGTCTTAACGGAAGAGTCCACGGTTGGCAAGAAGCCATCCGGACAAGATCCGCATACCAAAACCTGTGAGGCCATGCTGGAGCTACCAGCAGAACAAACGAGCATTCCCTCAGAATTTTGGAGATCACTCTTGGAAGAAGAACTAGAGGCGGAAAGATATAGGCAGGATGATACTTCCAAGGAAGTGACAATGCATCCACTGCTTCCGCTTGAGGATCCCTGGATCTGGACAGATACCTGGGAAGTTTCTTGTTTAGATGAGAGGCCATCAGATCTATTTCTGGAAGCCCCCACATTTGAACAATCTGAAGAAATACCTCTGGGTGAAGAGACCATTCGCCCGGATGCAACGTTTGGCGACTGAGATAATCCGCTTCCCAATTGTTTACACCTGGGATATGAACCGCAGAAACTAGACAGGAGCTGGATTCCACCCAAACCAGAATTCGAGATACTTCTTTCATAGCTAGAGGACTGTGAGTCCCTCCTTGATGATTGATGTATGCTACAGTTGTGACATTGTCTGTCTGAAAACAAATGAACGATTCTCTCTTCAGAAGAGGCCAAGACTGAAGAGCTCTGAAAATTGCACGGAGTTCCAAAATATTGATCGGTAATCTCACCTCCTGAGATTCCCAAACCCCTTGTGCCGTCAAAGACCCCCACACAGCTCCCCAACCTGTAAGACTTGCATCTGTTGAAATTACAGTCCAGGTCGGAAGAACAAAAGAAGCCCCCTGAATTAAACGATGGTGATCTGTCCACCACGTCAGAGAGTGTGGTACAATCGGTTATAAAGATATTAATTGAGATATCTTTGTGTAATCCCTGCACCATTGGTTCAGCATACAGAGCTGAAGAGGTCGCATGTGAAAACGAGCAAAGGGGATCGCGTCCGATGCAGCAGTCATAAGACCTAGAATTTCCATACATAAGGCTACCGAAGGGAATGATTCTGACTGAAGGTTTCGACAAGCTGATATCAATTTTAGACGTCTCTTGTCTGTCAAAGATAGAGTCATGGACACTGAATCTATCTGGAAACCCAAAAAGGTTACCCTTGTCTGAGGAATCAATGAACTTTTTAGTAAATTGATCCTCCAACCATGATCTTGAAGAAACAACACAAGTCGATTCGTATGAGATTCTGCTAAATGTAAAGACTGAGCAAGTACCAAGATATTGTCCAAATAAGGAAATACCACAATACCCTGTTCTCTGATTACAGACAGAAGGGCACCGAGAACCTTTGTAAAAATTCTTGGAGCTGTTGCTAGACCAAACGGTAGAGCCACAAACTGGTAATGCTTGTCTAGGAAAGAGAATCTCAGAAACTGAAAGTGATCTGGATGAATCGTAATATGTAGATATGCATCCTGTAAATCTATTGTAGACATATAATGCCCTTGCTGAACAAAAGGCAGGATAGTCCTTATAGTTACCATTTTGAATGTTGGTATCCTTACATAACGATTCAATATCTTTAGATCCAGAACTGGTCTGAAGGAATTCTCCTTCTTTGGTACAATGAAGAGATTTGAATAAAACCCCAGCCCCCGTTCCAGAACTGGAACTGGCATAATTACTCCAGCCAACTCTAGATCTGAAACACATTTCAGAAATGCTTGAGCCTTCGCTGGATTTACTGGGACACGGGAAAGAAAAAATCTCTTTGCAGGAGGTCTTATTTTGAAGCCAATTCTGTACCCTTCTGAAACAATGTTCTGAATCCAAAGATTGTGAACAGATTTGATCCAAATTTCTTTGAAAAAACGTAATCTGCCCCCTACCAGCTGAGCTGGAATGAGGGCCGCACCTTCATGTGGACTTAGAAGCTGGCTTTGATTTTCTAGAAGGCTTGGATTTATTCCAGACTGGAGATGGTTTCCAAACTGATACCGCTCCTGAGGATGAAGGATCAGGTTTCTGTTCCTTGTTGTGACGAAAGGAACGAAAACGATTATTAGACCTGAATTTACCTTTAGATTTTTTATCCTGTGGTAAAAAAGTTCCTTTCCCTCCAGTAACAGTTGAAATAATAGAATCCAACTGAGAACCAAATAATTTATTACCCTGGAAAGAAAGGGAAAGCAGAGTAGACTTAGAAGACATATCAGCATTCCAAGTTTTAAGCCATAAAGCTCTTCTAGCTAAAATAGCTAGAGACATATACCTGACATCAACCCTAATGATATCAAAGATGGCATCACAAATAAAATTATTAGCATGTTGAAGAAGAATAATAATGCTATGAGAATTATGATCTGTGACTTGTTGCGCTAAAGCTTCCAACCAAAAAGTTGAAGCTGCAGCAACATCCGCCAAAGATATAGCAGGTCTAAGAAGATTACATGAACACAAATAGGCTTTTCTTAGAAAGGATTCAATTTTCCTATCTAAAGGATCCTTAAAGGAAGTACCATCTGCCGTAGGAATTGTAGTACGCTTAGCAAGAGTAGAGACAGCCCCATCAACCTTAGGGATTTTGTCCCAAAACTCTAATCTGTCAGATGGCACAGGATATAATTGCTTAAAACGTTTAGAGGGAGTGAATGAATTACCAAAATTAATCCATTCCCTGGAAATTACTTCAGAAATAGCACTAGGAACAGGAAAAACTTCTGGAATAACTACAGGAGATTTAAAAACCTTATCTAAACGTTTAGATTTAGTATCAAGAGGACCAGAATCCTCAATTTCTAAAGCAATTAGAACTTCTTTAAGTAAAGAACGAAAAAATTCCATTTTAAATAAATATGAAGATTTATCAGCATCAACCTCTGAGACAGAATCCTCTGAACCAGAAGAACCATTATCAGAATCAGAATGATGTTCATTTAAAAATTCATCTGAACAATGAGAAGTTTTAAAAGATTTTTTATGTTTACTAGAAGGAGGAATAACAGACAAAGCCTTCTTAATGGATTCAGAGACAAAATCTCTTATGTTATCAGGAACACTCTGAGTATTAGATGTTGACGGAACAGCAACAGGTAATGGAACTTTACTAAAGGAAATTTTATCTGCATTAACAAGTTTGTCATGACATTCAATACAAACAACAGCTGGAGGAACAGATACCAAAAGTTTACAGCAGATACACTTAGCTTTGGTAGCTCCAGCACCAGGCAGCGATTTTCCTGAAGTATCTTCTGACTCAGTTGCAACGTGGGACATCTTGCAATATGTAATAGAAAAAACAACATATAAAGCAAAATAGATCAAATTCCTTAAATGACAGTTTCAGGAATGGGAAAAAATGCCAGTGAACAAGCTTCTAGCAACCAGAAGCAATAAATAATGATACTTAAATAATGTGGAGACAAAAGTGACGCCCATATTTTTTTAGCGCCAAATAAGACGCCCACATTATTTGGCGCCTAAATGCTTTTGGCGCCAAAAATGACGCCACATCCGGAACGCCGACACTTTTGACGCAAAAAAACGTCAAAAAAATGCCGCAACTTCCGGCGACACGTATGACGCCGGAAACAGAAAAAAAATTTTGCGCCAAAAAAGTCAGCGCCAAGAATGACGCAATACAATGAAGCATTTTCAGCCCCCGCGAGCCTAACAGCCCACAGGGAAAAGTCAAATTTTTAAGGTAAGAAAAAATGATTGATTCAAATGCATTATCCCAAATATGAAACTGACTGTCTGAAAATAAGGAATGTTGAACATCCTGAGTCAAGGCAAATAAATGTTTGAATACATATATTTAGAACTTTATTTAAAAAGTGCCCAACAATAGCTTAGAGTGTCACAGAAAATAAGACTTACTTACCCCAGGACACTCATCTACATGTTGTAGAAAGCCAAACCAGTACTGAAACGAAAATCAGCAGAGGTAATGGTATATATAAGAGTATATCGTCGATCTGAAAAGGGAGGTAAGAGATGAATCTTTACGACCGATAACAGAGAACCTATGAAATAGACCCCGTAGAAGGAGATCATTGCATTCAAATAGGCAATACTCTCCTCACATCCCTCTGACATTCACTGCACGCTGAGAGGAAAACCGGGCTCCAACCTGCTGCGGAGCGCATATCAACGTAGAATCTAGCACAAACTTACTTCACCACTTTTGTAGGCATTTTGAGGTTTGGGAAACTTTGCCCCTCCTGGTAGGAATGTATATCCCATACGTCACTAGCTCATGGACTCTTGCTAATTACATGAAAGAAAGCCATATTTTCAATTTATAAACATCCTTGTTACTTGCAGATCTCCAGAGCACCTAATAACATATTATATAGGTGAATAAAAGGTGTAATTCTATCTGTAGTTTTCGTGCCACTGAATAATGTTTTGCCAAATAATTGGTCTAATCAACAGGGTTTGGTGCAATAAAATAATACATTTGTCATATGTAAAATTATAATAGGGGAAACCCATAATCTTTATAGGTGTGGTACTAATTCAACAGGACACCACTCCTTAAAAATAGTGTCACTATGCTAAATGTCTGAATTTTCATTAATGTGCTCCGTTTGGTGCATCCTTTACATTATTCTACCACAGGACAGTACACTGTACAATTGTTTTTATAATAATGTATTTTCAATGACTTGTTATACCAGCTGCAGAGTATAAAATTAATGAGAAATAACATTATCAGGTTTATTTCTGTATATGAAGTAGTTGGTTTTGTGCTTTTAAACCACAGCCTATCACAATGGGTTGAGCTTGCAGGTAAAATCAGATCTCATTATGTTATCACTTTTATGTACACACATTTGCTTCCTTATCTTATATTTGTCTGTAAAACCAAAGCTCAATAAATAGAGAGAACAATGGAAAATTATAATTTTATTACTTAACTATCCTGCACCCCACTGGGAGTTTAATTCTGTCTGCTGGCTGTGTTTACATAGGATTGTCAATAGCATAGACTCCAGTATAGAAACTTCCAGTATAGGTGGGGATACCACAGGCTAAATCAGCTATTTTAAATAACAAAATAAGGGTAAAGGGGCTACTTGTAAACAATTTAATACACTCCAGCAGGAAAATGGATGATTAGGAACAATTTAAAGGGGAGACTTTTTTTGGGTGAACGGTCCCTTTAAATATGTTTAACATTCAGCCCTGAGAGAGAGAGAGAGAGAGAGAGAGAGAGAGAGAGAGAGAGAGAGAGGGGAGAGAGAAGGAGAGAGAGGAGAGAGAGGAGAGAGATAGGAGAAAGAAAGAAAGAAAGAAAGAAAGAAAGAAAGAAAGAAAGAAAGAAAGAAAGAGGAAAGAGATAAAGAGGAGAGAGAGGAGAGAGATAAAGAGGAGAGGGAGGAGAGAGAGATAGGAGAGAGAAAGAAAGAAAGAAAGAGAGAGAGAGAGAAAGAAAGAAAGAAAGAAAGAAAGAGAGAAAGAAAGAAAGAGAGAAAGAAAGAAAGAAAGAAAGAAAGAGAGAAAGAAAGAAAGAAAAAGAAAGAAAAAGAAAGAAAGAAAGAGAGGGATTATAGATAGATGATATAAAGATAGATTATATAAGAGCGGAAAAGACAGATAATAAATAGATAGATGATATAGATAGGTGAAACCAAACAAAAGTTCTTTTTTACTTGTATACTTCAAATTCCTACTAGTTTGGAGCAGAGTATAACATTGTAACAAACATTTTTGCATAACTTGCTCAATACAAATGCACTCCCTTGAGCCTACTCTCTGCAGCATAGAATATCTAGAGAACAATGTAAATTTAATAATCGCAATAAAAAGGAACTTTTTTAAATTACATTCTCTTTCTGAATCATGAAAGCTTAATTTTGAGTTTAATTTCCCTTTAAAAGCACCTTTTTGTAGCGTCTCTTCTGTGCACCAGTGTGTGCCGTTAGTGCTGTATTATAAGTTTCTAGCAAAGAGAGCTCCACCCACTCAATACTATGCTGGCTTTTGCCCCTTAATGTCACCTGTGTGTGAACTTCCCTTGCCAGCATACTGGTGTCTGTGGTGTAAAAATATCAGCTAGCTCTAGAGTACAGCCTTGTATTTGTAAGTGAGACACATGAAACCTTAAAGGGACAGTCTAGTCAAAATTAAACTTTCATTATTCAGATAGGACTTGTAATTTTAATCAACTTTCCAATTTTCTTTTATCATCAAATTTGCTTTGTTGTTTTGGTATTCTTAGTTCAAACTAAACCTAGGTAGACTCATATGCTAATTTCTAAGCCCTTAAAGGCCGCCTTGTGTCACATGCTTTTGTATTTGCTTTTCACAATTAGAGACGGATAGTTCATGTGGGCCATATAGATAACACTGTGTTCACGCCTGAGGAGTTATTTAAGATTTAGCACAACACAGTACTAAATGCAAGTCAATGGGTACAGCCATGTGATCAGGGGGCTGTCAGAAGATTACAGAGGTAAAAAGTATATTAATATAACTGTGTTGGTTATGCAAAACTGGAGACTGGAGGTAATAAAGGGATTATGTATCTTTTAAAACAATAAAAATTCTATGGTAGAGTGTCCCTTTAAAACTAACAGCATGCAACAGAGTGTGAGCCACACAGAAATTCAGCTGCAAAACCACTGAGACAGTATGTGGACCACAATGGCGTCATGTTGCTGAGGATATATGTAGCCCTGGTCTAGTATCTTTACACATTTTACCTGCATGTTCCTAAGACAAAATATTTTGCATGATATGATCTGTACATGGCTCCATATGCTTTGTATGCCTTATTGATTGACACAGAATGTTTCTTTTGCACGCTAGTATTATTGTCACCTACCGTTCCACTGCTGCTTAATGAAAGATGACTCATCTGCTGCGCCAGGGGACTGATCATGGATGCGGGCTGTAGTGACATAGTGTGCTCCATGGAAGGAGTTAACACGGCACCCTTACAAAAGAAAAAAGCATCTTGTAAAAAACTGATTCATTAACAAATGAAGTGTTTACTTTGTCAAGAAATTATCAAGAACCCATGTAAAGTAGCAGGAAATAAATAATTATATATGTACTATCAAGCAATTACGTGGCACAATATTTTGTATTAGTTGCTAAGGAGTAGAAGGATGTTTTTTATTTTAATTTTGTACAGAATACAAATCACTTCCTTAACTGTTGAGGTTAGATGAGCAATAGGTGTAAATGACATGCAATAAAACAGCTGCAAGCAACACCGTTAGGCAAAGAAAGAGAACAGAAGGCAAATATAACCCCGCTTGTGCACATGGAGTAATCACTAGTGTTATTCTTTAAGCCAAGATTTAGAACTAACACTCACTGACATAACAGACACCTACTGGGGGGCCACTGCTGCCGATTCTTAGATTTAAACTACTTCATATAAAACAGTGCTGGTGGGAAATATTTAGTTAGAAATGCCTTTTTATTTGCATCTTTTTCTGTTTGTAGCAGAATCATATAAATGTGCTCGGAAAACGCTACTGGTGTTTTAGTGATTAAGACCAATTCCAAGAAATGGTAAAGTAATACAAATTTGCCAACACGTTATAATAGAATATAATAAGGAACACCCAAGATGTCATCCACAGTTGCTAATTTAATCATCTGTAGTTTGTTAGATGTGTTACATTAAAGGGACATTCTAGTCAATGTTAAACTTTCATGATTCAGATAGGAATGCAATTTTAAACAACTTTCCAACGGACTTTTATCATCAAATTTGCTTTGTTTTGTTAGTATTCTTTGTTGAAAGCTCATATGCTAATTTCTAAGCCGTTGAAGGCCGCTTCTTATCCAACATCAGTGCATTTAAGTACTTCAAGGGACATGAAAGCCAAAATGTATTTAATTATTCAGAAAGAGCATACAATTTTAAACAACTTTCCACTTTACACCTATTCTCAAATGTGCTTTATTCTCTTAGTATCCTTTGTTGAAGAAGCAGCAATTAACTACTGGGAGCTAGCTGAACACATTGGGTGAGTCAACGACAAAATGCATATTTGTGCAGCCACCAATAAGATAATAGATAATAGAAGTAAATTGAAAAGATTTTATTCAATATTGAATGCATTATCTGAATCATAAAAAAATGAATTTTAACTTTACTGTCTTTGAATTAGGGGACAAAATAAATTTTAATATTTTATGGCAGTATCACAAAAAGGTATCCATCTTTTTTCTTAATAGAAATTACATATGTTTTCAATCTTCTGTTAATTGATGAGCAATTCTTTGTAATCCCTAGAAAACCATATACCAGGTACAAATCCCCAAATACGAAATTCGAAAATCCAGAATTATTTTTAAATCCAGACTATTTCATCGATATTTTTATTTAAATAACTATTAATAATTAATTCTACTTTCAACTCATAATACGAGTTCAACCAGACGAGCGCAAAAAGCTTACTTCTAGCTCAGTTAACGCCCTCTAGCGGGATCATTAATTAGAGCTCTACTTGTAATCTGGCCCTCTATTATTATAAACATTGCATATTGTGTCACCTCTTAGCAGGGCCACGTATAGCATTAGCGGGGCCCTGGGCAAGACAAATTTGTGGGGTCCCTCAGCCCAGTGCATCTGGAAATCTAGAGATATGTCCCAGCTAGCCTGAACCATGATAACTAGCCTTTTCAGTTATCTTTTTTCACCATACTTCCATTAAAAAAACAATTCCACTGCACATAGACCTTTTCTTTTCTTTAAAGGGACATTATACACTCAATTTTTCTTTGCAAAAATGTTTTATAGATGATCTATTTATATAGCCCATACTTTTTTTTTTATGTATAGTTTTGCTTATTTTTTTAATAGCATATCAGAATCTGTGCATATTATTCTTTATAGTAGTGTCTATTACATGCAGTTATATCAAAATTGGTGTAGACTGTCCCTTTAACTTAATGAACTTCTCATATGTACATTACTTTTACAATAGTCTATGTCATATCACAGAAAAACAAGCTAAATAAACATAAATGTCTAAACGTCAACTAATAGATTTCTGGATTTCCACTTGGTGAACTTTATATTTTTTAAAATAACTATACACATGTGTGTGCTTGTATATATATATATATATATATATATATATACACACATACATCTCAATACTTCAGACTAGCTTGTACACTAAATTTATGATCATTGTTTTATTGATTTACCCACTAAATGCACAAAGTAAATTAAAATAAAATAAATTTGTGTGTCAGCCTCCTGAGTATGCAGGAGCGATGAGTGATGAGTGATTAGTCAAATTCTATGATAAGGCAAACACAAAAAGGATACAGTTATTATTACATATTCAAAAAGTACACAACAGATAATTATTAATTTAGTGATAACATTTTGCTTTTCTAGATTTTTATATTTTAATCTTGTTGAATTACAATTACATGACGAAAAATGCATGTCTGTTAAAAAGTAATTTATGAACATCAAGATTGTGTATTTTTTATAAACAGCGTATGTTACAAGATTAAAAAAAAAAAATGGAAGAAAAAATAAAGGCCTAGAGAGTGTTGAAAAAAATAGAAATACAGAACATTTGACAACTAGATAGTAAGTAGCAACCAAAGGCCTAGATTTAGAGTTGGGCGGTAGCCGTGAAAACCAGCGTTAGAGGCTCCTAACGCTGGTTTTAGGCTACCTCCGGTATTTGGAGTCACTCAAAAAAGAGTCTAACGCTCACTTTTCAGCCGCGACTTTTCCATACCGCAGATCCCCTTACGTAAATTGCGTATCCTATCTTTTCAATGGGATTTTTCTAACTCCGGTATTTAGAGTCGTGTCTGAAGTGAGCGTTAGAATTCTAACGACAAAACTCCAGCCGCAGAAAAAAGTCAGTAGTTAAGAGCTTTCTGGGCTAACGCCGGTTCATAAAGCTCTTAACTACTGTACTCTAAAGTACACTAACACCCATAAACTACCTATGTACCCCTAAACCGAGGTCCCCCCACATCGCGCAACTCGATTAAATTTTTTAACCCCTAATCTGCCGACCGCCACCTACGTTATCCTTATGTACCCCTAATCTGCTGCCCCTAACACCGCCGACCCCTATATTATATTTATTAACCCCTAACCTGCCCCCCACAACGTCGCAGCCAGCTACCTACAATAATTAACCCCTAATCTGCCGACCGCAAAGAGCCGCCACCTACATTATAGCTATGTACCCCTAATCTGCTGCCCCTAACACCGCCGACCCCTATATTATATTTATTAACCCCTAATCTGCCCCCCACAACGTCGCCTCCACCTGCCTATACTTATTAACCCCTAATCTGCCGAGCGGACCGCACCGCTATTATTATAAAGTTATTAACCCCTAATCCGCCTCACTAACCCTATAATAAATAGTATTAACCCCTAATCTGCCCTCCCTAACATCGCCGACACCTAACTTAAATATTAACCCCTAATCTGCCGACTTGAGCTCACCGCTATTCTAATAAATGTATTAACCCCTAAAGCTAAGTCTAACCCTAACACTAACACCCCCCTAAGTTAAATATAATTTTAATCTAACGAAATTAATTAACTCTTATTAAATAAATTATTCCTATTTAAAGCTAAATACTTACCTGTAAAATAAATCCTAATATAGCTACAATATAAATTATAATTATATTATAGCTATTTTAGGATTAATATTTATTTTACAGGTAACTTTGTATTTATTTTAACCAGGTACAATAGCTATTAAATAGTTAAGAACTATTTAATAGCTAAAATAGTTAAAATAATTACAAATTTACCTGTAAAATAAATCCTAACCTAAGTTACAATTAAACCTAATACTACACTATCAATAAATTAATTAAATAAAATACCTACAATTAAACCTAACACTACACTATCAATAAATTAATTAAATACAATACCTACAAATAACTACAATGAAATAAACTAACTAAAGTACAAAAAATAAAAAAGAACTAAGTTACAAAAAATAAAAAAATATTTACAAACATAAGAAAAATATTACCACAATTTTAAACTAATTACACCTACTCTAAGCCCCCTAACAAAATAACAAAGCCCCCCAAAATAAAAAAATGCCCTACCCTATTCTAGATTACTAAAGTTCAAATCTCTTTTACCTTACCAGCCCTGAACAGGGCCCTTTGCGGGGCATGCCCCAAGAAATTCAGCTCTTTTGCCTGTAAAAAAAAACATACAATACCCCCCCCCCCAACATTACAACCCACCACCCACATACCCCTAATCTAACTCAAACCCCACTTAAATAAACCTAACACTAAGCCCCTGAAGATCTCCCTACCTTGTCTTCACCTCACCGGGTTCAGCGATCGGTCCAGAAGAGGGTCCGAAGTCTTGATCCAAGCGGAGCAAGAAGAGGTCCTCCATCCGGTAGAAGTCTTCATCCAAGCGGGGCAGAATAGGTCTTCCATCCGATTGAAGTCTTCATCCAAGCGGGATCTTCTATAGTCATCCATCCGGAGCGGAGCGGCAGCATCCTGAAGACCTCCGACGCGGAACATCCATCCTGGCCGACGACTGAACGACGAATGGCGGTCCCTTTAAATGACGTCATCCAAGATGGCGTCCCTCGAATTCCGATTGGCTGATAGGATTCTATCAGCCAATCGGAATTAAGGTAGGAATATTCTGATTGGCTGATGGAATCAGCCGATCAGAATCAAGTTCAATCCGATTGGCTGATCCAATCAAAATTATAATTTATATTGTAGCTATATTAGGATTTATTTTACAGGTAAGTATTTAGCTTTAAATAGGAATAATTTATTTAATAAGAGTTAATTAATTTCGTTAGATTAAAATTATATTTAACTTAGGGGGGTGTTAGTGTTAGACTTTAGGGGTTAATACATTTATTAGAATAGCGGTGAGCTCAAATCGGCAGATTAGGGGTTAATAATTGAAGTTAGGTGTCGGCGATGTTAGGGAGGGCAGATTAGGGGTTAATACTATTTATTATAGGGTTAGTGAGGCGGATTAGGGGTTAATAACTTTATTATGATAGCGGTGCGGTCCGCTCGGCAGATTAGGGGTTAATAAGTGTAGGCAGGTGGAGGTGACGTTGTGGGGGGCAGATTAGGGGTTAATAAATATAATATAGGGGTCGGCGGTGTTAGGGGCAGCAGATTAGGGGTACATAAGGATAATGTAAGTAGCGGCGGTTTACGGAGCGGCAGATTAGGGGTTAATAATAATATGCAGGCGTTAGCGATAGCGGGGGCGGCAGATTAGGGGTTAATAAGTGTAAGGTTAGGGGTGTTTAGACTCGGGGTACATGTTAGAGTGTTAGGTGCAGACGTAGGAAGTGTTTCCGCATAGCAAACAATGGAGCTGCGTTAGGTTTTTTTTCAGCTCAAACAGCCCCATTGTTTCCTATGGGGGAATCGTGCACAAGCACGTTTTTGAGGCTGGCCGCGTCCGTAAGCAAATCTGGTATCGAGAGTTGAAGCTGCGTTAAATATGCTCTACGCTCCTTTTTTGGAGCCTAACGCAGCCTTTATGTGGACTCTCAATACCAGAGTTATTTTTATGGTGCGGCCAGAAAAAAGCCGGCGTTAGCTTTTCGGGTCGTTACCGACAAAACTCTAAATCTAGCCGAAAGTCTTTCCAGTGAGAAGTAACAAATAAAACATAGGCAATGTGGAAATTCCACTTTAAAAAAAATAAAGTGCAGCCAAAAACAACAGATGCAGGCAGAATATATGGTGGTCTTGAGAAGAAGCTTAATAATGATTTTAACAGTAGCAGGCAAACTGGTATAACAGATGTGAAAGTGAGTGGGCCTGAGGCCAAATACATGAAAGAACAGCAATATTTCTGTGAAAGGTGTACTGAAGATACACGACAAAAGAAGGCACTCATAAGTAACACTTGCATGGCTGTTTAAATAATTATACTGAAAAAGACTACGCTTATTATTTGTTTAATTATGGTGATGTACTCTATTTAACAAACAGAATTATAAGACAAAAAATAATAAGTATTGTATGTATGATAGTATCATCTACAAACCCAACCAAAAATGATGTTGCTGCTAAATAGATATTACTGCAGTGCTCCTTATTACATAAACACTTAGGGAATCATACTTTTATTTATTAGTGTAGTATAAAAGAGCCATAATGGGAAATATGATTAACAGTAGCCCCCAACATTAAGTCATGGCTTAGGCATATCTTGGGGGTGTCTTGTCTGATTGCTTAATTCTTGATTGTAAAAAATCTTTTGTTATTTAATGTATATCTGCCCTCATTGTGAACCTACATTATATTTATTTAATACTCTTATTAAACAGTCAAAAAATAAATACATGTCTGGCATCCCTTGCTCATGGTTTCTCGCTTCAAAATGACATGCAGCAAGGAGAGGAGCAGCCGATCTGGGAGAGTAGAGGGGGTGCTGTGAGGAATTCCACACCCCAGCATCATCTGTTAGTCTGAGCAATATATGCTATGGTGGTGGGGCGCAGATTTCTTATATGTACCGACAACCCAGAAGAAGCCACATGTGATGTAATTGGGGGTGAAATGCACATAGGCTCTGGAAGGTGCCACGGTTCTTAAGCAGCTTGTATGAAGTGTCAGACATCTCCAAATCATGATCACTTGCTTATAAATGATGTGCAGTAAAGAGAGGTGCAGCCGATCTGCGTGTGTAGAGGGAGATGCTGTGAGGAGTCCCACACGCTAGAGCTACCTGTTAGCCTGAGCATTATTCTTATATGCACCTGGCATACTAGAAGTGGAAGCTCTTATGTGTTAAAATAAAATGAGGTGTGTATGCTGCTGTAGTGACCGCCCCGCCTGCTATAGTGCTGCTGGATCAATGAAGCAGGTATTAGCCCTGTGATTTAAGTAATATTTATTGTATCAGGCTTATGTTGTTACTGTGATGACTATAAACTCAATTTATCAATCCAGGGCGGACAGGGGCGGACATATTCGCCCCTGTCCGCCCAAGCTCTCCTCTAGTGGGCACCAATCTACTGCTGAAATTTAACATTGCACGAGAGCGCTAATTTGTGCTTGCGTGCAACCCCGCCCCGGCCTGAGCACAGCCAATCACGCGCGGACAGGAGCTGCCAATTTCCCCGCTCAGATTGAGATTGAAATTCTCCACCTAAGAGGTGGAGAACAGGGTGGGGAAGCAGCGGGTCTGATGACTGCTGCTTGATAAACACTGACTGCAGGTTCTCTTGTGCAAACCTGCCGTCAAAGGGGGGGAGAAGGGATTGATAAATCTAACCCTATGCATATTTGCGGCCATGGTGTTTGCATATTATTTGCCTAGACTCTGAAATTTCTGTTAGCAAGAGGTGTTGCTGCTATCAAGGCACCTTGCCATGACTTTAATCTATTTATGGTGTATACTATCCTACTTTTTGTATGCTTGCACACTATTTGGGTATATATTTTGTATGTAAGGGGGATTTGTTTGTGTCAAACCTATTAAATATGCTGATATTTTTCAATAAACTTAACTAATTATGTGGGTTTTTTTTAAATTTTGGAGTGCTGAATTTCCTTACTTTAACATATTAAGGTATTATCATTTTATAAGCACAACTGTCCTGATACACTCATGATGAGTAGTTAATACCTGGAATGGCCACCCAGCAGAGGTGGTATGGTGTCCCAGCATTGTCAGGGTTAATCTGAAATGTTTTTTTCTTTTTGTGAGCAACATCTGTGTCTGCTGTAGCGTACATTGTACTCCCCCATCCTGCTGTGAGATAAGGAAATTCTAAAGAGGGGCCAGTGGTTATATGTAACAAGGGGTGGGTTTTTGAAAAAATCTAATGGAGAATTACAGATATAGAGGCCAATTTAACAAATGTCTTGCGGACCTGATCCGACAGTGCGGATCAGGTCCGCAAGACATCGCTGAATGCGGAGAGCAATACGCTCACAAGAGCTGCTGGTGCAACGCCGCCCCCTGCAGACTTGCGGCCAATGGGCCGCCAGCAGGGGGTGTCAATCAACCCGATCGTACTTGATCGGGTTGAATTCTGGTGATTCCTGTCCGCCTGCTCAGAGCAGGCGGACAGAGTTATGGAGCAGAGGTCCTTGTGACCGCTGCTCCATAACTTGTGTTTCTGGCGAGTCTGAAGACTCGCCAGAAACACGGCCGTCAAGCCCCGTTCGGAGCTTGATAGATAGGACCCATAGTAATCAGAAAATGAGAAATTGATCAGACCTTCACTATAACCTCAAATGGGACTACATGTGAACAACATCTGAAGGAAGTTCCCAAAAACCTACTGGAAGCTTAGTGATATGTGCATAAGTGTAAGCATTGTGTTTGGTTTATGTCCCATTTTATTTTCAAGAACTGTACATTTGTCTTTTGTCATTAAAATATTAATAATCTAATTCTGTCTTTGTGAATTTAGATACTTTGGAGCCAAAACTCAGAGACAAGGTTGTAATCATGTTACCAAACCCTTAATTGTGTGGGTTACTGGTAAATGTTTAGCATTTGTTTTTCTGAGTATTACTAGAATGTCATTTGGGTTCCCCTGGACACCCTTATCTAAAGTCTGGGGGGGGTGGCAGCATAGTAAATCTGGAGTGGTGTAGGCAGGATTTGGGGGGTTAATTTGATGTCCCTTTAGACTCCATAGTCACAGATGGGCAGATAAGCTTAGCAGTCACATCTTTTGGTTGCCTATATCTACCTAGTACTTATATTATATGTATATATATATATATATATATATATATATATATATATATATATATATATATATATATATATATAGGGGAGGTCATATTACTCATATGCTAAATCACTTGAATGCAGTATAACTGTAAAAAGCTGACAGGAAAATATCACCTGAGCCTCTCTATGTAAAAAAGGAAGATATTTTACCTCACAATCTCCTCAGCTCAGCAGAGTAAGTTCTGTGTAAAAAGTTATACTCAGCTGCTGCCCAGCTGCAGGTAAAAAAAAAATAATGAAGAAATAAACAGCAGCCAATAAGCATCAGCAGTGCTGAGGTCATGAACTCTTTTACTGTGATCTCATGAGATTTCACTTAAAGGGACAGTCAACCATAGAATTGTTATTGTTTTAAAAGATAGATAATCCCTTTATTACCCATTCCCCAGTTTTGCATAACCAACACAGTTATATTAATATACTTTTTACCTCTGTGATTACCTTGTATCTAGGAACCTTCTTCCAGCCCCCTGATCACATGACTGTGACTGTTTATTATCTATTGTCTTAAATTTAGCATTGTTTTGTGCTAGATCTTAAATAACTTTCTGTGCCTGAACACAGTGTTATCTATATGGCCCACGTGTACTTTCTGTCTCTTTGTGTTGAAAAGAGATTTAAAAAGCATGTGATAAGATGCAGCCCTCAAAGGCTTATAAATTAGCATATGAGCCTACCTATGTTTAGTTTAAACTAAGAATACCAAGAGAAAAAAGCAAATTTGATGATAAAAGTAAATTGGAAAGTCGATTAAAATTAAAAGTCCTATGAATAATGAAAGTTTAATTTATACTTGACTGTCCCTTTAACTCTCATGAGATTTCATAGTAAACTTCCTTTAAACTGAATTGGGAAATAACATGAGAGTGCACGAGGCTCAACCCCTTAGCTGTCCCGGGACAGACATACTGATTTGCTGCTTAGAAGTCTTCTACAATGGGATGTGGCTACTGAGGAACTTTTGAGGTAAAATATCTTTCTTTTTTACATAGAGATGTTCAGTTGATATTTTCTAGTCAGCTTTTTACAGATATGCTGCATCACTTTCAAGTGTTTCAACATTTGGGTATTATGGCCCTTTAAATGATAAATTTCTTTCTTTCCGGATATGGTGAGTCCATGGCATATCATCAATTACTTTTGGGAATATCACTCCTGGCCAGCAGGAGGAGGCAAAGAGCACCACAGCAGAGCTGTTAAGTATCACTTACCTTCCAACAACTCCCAGTCATTCGACTGAAGGTAAATGGAGAAAAGAAGCAACACAAGGTGTGGCGGTGCCTGATGTTTCGGCAAAAACACCTGCCTTAAATAAAAAAGGGCCGGGCCATGGACTCACCATATCCGGAAAGAAAGAAATTTATCAGGTAAGCATACATTTTGTTTTCTTTCCTAAGATATGGTGAGGCCACGGCAGATCATCAATTACTGTTGGGAATCAATACCCAAGCCAGAGGACACAGATGATTAGGGAGGAACAAGACAGTTATGCCTAAACAGAAGGCACCACCGCTGGAAGAACCTTTCTCCCAAAAGAAGCTTAGCCAAGGCAAACGTATTGAACTAAAACAATTTGAAAAAAGTATGCAGAGAAGACCAAGTTGCAGTCTTGCAAATCTGTTCCACAGATGCTTCATTCTTGAAAGCCCAGGAAGAAGAAACAGCCCTAGTGGAATGAGCTGTAATTCTCTCAGGAGGCTGCTGACCAGCAGTCTCGTAAACCAGACAGATCATACTCCTCAGCCATAATGAAAGAGAAGTATCCATAGCTTTCAGACCATTGCGTTTCCCAGAGGAGCAAACAAGGCCAAAACCTGGCGAAAATCCTTAGTCTGTAAATAGAACTTCAGAGCATGCACAACATCCAGATTGTGCAGAAAGCGTTCCTTAGAACCAGAGGAATTAGGACATTAAGCTGGAACGACAATTTCCTGATTAATATTCCTCTCCAAAACAACCTTAGGAAGGAAACCTAACTTAGTACAAAGAACCACCTTATCAGCATGAAAAATAAGATAAGGAGAATTACACTGCAGAGAATACCGAAACTCTCCGAGCATAAAAGATAGCAACAAGAAACAAAACCTTCCAAGATAGCCCAAAAGGGGTCCGAGACTTCCAAGCTCAGAACTGGAAAAGGATACACAAATAACAAAGACTATAAGATTACTTCATCCCCTTGCGTCTATGTAAGCAAGCCAGTCGAAGATTAAGACTGAGAATACCCAGAACCATTAAGAGTGGGATCCTCCAGCAACGCCAAAACGTGCCTCAGTAGAACACGAAGGCACGCCATTCTATTACAAAAGGCGCAACATACCTCTGCAGGGACAAAAGAAAACACCGGCCCCCGAAGGTTGACCCCCTGAGGCCTCAGGGGCAGTCACTCCCCCGGAGGGCTGAACTGGACCAGGCAATCCCAGGCCTGACGAGCCCCGGTTAACGGAACACGGACAATATCGTAAGCACACTCCCAGGAGGTGCAGATGTAACAGCGCCAAAGATATGGCCATGCGGAACTATGTCGTAACCTCCAGTGGAAACTGGCCACACTCCATAGAAGGATAAGTAACGTTTGGGTTACCTGCATGTGCAGTAAGAGTTGGTGGTAGGGAACTCGCCTCGTGGGATATAGAATCCCCAGATGCGGATGACTCAGTGGGCACCTGATTACCCGATCCCGAGGAACAGAGCACTCTAAAACGGCATTCGGAACATATTTGATGGGCATGTATCACCCGGGCCAGGATATTGAATAAAACATGGACCAATAAGAAAAATCTAAACAGCACCTTACATCCCCAATGGCTGGGGCATTCACCAGCTCCAGGGAACCAGACACCAGCGGACCATGATTTCTCTTTCGTCCACACGATCAGGAATGCGGAAATGAAGAGTCAAAATGTCGGTCACAAGGCAAAATGTGCAGTCCATGCAAAAGAGCGCCCGACCGTAAAGGCCGCATCACTAGACATAGGCCGTTATGTTCCAAAATAGCCATGAGTCAAAGCAACACTACACAGTAGCAGACAGAATCACATAAACATGATTAAAAACCCCCCTGTTCAATAACCCCCCTCAGGAGATATTAACCCTTGATTCCGAGATACAAAAAGGAGCCTCACCGAGAGCCTATGTTAAAGTTATCCCTGAAAGGTTTAGCCCCTCTCGGATAAACAGTTGTAATTACAATACATACATGATGAAAGTAAAATGAAACGATCTTACCGGAATCTACGTCATGGAACAGGAACACAGCCCTTCAATTGTAACAGATGGTATCATCGCTTCTGCCATGGACTTGAGAGAAAAAAAGCAGGCAGCGAAACTCGTCAACGCTGATTGCTTGTGGAGCTGTTAATATGAGTCCGGATGGTTTCGCAGAAAGACTCTCTCTTTCACCCATGCTATCACTGAGAGGCTGACAGGACTACTTAAAACTCCAGTCCCATGCCGAAGAGTACTACCCTCCATAAGAGACTATCGAAAACTTCTGACACTTCTCTGCCAACCTCCTGGGACGAAAGGCAAAGAATGACTGGGTGATGAGGGAAGTGGGGGATATACTTAAGCCTTTGGCTGGGGTGTCCAGGTTCTGAATTCCCAAAAGTAATGAATGCAGCTGTGGACTCTTTCTATTTATGAAGAAAAACCGAATAGCTTGCTCTCCCGCTCACGATACAATTAAGCAGGACAGACTAGAGCATATCGCATAGCGACAATAACCATAGCAGGCACCAGCACTCCCCAAAATAAAAAGTCCTCTGTTTAGATACTCTTAGGCCAGCTTTAAACCTGGGTTTAACAGGTTATCGCTCTGTTCTCTGCTGGAGAGATTTCTCGCCGTCTTAACAAAAATCATGACAGAAAAAAAATGGCACCCTCAGATTGTCATCTACAATCAATTAACCTCTTTATCTCTAATAAAGGGGAAACAGTCTCTCTCCATAAGTCACATTAAGTGCCTGCTCACTGCCTTAAATAATATCCTAACTAGGATATATGTATGCCCCAATAATAATTTGCAGGAATCCTCTAAAGTGCCACTTTTAAACTCCCAACCTGGGAGATAAACAGCACTTGCATCTAGCCGTCCGGCAGGAGGACAGCTCACCCGGCTTGAAAAGAAGCCACTCCTCACAGGGGCCTGTGTAAGAAGAAAAGACAGAGTAAGCCTACTCTGGTTTCTATACAGGGGCAGAAACATGTTAGAAAAACACAGTGAGGCCCACCCCACAAGTTCCTAAATGCTTGAAAGCCACCACTGCCCTACTGAAGAGACTAACGTGGAGTAGATGAGAGCAAACCTACTCTGACTTTCAAAATAATAAAATCTTGATTGAAGAGAAATAAACAGACATCCAAAATTTCACCTC
Source organism: Bombina bombina (assembly GCF_027579735.1). NCBI lineage: Eukaryota > Metazoa > Chordata > Amphibia > Anura > Bombinatoridae > Bombina > Bombina bombina. The sequence continues at coordinate 420,414,156 of NC_069499.1, forward strand.
CTCCTTGCACCGCAGGCAAAGAGAATGACTGGGGATTGTGGGAAGGGAAGTGATACTTAACAGCTCTGCTGTGGTGCTCTTTCCCTCCTCCTGTTGGCCAGGAGTGATATTCCCAACAGTAATTGATGATCTGCCGTGGATTCACCATATCTTAGGAAAGAAAAGGGACAGTAAAGCCCAAATTAAACTTTCATGATTCAGATAGGGCATGTAATTTTAAACAATTTTCCAATTTACTTTTATCATCAAATTCACTATTTCTCTGGGTATTTTGTTGTTAAAGGCTAAACCTAGGCTAGGTAGGATTATAGGCTGATTTCTATCAGCAGTCCACCTCATATATCAGAGTCTGGCTGTGAATAGCCAATAACATGTATTGTTTGTTCATGTGGACAATATATATAACATTGTGCTCACCCCAGTGGAGTTATTTAAGTCAGCACTAATTGATAAGGAGGTCGTCTGCAGAAGCTTAGCTACAAGGTAATTAAAGAGGTAAAAGTGTATTAATATAACAGTGTTGGTTATGCAAAACTGGGGAATAGTAAATAAAGGATTATCTATCTTAACAATAAAATTTTTGGTGTTTACTGTCCCTTTAAGAGGTGATGAAATAAAGATGGAGGATAACAGGTCAAAAGTAGTTTGTGGAAACATCTTTACAAAATAAAAGGTGGTTGAAGGTAGTTATTACAAAAATTGTGACCAAATGTAACAATGGCTGGGATATAAAACTATAATGAAGACACATATTTATGCCTGTACTTCACATAGGAATATCAGGACTTCTGGTTCTTATCTGCAGTCAAAAGGAAGAAAATGCAGAAAGCCAGAAAGAGGTGGATAAAAAATGTATAAATGTAATTAATAAGTATTAATTTGTTATGTAAATTTAAGTGCTAAATAATAATTAGTCAGGCTTGTAGAGGCTTGTCCCCTGAGCCCCTCAGCCCATACAACTATGGGATATACAGCTAACAGAAAGTAAGCAAATGTTTGCAGCAATCTTCAACACTAAGCACTATGCTGACATATTTTGGAACAGTGATAGGCAAGGTGTCCGTGACTAGCCCTTGCAGTGTCTGCCACAACCTTAGTATATCTTTTCTTTCTGATTAAATAATAGGAATAAAAAAAATATGTAGTGTGAATAAAGTTAGTGGCTTGTCAAGAGACTGCTAGCGATATTGGGTGATAAGTTATGGAATAAATAAAGCCTGAGTGAAATACTGGATGTGTATCTGCATCTGTATGATAACACCCAGCTCTATACAAAGACACAGTAGTGACACTGGCATATGCGTATAGCAAGACAAGGGCTGGTTATAGGGTCAGTGGTATCTGCATCAGTATAATAACACCCAACACTATATAATGACACAGTAGTGACACTGGCACATGGGTATAGCCAGAGGAGGGCTGGTTATAGGATCAGTGGTATCTGCATCAGTATAATAACACCCAGCACTATATAATGACACAGTAGTGACACTGGCACATGTGTATAGCCAGACCAGGGCTGGTTATAGGATCAGTGGTATCTGCATCAGTATAATAACACCCAGCACTATATAATGACACAGTAGTGACACTGGCACATGGGTATAGCTAGACAAGGGCTGGTTATAGGGTCAGTGGTATCTGCATCAGTATAATAACACCAAGCACTATACAAAGACACAGTAGTGACACTAGCTCATGGGTATAGCCAGAGGAGGGCTGGTTATAGGATCAGTGGTATCTGCATCAGTATAATAACACCCAGCACTATATAATGTAAATGACACAGTAGTGACACTGGCACATGCGTATAGCTAGACAAGGGCTGGTTATAGGGTCAGTGGTATCCGCATCAGTATAATAACACCCAGCGCTATAAAATGTAAATGACACAGTAGTGACACTGGCACATGCGTATAGCAAGACAAGGGCTGGTTATAGGGTCAGTGGTATCTGCATCAGTATAATAACACCCAGCACTATATAATGACACAGTAGTGACACTGGCACATGCGTATAGCCAGACAAGGGCTGGTTATAGGGTCAGTGGTATCTGCATCAGTATAATAACACCCAGCACTATATAATGACACAGTAGTGACACTGGCACATGCGTATAGCCAGAGGAGGGCTGGTTATAGGATCCGTGGTATCTGCATCAGTATAATAACACCCAGCTCTATACAAAGACACAGTAGTGACACTGGCACATGCGTATAGCCAGACAAGGGCTGGTTATAGGGTCAGTGGTATCTGCATCAGTATAATAACACCCAGCACTATATAATGACACAGTAGTGACACTGGCTCATGGGTATAGCCAGACAAGGGCTGGTTATAGGGTCAGTGGTATCCGCATCAGTATAATAACACCCAGCGCTATAAAATGTAAATGACACAGTAGTGACACTGGCATATGCGTATAGCAAGACAAGGGCTGGTTATAGGGTCAGTGGTATCCGCATCAGTATAATAACACCCAGCGCTATAAAATGTAAATGACACAGTAGTGACACTGGCACATGCGTATAGCCAGAGGAGGGCTGGTTATAGGGTCAGTGGTATCTGCATCAGTATAATAACACCCAGCACTATATAATGACACAGTAGTGACACTGGCACATGCGTATAGCCAGAGGAGGGCTGGTTATAGGGTCAGTGGTATCTGCATCAGTATAATAACACCCAGCGCTATAAAATGTTTTTAATTTCAAATGTACCTTGGTGTCCTTCACTAAAGTCTGTACTTTGGAAAATGTTCGCCACAATCTTTGTCTGTGCCTATTCCTGTTTTGGAATGATTTAAAAATCTTTTACTTTGTATACAATTTCTCACACAGGCGCAAGAAACATGGGAATACAACTATTATTCCCAAAATCTAATGATTCATGCCAATTATCCATTTCAAACTACTTCTACAAATCAGGTGCTAAAGACGAAAGAAATTTACATTTTATTCAGTTCCCTTTCTTTCCCCTGAAGATTGCAAAACTAGAAAGTCTTTCTGTGAATGAATTTGTTGCTCAATACTCTGCATCATTAGCCATGAGATGGAAAATGAAGCCAAAATACTTAATGAAGTGAAAATTACAAAGAAGTGCCAAGAAACAGCCTTAGGAAAGAACAGCAAATAAACACAAACTGGGATTAACAAGAACTAGTAACTGGATGTGACTAATCAGGAGACAGAGGAAGAAAGAACTTGAGAAATATTTGACAGAATGTAAAGTCTGCCTTTTTTCATACAGTTTTCTTGTTTAAATTGCAAATGATACCACTTTCAGAATTCAGTTTGTTAATATGAACATTGCAGTCATAATTTCTATAGAGAGGGTACAATAAAAAAAAAAAGTATCTCAGCCAGATTACGAGTTTTGAGCACTATAGGGAAATTAACGACCGCAGCATTTTCGGCGGTATTTCACCTTCCTATAGCGCTGGTATTACGAGTATAAAAAAAAGCTGGTGTTTGCGGGCAATATGGCAGCGTTGAGCTCCATACCGCACACAAATACCAGCGCTGCTTTGAGCTGCTGTTACGTGCTCGTACACAATTTCCCCATAGACAACAATGGGGAGATCCGGCTAAAAAAAGCCTAACACCTGTAATCACGGAGCGTAAAACCCTGTAACGCAGCCCCATTGATGTCTATGGGGAAATTTTTTTTTATGTTTAAACCTAACACCCTAACATAAACCCGGAGTCTAAACACCCCTAATCTGCTGCCCCCAACATCGCCGCACCTAACTACACTTATTAACCCCTAATCTGTTGCCCCCAATGTCGCTGCCACCTAACTACACTTATTAACCCCTAATCTGCTGCCCCCAATGTCGCCCTCACTATACTAAAGTTATTAACCCCTAAACCTAACCGTAAGCCTAACCTTAACGTAACCCTAACCGTAACACCCACTAACTTTAACATAATTCCAATCAGCCAATAGAACGCAAGCTCAATACTATTGGCTGATTGGATCAGCCAATAGGATTAAAGCTCAATCCTATTGGCTGATCCAATCAGCCAATAGGATTTTTTACCCTTTAATTCCTATTGGCTGATAATCGGAATTTAAGGGACGTCATCTTGGATGACATCCCCTTAAAGGGAACCTTCAGTGTACGGCTGGGACCGTATGAAGAGGATGCTCCGCGCCGGATGTCTTGAAAATGGAGCCGCTCCGCACCAGAAGGATGAAGATAGAAGATGCCGTCTGGATGAAGACTTCTTGCCGCTTGGATGAAGACTTCTCCCGACTTTGTTGAGGACTTCTTGCCGCGTGGATGAGGACTTCGCCGGCTGGATGAGGATGGATGTCCGGTCTTCCAAAACTGTAAGTGGATCTTCGGGGGTTAGTGTTAGGTTTTATTAAGGGTTTTTTGGGTGGGTTTTATTTTTAGCTTAGGGTTTGGGGATGTAAAAGAGCTGAATGCCCTTTTAAGGGCAATGCATAGCTTAGGTTTTTTAGATAGAATTTTATTTGGGGGGTTGGTTGTGTGGGTGGTGGGTTTTACTGTTGGGGGGGATGTTTTTATTTGCCAGGTAAAAGAGCTGATATCTTTGGGGCAATGCCCCGCAAAAGGCAATTTTAAGGGCTATTGGCAGTTTAGTTTAGGCTAGGGGTTTTATTATTGGGGGGGGGGGGGGGCTTTTTTATTTTGATAGAGCTATTAGATTAGGAATAATTAGTTTAAATATTTGATCATTTCTTTTTTATTTTGTGTAATTTAGTGTTTATTTGTTTTTTGTAATTAAGTTAATTGTATTTGATTAATGTAATTTATTTAATTTTAGTGTAATGTTAGGTTTTACTGTAAAAAGTTTTTATTTTACAGGTAAATTTGTATTTATTTTAACTAGGTAGTTAGTAAATAATTTACTAACTAGTCTACCTAGTTAAAATAAATACAAACTTTCCATGTGAAATAAAAATAAAATATAAGCTAGATACAATATATCTATTAGTTATATTGTAGCTAGCTTAGGTTTTATTTTACAGGCAAGTATTTATTTAGTTTTAAATAGGAATAATTAAAGTATTAATTGAAATATTTATTTGGAATTACTTTAATTATGTTAAAGTTAGTGGGTGTTAGGGTTACGTTAGGGTTAGATTTAGGGTTAGGTTTAGGGGTTAATAACTTTAGTATAGTGGCGGCGACATTGGGGCAGCAGATTCAGAGTTAATAAGTGTAGTTAGGTGGCGATTTTGGGGGCAGCAGATTAGGGGTTAATAACAGTAATGTAGAATGCGGAGATGTTAGGGACAGCAGATTAAGGGTTAATAAGTGTATGTAGGTGGCGACAACATTGGGGGCAGCAGATTAGGGGTTAATAATATTTAATAATATTTAACTAGTGTTTGCGATGCAAGAGTGCGGCGGTTTAGGAGTAAATATGTTTATTATAGTGGCGGCAATGTCCGGAGCAGCAGATTAGGGGTTAATAATTTTATATTAGTGTTTGCGATGCGGGAGGGCCTAGGTTTAGGGGCTAATAGGTAGTTTATGGGTGTTAGTGTACTTTGTAACACTTTAGTTATGAGTTTTATGGTACAGTTTTGTAACGTAAAACTCATAACTACTGACTTTCAGGTGGCGGTACACATCTTGTAGTTATAGGCTGTACCGCTCACTTTTTGGCCTCCCAGGCAAACTCGTAATACCGGCGCTGTGGAAGTCCCATCGAAAAAGGACTTTTTTTTTTTAAAGTACGTTGCGTGACGGCCAAAAAGGTGTGCGGTACAGCTATACCTACAACACCTGTAATACCAGCGGTAGTGAAAAAGAGCTATAACAATGCTTTTTCACTCATAACGCACAACTCGTAATCTAGCTGTCTATTTGTATGTGTTAATTAAAATTGGCACCTGTTTATGAGAGCATACCGAGGTATGCTCGAAAGCAAGCACATGTTGAAAACTACATGTGTACTACATAGATTACATGATTAGAAACACTGCTACTATATAATGCTCTAGACACATGCAAACTCCTGAACCTACCTCAGTATGCTGTCATGGAAAAGAGCTAAGTTTTAAAAAGAATTCCAAAAGAAAGATGTACATTTGATAGGAGAAAAAAAGACTGAATTATCAAAATTATATAATTTGTCATTTGAACAAGTGGGACCCTGGCCCATTTACTAGAGACTAATTTTAGAAAGAAATATACTATCACCTTCTTACCAAACTATATGGTAACTATCAAGGTGATCCCGTCTTTAAGTCATGGTTGCTCCTAAGAGATGACATCAGCTGTGACACCAAGGGCTCGATCACATATTGGCGATGTGCGCAATAACGATCGTCGTCAATTTTTAGTCTAATCGAGCGATCACATACCAGGCGCAGCAGACAAGTTACGCGCTTATATTTTACACGGCTTGCACATTTTTTACTCCCATAAACTAACATAGAACTGACGTTGCCAGTCAGTATCACATATGCAGCCCAAAGACTTACGCTTGCAGAATAGAGATATTTTACTAATTTTTCACCTTGTCACACATAGGCAGGCGCAAACACCTAAAGCATGCTCAATATCAACCCTTAAACCATCATCCCCCCCACATCACAATCACTAATAAAAGTTAGCTCCTCAACTACCATCTCCCCACAACTCAAATACTTAACATATTAACCCCTAAACCGCCATAAAAAGCAAAAAATAAGCCGCTACCGAGAAACAGTAAATGAAGACTTTATTCCATGGTTAAAAAAAAGACACAAATACACAAAGGAGAGGACTCGTCTTACGCGTTTCACGCCGCAACAAGGCGCTTACTCATAGACACAGAGCACAAGTAAAAAGCCGTTACATTTAAAAGTCAAAAACGCCATCCTCACAACGCAAAATACCAAATAAAACTATTAACCCATAAACCGCCACCCCCCACAAGACAAAGTACCTAATAAAACTATTAACCCCTAAACCGCCACACCCCGACAATGCAAACACCTAATTAACCTATTAACCCTAAAACTGCCAACCCCACAACGCAAAGTATCTATTTTATTCAAAGTCCAATCAGCCAATAGGATGTAAGCAGCTCTCATCCTATTGGCTGATTTGAATTTTTCAGCCAATAGGAATGTAAGGGTACTCCTATATAAAAGGGATACCTCGCATTCATGCATCTTCAGTGTGAAGCTAGAAACCGCATGAAGAGGACCTCAGTGTCGCCGATGACCTCCGCGACTCCCCCCGATATGTCAACTGAGATATATATATCAATATACTATATAAGGATAAGCACCAAAAATAGATATTAGATATAATGAATGTAGGAAGTGCTCGAGACTAGGGTAAACTCCTACCACATTACCCCCCAAAATATTATGAATATATATAAATGCCTCCGCACTACACAATGTCAAACATTGTAAAGTCACAATGCAATCCAAATGAAATGAAAATAAATTTTAATGAAAGAAAATAAATGAACAAAACTAAAATCTAAAGCATAGACAAACAAAGATGCAAAATAAACAAACAAAACATAAAAAGCACACTGGGCGTCCCCAGTAAAAAGAGAACAAAGAGTGGATGTCAGTCCAAACTCCAGAGTAAATAAACAATCCCATCAATTTATGCAATTTATGTAATATGTAGGTAATTTGAAGAAAGTCGTGGGTATCAAGTGAGATGCAAGCAAAAAAGCAAATAGACATATACAGTGAACCGGCACTCCAGGACCAAGGTCCGCCAGTAAGTGATAACACTGTTATCACTTACTGGCGGACCTTGGTCCTGGAGTGCCGGTTCACTGTATATGTCTATGCTTGGTCACACTGTGAATACACATAGCAATATATTTGGGGCCAACTGAATATACGTATCAACATTATGCATATTACGTTGCATGAACTGCATTGCATGAACTGCCTCATTTCCTTGCTAGTGCTTAAATACTGTATCCAAATCACGCTGGTAGACCTGCATGAACAGTTACATATGTTTTGTTGCAACTGTGGAAAGTTACATACAGCAACATATCTGTGGCAATACCAAACATATGTATCAATACAACGCAAATTACGCTGCATGAATTGCATTGCATGAACTGTTTTCATCTCTCTGCTAATGCTTAAACTCTGTGTCAAACCACGCTGCTAGACTTGCATGAACTGCTATATACGTCTTTTGCTTTATTGCTTGCATCTCACTTGATACCCACGGCTTTCTTCAAATTACCTACGGTACATATTACATAGATTGCATAAATTGATGGGATTGTTTATTTACTCTGGAGTTTGGACTGACATCCACTCTTTGTTCTCTTTTTACTGGGGACGCCCAGTGTGCTTTATATGTTTTGTTTGTTTATTTTGCATCTTTGTTTGTCTATGCTTTAGATTTTAGTTTTATTCATTTATTTTCTTTCATTAAAATTTATTTTCATTTTATTTGGATTGCATTGTGACTTTACAATGTTTGACATTGTGAAGTGCGGAGGCATATATATATATATATACACATATATATATATATATATATATACACATATTCATTCAACTACTCCCCCCCGATGACTACCGGGCCCTGGACACATCCAGCTAAAATTTACCAGGCCATGAGGTCACTGGAGTTGAGAACCACTTGTATAGACCAGTGTTTCTCATATTCCAGTCCTCAGGCCAGATTTTCAGGGTATCTGAAATAGAGTACACGTGAAATAATCAGCTGGCCAGTAACCATGGTTATTCATCTGCTCTCAGCCAAGTAATCCTGAAAATGTGATCTGTTAGTGTGCCCAGAGAAATTGAATTGAGAAACACTGGTATAGACTACTGGAAATTGTGTAACATTGGATATTGCTTGAGATTTACCTATGAAGATAGAAAGAACTACAAATATGTGCGTATTAAGTTGGGGGGGGAAAAACATGGTTATGAAAGTGTGCTATTCTACTGAAAAAAAACTTGTATTTGTATAATGCATGAATTAATGCTACTTATGCATTTTGTGTATAAAAAATAATTAAAAAAGAAACTTACAGGGTGCTGCATGATGTAGGGTGGAGGCTGCATCCAGGAGGGACTCTGTACCTGCAATAACAAATAGAGCAGTAAGAAATTGCTTCTGGTTTATTAGTATGTTTAGCCTTGCGGAATCTGTTGGCGCTCTACAAATAACCAATAATAATAATAATAATAATAATATGTTAAGTCAGAAAACCAAAAACATTTAGCAGCACGAGCCACATTCCAAAATGTTTTTATTTTGCATAAGATCTGTTTGTGAGCTTTGCGTTTTGGAACTATGGAATATCGTGTGCAATATTTTTTTTACATATTTATGATCTGATAATTTAGCTTTGGCTATGTTTGCACATATTGACTTGTTTTTCTTTATTAATATTCTACATAAAAAGTATTTTTTGTTTTTCAAGCAGAGGTGGGTCTAGACAACAAAACGTTAACCACAAAACTAAATGGCAAGGGAGCCAGGGTATCTTTGGGCAATACAACACTATATACACAATGTTATGCACCAAACGCGTAATCAGGGTTACACAGCAGCTATCTAAAGGAAAGTTACTGCACATGTGCAAATTGGAATGCAGCTCTAAGAATTTTCAGAGTTAAATTACATGAAAAGGGTCCAAAATAAATAATAAAAGTATATTGCAAAGTTGTTTTACTAAGCATAACTAAACTAGTTGATTACTATGCATGTGCACATACTCGCCATTCATTAGGTAAACAAATGCAGGATATAGCTGTGGTCTGAGGCATTCAGTTCTTTCCAAAGTCGGATTTATTAAAAAACAAGTGCAACACAAAAATATCCGGATTTGCACAGATATTCTGAACGTATTTTAGGGGATTATTTTAAATTTATTTGGGGGGAAACAATATATTTGTTTGCAGAATATATGTACATGCCTAGTATTTACAGACTCTTTAAATTAGAAAAAGGGGGAGTTAAATATTGAAATTGTATAACATTTTTTTACTACCCAAAAATAGCATTTTATATTGCAATTTCATAGTGATAATGTCCATTTAACGTTAATCGTAAACCATATCTATGCACAGAGTATGGATAAAGTTTTAGCATACAGTTATAAGGCTAGGTGAACTTTATACTTCAACTAAGATGATCAAATATTCTTTTAACGTATAAATATGCGATAATTACGGATTGAGACTCCCATCTTCGGAATGATTAGTTAATTAGAAATAAAACGAACATATATATATATATATATATATACACACACACACTTATACATACACACACAATATAGGTATAGATAGATTGACAGACATATCTATCATGTATGAAATGACAGCTATGCACTGTATTATGGGAAAGGAAGTAGCACAGCTTCCTAATTGTATAAAAACCTACTGACTTTGTCTGTAATTTGGGATCTTTGTCAACAATGACCAGTGAGTGCCCTATGAACTGTGTCCTGCAGTATGAAGCGATACCAGAAGGTAACCAAGAAAGAACCTGAACTTCCAAATAATAGACAAGGTTCCACCTCAGAGGTTTCAGCATCATCATTTTGTACTCCTGTTACTGAAGCTTAGTATCAATTTGTTTTATCTTATTGTGCATTATTATACCAATAATAGCCTAGATTACGAGTGGAACACAAAAATTTGCTTTTTTGAGCACGATATTTGCGCTCCCCTCAGTAACTGTGCACTGGTATTACAAGTTGAGCACGACGTTGCGTTCGCATTAAACGGAATTTGTGCTCCAATTGCACCCTCGTTCTGATGCCGATAGACACGCAAAGAACCAAGTGCAGCGCAGGGGGTAAGTTGTGCAGCAAATGGGAAAAAATCATAAATTTATGCTTACCAGATAAATTCCTTTCCTTCCGGATAGGGAGAGTCCACGGCTTAATTCCTTACTGTTGGGAAATACAACACCTGGCCAAAAGGAGGAGGCAAAGACACCCCAGCCACTTCCTCATTACCCCGTCATAAAAAAAATAATAATAGGGGACCACCCATAGACAAGAAAAAACAGGAGGGGGCCGTGGACTCTCCCTATCCAGAAGGATAGAAATTTATCTGGTAAGCATAAATTATGTTTTCCTTCCTAAGATAGGGAGAGTCCATGGCTTCATTCCTTACTGTTGGGAAAACTATACCCAAGCTCCAGAGGACACTAAATGAATAGTGGGAGGGAACAAAAAGGAAGAGGCGGACCCTATTCTGAGGGCACCACAGCCTGCAAAACTTTTCTCCCGAAAGCTGCTTCAGCCGAAGCAAAAACATCAAACTTGTAAAATTTTAAAAATGTATGTAAGGAGGACCAGGTAACCGCCTTACAAATCTGATCCATAGAGGCCTTGTTCTTAAAGGCCCAAGAGGAAGCCACTGCTCTAGTGGAATGAGCCGTTATCCTCTCAGTACGACGCTGTCTCATAAGCTAACCGGATGACACTCCTTAACCAAAAAGATAGGGAAGTCGAAGTAGCCTTCTGCCCCTTACACTTCCGCGAATAGACAACAAAGAGGAAGATTGTCTAAACTCCTTAGTAGCCTGAAGATAGAACTTCTAAGCGCAAACCACATCTAAATTGTGAAGTAAGCGTTCCTTTGATGATTAGACAGATCTGAATGATCGCCGTTCCACTGCCTCAGCATGCACAGTTGTAAAGGTCTAAAACAGAACCTGGCAAAAGGAATGATGTCCATGCAGGACACCATGAGACCAATCACCTCCATACACTGAGCCACAGAGGGACTCAAGGAGGTCCGGAGGGCAAGACATGCCTTAGTTAGCTTGCAACGTCTCTGGTCTGTTAGAAATATCCTCATTGAAATAGAGTCTATTATAGTACCCAGGAATTCCACCCTGGTACTTCGGATAAGAGAACTCTTTTCCATGTTTATCTTCCCTCCATGTGATCGAAGAAGACTGAGAAGGGAATCAGAGAATTCTTCCGCAAGACGAAATGATGGTGCTTGCACCAGAATATTGTCTAAGTATGGGGCTACTGCAATACCCTGAGTTCTGGCAACGGCTAGAAGAGCCCCCAGAACCTTCGTAAAAATTATTGGAGCAGTAGCTAGGCCAAACGGAAGGGCAATGAACTGGAAGTGAAGGTCCAGGAATGCAAACCCCAGGAACTGAAAGTGTTCCCTGTGGATTGGAACATTAAGGTAAGTGTCCTTAGGTCCAGAATTGGGTGGAAATATCCCTCCTCCTTTGGGACCACAAAAAAATTTGAATAAAACCCCAAACCTCTTTCTTCGATAGGCACTGAGACAACAACTCCTAAGGAGGATAGATCCCAAACTCACCCTAGAAAGGCAACCCTCTTTTCTGGTCTGGTAGACAGATTAGAGAAGGAATCTGCCCCTTGGCGGATGAGATTTGAATCCTATCTTGTATCCCTAAGATTTTACCTCCAGGACTCATGGATCCTGTATGTCCTTGAACCAGGCGTCTGAAAAGAGAGACAGTCTGCCCCCTACACGATCCTATCCCGGATCGGGGGCCGCACCTTCATGCCGATTTGTTTTCGGCGGGCTTATTCTGCTTGGATTTATTCCAGGACTGAGCCGGCTTCCAAGTACTCTTGGGTTGCTTGGGCTTGGAGGAGGATTGTTGTCGTTGGGATTTGTCAGAACGAAAGGAACGAAAATTAGAAGATTGTCGTCCCTTAGACTTGTTCTTCTTATCTTGCGGTGGGAAGGCACCCTTGCCTCCCGTAACCCTAGAAATAATGGAGTCCAGGCCTGGACCAAATAACATCTTTCCCTTGAAGGGAAGAGAAAGGAGTCTTGACTTAGAAGTCCTATCCACAGACCAAGACTTCAACCAAAGCGCCCGGCGGGCTAGAACCGCAAAGCCAGAGTCCTTTGCATTTAGGCAAATAATTTGCATGTTCGCATCCCAGATAAAAGAATTAGCAATTCTCAGAGCTTTAATTCTGTCTTGAATATCCTCGAGGGGAGACTCCACCTCAATGGAGTTCCGACAACGAGTCGCACCAGTAGGTAGCCGCTCCAGCAACCACGGCAAATGCAGCCGCCGGTTAAAACAAAAATCCAGAAAGATTTCCATTTTCTTATGCATCTGCTCTCTGAACAAAGAATTATCCTCAAGAGGTATAGTAGTACGTTTAGCAAGTGTAGAGATGGCACCATCCACCTTAGGAATGGAGCCCCACAAATTCAGTTGAGAGTCCGGGACCAACTTTTTAAAAGTAGACAAGGGGAAAAGGAAGAACCACTTCTTTCCCATTTGTTCTTAATAATGTTCGCCATCTAAACAGGCACAGGAAAAGTCAAAGGAAGAGTCCTGTCTTCTTAAACTCTGTCTAATTTAGGTATCATAGGTTCTTCAGGCAACATGGCCTCTGGAACCTCTAACATAGACAGAACCTCCTTTAATAAAATACGCAAGTGCTTAATTTTAAATCTAAAGGATGGTTCCTCCACAGCAGGAGGCTTAGACACTAAGGACTCCGACCCAGAAAGTTCACCCTTTGAAGCTACAAAGGTTTACTCATCAACGGATAACTGGGACATAATAGCTAAATCCGATAAATATTTAGATGACTCCGGGTCAGGAGAGCTATGTTTAACCTTTCTCTTGCGTTTGTTAGAGCGAGGTAATGCACTGAGGGCCGCAGACACCGCCATTTGTAACTGTGTGGCAAAGTCCGCAGGAAGAAGGCCCTCCCCAGATGGAGGATAAGATGTGCTACGGGAAACTGCATGTGGAGTGGATAATGTAGCAAGGGTAGTAATCTCACGGGACTCCGAGTCCTGAGAGGTAGACGGCTCAGAGGGACTAAGAGCCTTAGCAGGCTTGTCTCCCTTCTTAGACTTTATAACAGTGTTAAGGCATGTGGAACATAATTGAGTGGGCAGGAAAACCACGTCCTCCTCACAATATAAACAGGTATGATTTAGTACAGAAGGAGTACCTTCTAACATGTCAGAGTCCTCCATAGCTCAGGTTATACCCACAGAAGGGCACAAATAAAAACGTTTTTTATTATAGAAAACTGCTCCTTTATACTCCCAATGGCGCTGGGGCACTCACCACCTCGTAGACCCAGACAGTTAAAAGAGGAAACGCTCTCCTCAGGTTCAAGTCTCCCCTGGAATGGAGGAAATGAACATAGACCACGCCCGGTCACATGGAGTGCAAGACAGTACTTCCCCTGTTATTACAAGTACAGCAAGTAATAGGAGCTGTGCAACACTTTCAAAAAATAAAGTGAAACTTAAAAGGGAAACCTGTTTGTTCCAGCCAAAAACACAGTCTATCAGCCCAGGGAAAAAATTACACAAAGCAGCATGTAAATAATACACTGATTAATTAACCCCAACTGTTCAATGAACCCCCTTCAGAGGATATTAACCCTGGATCCTATCAAGGTATAAAGGCGCCACACTGTGACCCTGTTGAAGCATTTTATGTGTAAAAATTGAAACGATCTTACCTCCAGCATCCATGCTGTGGAACAGAACACAGCCTCTCAAGTGTAACAGTCTTATAGCAGCGCTCCTGATATGGACTTGAGTGAGAGAAAGCAGGCAGTGAAACACTGATTGCTTAGGAGCTGTTAGCAGTAGTTTGGATGATTTCGCAGAAAAACTTTCCCTGCATCTCCAGACTCTAACTTTCATCAATACTCTCACTGAGAGGTTGACATGACTACTTAAAACTCCAGTCCTATCTCGAAGGGCAGATACCCTTTTTCAGGACTCTCCGAATCTTCTGACACTTCTCAGCCACCTCCTAACGTGACGAAAGGCAAAAAATTACTGGGGTAATGAGGAAGTGGGAGGGATATTTAAGCCTATGGCTGGGGTATCTTTGCCTCCTCCTGGTAGCCAGGTGTTGTATTTCCCAACAGTAAGGAATGAAGCCGTGGACTCTCCCTATCTTAGGAAGGAAATGTATGTAAATATACATATACAGTATATTTATGTGTTTATATATACACATATTAACACTTAAATATATATGTATATAAGCATATACATATATATTAACAGTATAATCACAGTCCCCATAGGCAGCTATATAAAGGCAATTTTCGGTACTTTTTTCCCCCCAAACACCCCACATACACTCACTTTAACCCCTCATAAGCGCTTCGTGCAGTTATTGTAATAATAAAAATGTTCTACCTGAATCGTGAAAGAAAGTTTTGAGTTTCATATCCCTATAACTCTGGTTATTCTGTTGCACTGCTAACTTGCAGGTCTTCATGTTTAACTCATTCATTATAATAATGTTTTTTTTTTTTATATTATTTTGTGGCATTTTCTGGTATTCTGAAAATTTGTAATTTTTTTTCTTTTGTTCTGATATGCCATACCACCTATCCCTTATCAGTCCATTACATAAGTCTACAGGATAGCTTCATTCCCCCTTCTCTTTTTGTGCCCTTTGAATAGACAGTAAATAACTTGTCGTTTTAATTTAAAATGTTTTGCTATACTTCGTAAAATAACTTTGCAACATACATTCATTCATTAATTTGCCCCCTTTTCATGTACTTTAGCTCTGAAAATTGTGGATTTTCGAATTATCAGAGCTGGAAATATACACTGTAGACCTCTCTAGGCAAACACTCTACATTTCCGTTCCTAATTGGCTTTAGCAGATAGCAAAAGAAATGTACTTTTTACTAACATAATGATAGTGACTAGCTTTGCTGTCTGCAGACTCAAGCTCGGATTGGCTTCTCAAAATGTGATTGGTGGAGTTTGGCTATTGAAAAACCAATAGCTGCAAACAAGATGTTATTTTTTTTTATTATAAATGTTTAGCCTTGGCTGATATGTTATTCTATAGCAAGATAAAAGAAATGTTTATTGCAAAAATGTTT